>NW_027151017.1:0-449405 GCF_018691715.1 Phytophthora cinnamomi
ATAGTGCACAAACGACGGTCGTTGCCAACCGACGAAGGAGTTAGTAATTTCTCTAGCGAAAAGAGGTAGAGCGACAGGGTTTAGCGAGGCTAACAGCTCTAGTATATTCACTTCTTCATTTCGATGGAGAGCGACAAACAACAACAATAATACTAGTAGTAAATGTACATCAATTTATATCGTATTGCTACAGCAATGGTACATCTTATATCACTTTACTGAGGGATCCAGGAGTTGAGATCGCAATTTTCAAGAGAAGGCTCAATATTTTGGTGCTAGCTCTGCTGGAGCGTACTAGAGGGATTCCCCCGTGATAGCTGTCAAGCCATTACCACCTTCGTATATTTCGCAACATCTATTTTCTACGTCTGCGTGTAACCCTGACCTCTTGAAGAAGAATGAAGTCGATTAACAGGGAGGTAGACTAGTCGTTCGTTGTGCTGCTAAGCGAGATTTTATCGAACGTAAGGCTGAGGTATCCATACATACCTAACTGCGAATTGAACGTCGTCATCAAAAGATTCAGGGAACCCCAGGCGGAGGAAAACTGTCCTGATCTCATCACTATCAAGGTTGATCGGCGATAGACGTGCTGGTAGTCTTACCGAAACGAGCAGCTCAAACGGGTAATGTGTGGGCTGATTGCACGCACACTACCTCAGCCTAATGTATCGCTTCATCGATGTGTCGTCTCTCAATACGTCGCTGTGGCAGCGGTTTTCAGCACAACTTTAGGTTTGTTCGTGGCGAAAAGCCTTTTCACTTGATTCACAGGCAGCCTCCCACACTTCGTTGCAGCAAAATACAAGGGATAAGCTTTTATCATGCCGTATTCGGGCTTACTCTTCGGCAGAGGTCGAAAAAACATAGTGCGACACAATAAATAATCAGTAGTTAATATATTTGTTATTACCGTACCTCAGAAAGAATGCGAAACAACAGAATGTGTAGTAGGTCTAACTTGACTCACTACTTTAGCTTACACGTTGCGCAACGTGTATGAGGAAGCGTAAGTACTTAGTAATTACTTAGGTTAATTATATTTGAATACACAAATATAAGTTAAGTAACAAAAGGATTCCGAGTGACTTAGATTAGGTAAAATGAGAACTGTATTGTTTGTAAATTGATCTTCCTCTAAAATCTGCTAAAAACTGTTTATCATCTATGAAAGGGTTGGCAGCGGCTGGCTGTCAGAGCCCCGCTAATATGCATGTCTCTGATTGGTAGAAAGATGCTGCTTTCTACCAATAGGATCTTTGGGTATGTGTGGACAACTCACTGTGGTGGTCCACTTCAATGTATCCATCGGTGTGTCTTACACCCATGTGAGGAAGTATCCAAAACGTTTAACAGATAACCTATCTGTTAAATTCACAAGTGGCTTGCAGCCACTTGTACGTGTAACCCCGTTACACCATCCCCCCTTTAAGGTTAGACGCGCGGGGTCTCCGCACGTTAATCTTTTGAATTGACCATTCGTCAATTCTCCGCGTTTGGAGAAGAAACCCGCGCTCATTCAACGATGAGCGCGCCTCAGAAGAAGTCCACAAAGTCGGTGGGGAGTCATCTCTCCATCGACGACTACTTCGAACGCCAGAAGGCGAAGTACGGCGACGTCGTCGACTTCGACGACGACGATGAAGACATGGAGGGCGAGGAGGACTCGCCCTCAAAGCGTAAAGACTCAGTGTCGAGCGAATCGCTCGACCCTCACGCCAAGAACGTTCGCCCGCGTGAAGGGGACGAATCGGACGCTTCGAGTTCGAAGCGTTCGCGAACTGAGAGCGATACCCCACTCGCTTCCGCTGGGGATCTCAGTACTCCGCGCGCTGTTGCTACAGCGCGTGATGTCAATGCTTAAGGCTCTCCGCGCGCTGCGCCTGCAGCGCGCGATCCGTGGATGCCGTCCGCGTCCGAGATTGCGGACCGGTATGGGAACTCGGTACCTCCGAATGAGGTGCCGCTGTACGTATGCAGCGCCATCAAAGATGACGCTGTGGCTGCCGAGCTGCACTTTGATACGGAAACGCATCAAAGGCGCGATTACTACATCGTACTCTTCCATGAGCTCCGATGGTTTCAAAGCAAGAAGACCTCTTCTCGCAGCAAAGTGCCCGAGTGGCAGGCACTTTGTCAAAGTTGGAACGCCTTTGTTGATAACTTCAACAAAAGGCCGAGTGCTTTCCGTGATCGGATTAAGCAAGCGCGTGATCGCTTCGAGACGTACTCGAAGCGTGGAAAGCTGGAGCAACTTCATGTTGCTGGGGAGGAGGCTAATGTGCCGTGCGCTGTGCCCGAGGGCTTTCAGTGCACGAAGTGCTTCCCGGGCGCGGTCCGCTTGAGCGACCGCGACCTGAACGGGTATACGTCGTTCCGTGTGCCCGAGAGTCTCAAACAGCTCGATGCTAAGTTCTTAGCACGTGAGGGTTCGGGCGCTAGCGATGATCGCAGCGCTCGTGTTACTTCCGCTGTGCCAGCGCGTACTGCTCCTCGTACGCCCTCACCATTTCCGGAACGTCCTCCAGCAAGACGTTCCGCGGCTCCCATGTATCTCGATGGGGAGGAAATCCTCTCCAACGAATACGAAAACGAGCCCCTTGAGGGTTCGTTTTCGGGATACTGTGGTCAACAATCCGCTCAACAATCCAGCGGGTTGAGCCGCGGGCGTCACGGATCGGCGGTGGCGGGGGTGGGAACACGCCCCGGGTATGATCAGCCCCGGGCTGATCAGTATGCGCCTCTCCACGACCTGGTGACCGTCGTGGAGCGTCTGCAGGGCGCTGAGTTCGCCGCCCTAAAACAGGAGCGGGCGAACC
Source organism: Phytophthora cinnamomi (assembly GCF_018691715.1). NCBI lineage: Eukaryota > Oomycota > Peronosporomycetes > Peronosporales > Peronosporaceae > Phytophthora > Phytophthora cinnamomi. The sequence goes on from NW_027151017.1 coordinate 2,820, forward strand.
AGAAGGCCCAAGTTGCGGCGGTCTCGCAGACCGCCTCGAACATCCAGGTCGAGCTGGGGACCCAGATGAAGGGGTTGCTCCAGCGCGCCGACGCGCTGGAGGAGAGGTTGCTCGTCGCCGAGGCCAAGTCCTCCGCTTCTGCCTCGGCCCCTGCCGAGGCTTCGGGTCAGCCGAGCTAGATGGCTCGTGCTGCAGGTATGGCTTCAGCCGTCCGACGTAGAAGGTCGGATGGAGGCGCATGCTAGACGGTATGTCTAGCGTGTATGCGTTGCCGTGCCAACACAGTGAACGGCCCGATGAAGCGCGGAGCAAGCTTGCTTGCTCCGAAATCCGAAACTGCATGTCTAGGCAGGTTTTGTGTAGCTAACAAAACTAATGAACCAACTTTGACTTCATTTTTGTTGCCTCTGCCCGCATTGTCTGCGTTCAGCTTCTGTTGATCAACAGAAGCTGCCATTGTGTCTTGGACAAACCGAATTACGGCTTGTCTTTTGGTGATGAAACTGATTGCATCCGAGCTGAAGTCATTCAGCTCGCTTTCCGCTAGAGGCCTGGCCTCTGCGTGGTTCTTTGCGGTGTCTGCGCCTTGCGCAGACCCGTGGTCTTTGTCCTTGTTGTTGGAGGAGTCTGCGCCCTGCGCAGACCCATGTGGTTTGTTCGCTGTTGCAGCTGACATAGTGCAAGTGTCAGCGGTTTTCTGCGGCTGCTGTATTGCAGTCGTAGATCCTCCCCCACTTAAAGTGGGAGCCATCATTCCGAGTAAACTCGGTAGGCGTGGATGCCGCATGGCATTCACGTAGAACGGTGTATGCCCGGTCGAGGCATGCACTGAGTTATTGATGGCAAACTCTGCCTTCGATAAACACTCGCTCCAGTATTGGAACGAGTGAGCGTAGCTCTTCAGAATGTCGACGAGCACGCGATTCACGCGCTCGGTTTGACCGTCCGTCTGCGGATGATCCGCAGTCGACATGGAAAGCAGGCTCCCAAGAAGTGTAAACACTTCTTGCCACAGGCGCGCTGTGAAGCGCGGGTCTCTGTCCGACACGATGTCGGTCGGCATGCCATGGTGTTTGAACACCATGTCGACGAACAGACGGGCCGTCTGCTTTGCGGTCGCCTCTGCCGGCACCGCAGCAAGATGTACCATCTTGCTGAAACGGTCGACGAAGACCACAATACCGGTATTCCCTCCGCTGTCTGGGGGAAGACCAAAGATGAAGTCCAATGACATGGACTTCCAACACTCCTGCGGAGTCGGTAGTGATTGCAATGGAGCCTGCGCCATTCGCGCAGGCTTTACGCGTTGGCATACCTCGCAAGCACGGATTACTTGCGCACCCACTTATACTGGTGGTGCCAGTAGAAGTCGCGTGTGAGAAGGACGTAAGTCTTCTCACCTCCGAGATGTCCCGCAGTCGGGGCATCATGATATTCGTACATGATCCTGAGTCGCAGGTCATGATCATTCGGCACGACAACGCGATCCGCGTTGTCGTCGACTGCATTGTAAAGCAGTAGTCCGTCGTGCACACGAAAGCGGTGTGCACGCGCTCGAAGGTGCTTGGGCAGTTTCTGACGAGCCTTATCAGAAGGCGCTGTGCCATAGGCCAGCAAGAGCTTCGTGACCGCGTCGTGCGCGTACGCGGCCTTCACATCGTCCAGCAGAGACGATGTGGGTTTGCTCGATCGCATGATGGCAATGACATTGACGTCGGCAGCTTCTGCATAGTCCGGCCGACGTGATAACGCGTCGGCCACCACGTTCAGTCTTCCGGGTTTGTATTCGACCCGGAAGTTATACTCCGCAAAGAATGAGAGCCATCTCGCCATTCTTTGTGAAATGTGTGGTGACTTCACTGCGGTACGCAGTGAAGCATGGTCGGTGTAGATTACAAATGGTCTACTTCCAAGCAAATACACTCGGAACTTTGCGAGTGCATACTTCATGGCAAGGAGTTCCTTGTCATGTACCGGATAGTTGCGCTCAGCTGGCTTCAGCTGACGCGATTGGTAGTAGACGACACGATCACGGCCTTCGTGATCGTGCTGCATCAACGCGCATCCGATCGGGAAGTCGGATGCGTCACACACTACGTGAAATGGGCGATCTTGGTCAGCCACTGCCAAGATCGGCGCCTCAGTCAAGCCCCGCTTGACTGCATCGAATGCCTTTTGGCAATCGGGTGTCCAATTCCACACAGCTTCTTTCTTAAGAAGCTGTGATAGCGGGCGGATCTTGCCCGCATAATCCTCCACGTACTTGCACAAGTACGTGGCCAAGCCAAGGAACTGCCTCAGTTCCTTGACACTTGAAGGCGTTGGCCATTCGTTAACCACTCTGACCTTTTCGGGGTCAGGGCGAACACCATTCTTCCCTACGAGACACCCGAGGACGGGTATCTCGCTCGCCCCGAAGATACACTTCTTCAGGTTCGCGTAGAGCTTATGCTTTCGCATAAGCTCAAGTAGCTTCCGGAGATGCACCCTGTGCATCTCTACGTCGGTCTTCCCGTCCACAGCCCGGCTGTGGATGAATACATCATCGAAGTAGCTCGGTGCGAAGTCGCGCACCGAGCGCAACAAGTGTGTCACGCACCTGTTGAAAGTCGCAGGGGCGTTCTTAAGCCCCTGTGGCATTACTAGCCATTCCCAGAGCATGCCGCTTGGCGTGCTCACTGCCGTGAGAGGGATATCGCTCTCACGCATTAGGATTTGATAAAATCCATCTCGCAAGTCGAGAGCACTGTAAACGGTGCTCCCGGCCATCGCATCGATGATGACATCTTTTCGTGGTATCGGCGTCTGCGCCGGTACCGTCGCATCGTTCAGCTTGTTGTAGGCATGAACGATGCGCCATCCGCCCTGTGGCTTCTTGACACAGAACGTCGGAGCACTGTGCGGGGACTTTGATTCCCGCACTTGTCCTATTTTACGACGACTTTCAAAGAAGTCGTCGATCGCTTTCACTTGCTCTCGCGGCAGTGGCCACTGCCGCGTGACACAGTACTTTGTGCCCGGCACGAGATCAATCTCGTGCTGAATGCCCTTATCCTGCGGAAGCTCCGCAGGAATCTCTTCCGGGAGTACGTCTTTGTACTCCCTCAGCAATTCGTAATAGGGACTCGACTTCAGCGAGTCCCAACCTTGTTCCTCGAAGCGCTCTCGCTTCGTCTTCGCACTGAGAGCGTCTTCGCTCTCAGTGGTACTTCCCATGAAGAGCTGCCTCAGCTCTTCGCTCTCGCTCTCCGTTCTTTCGCAGTTCGAAAGAACGCAGACTTGCTCGATGCGTCCATCGTGCAAGTCGCGTGTGAAGCGCTTCCAGCTCATGGCTGGAAGCGAAGTCAACTCCGACGCCGTCGTCGGAGGACTAGCGAGTTCCATGTCACGATACTGGAATCCAGTATCGGTGCGCGTCAAGACGCTTAGCGTCTTGACATTCGGCGTCACCGCCGCAGTCTGCCCAGCAGACTGCTCTTGTTGCGTCTCGGTCCCGGACCGAGACTTGCGCAGCGTTTTCCGCTTGCGCCGTCTTCTTGTTGTGCGGAGCCCGGCTCCGCACAGTTGTTCTTCTTGTCCAGGCCCGGCCGTGGACAGTCGTTCGCCGGCGGACCCTGTCCGCGGGCGCGCGGTATCAAGCCCGGCTTGACCGCTTTTTCCTTCGTGCAGCCCGGCTGCACGGTAATGTGTTCCTTCGCCGGCAGACCCTGTCTGCGGGCGCGCGATATCAAGCCCGGCTTGATCGCATGGCGCTTCGTCGTGCAGCCCGGCTGCACGACAGCATGCAAATTGCGTCAGTGCAGTACGTTTGCAACCGCCCGCACTGTTTGCAGCGTCAACTCCCGGAGTTGACACGCCTTCGTCACCTCGACGCCAATCATTGGCGGAGCCCCTCATGAGCGAGGGTGCGTTGGCTCCCGGAGCCGACGCGTCATTGTCGACCTGACGTCTTCGGGTCGGTCAGGGACTGTCCCTTACACACTTGAACGTGGGTATTGGTTCCCGGAACCAGTACATCTTTTTTTTCTGACGTCGGCAGCATTGCCGACGTTGGTCTCACTTGTGCGCGCCCTCGCGCACTTCCTGGGCACTCCGGTACAGCAGCATTAAGCGCTGTCTCGACTGGTGTGCCGCGCGCACCTGCTGGTGCGTGCGCTGCGGTAACAGGGCCATCGCTCTCTGTTCCGCTGTCGCAGCCGAAGCGCACGAGCGTGCGCTTCTTCCAGTCTATCACCCGATCATGCCGTGCAAGCCACGGCATGCCCATTACGTCGAACTTATCGTCCAGGTCCAGGACGATAAAGTGTTCTACAAACACTCGTTGTTTGTACGAGAAGCGCGCATTCACGACGCGCTTCTCGGTCTTCACGATGGCACCTGTTGCCAGTCGTACCCCCAGAACACTTCGAGGTGTATCTACCTCCTCGAAGTCAAGTCTCGACAGGCTTCGTAGTCGAACAAAGTTGTTCGACGCGCCTGAGTCTACCAATGCTCGAAGAGAGTCACTCGCTCTCTTCGAGTAAATCTTCAAGATGACTAGGTTCGGCCTGTCATCTTGTTTCTTGCAGCGAGAGCTAGTCTCACTGAGGGCTGCAGTCCTCAGTGTCGCGTGCCCAATGTCGGCATGCGTGACTGCATTACCAGTAGGGCGCCCCGCGCCTACTGGATGTTCGCGTTTTTGTTGGTCCGCGGCGATGCCTAGCATCGTCACAGCAACCACCTCCAGGGGCATGGGAGCTGTGCACTCCCATGCAAAGTGACCGATCCTTCCGCAACGGAAGCATCGCACGTTACCTCCCTGCTGCTGGTAACCAGCAGTTGTTGCGCTCGAGAGGTCCATTGGCTCCGGACCTCCCGTCCTCGCTACCGGGCGCGGTTGCGGCCTCGGTACGTTTACATGGAGTTTAGCCTGCCGCAGGCTAAACTCTTCTTGCATGGCAAGGGTGATTGCAGCTTCGAGAGTACTCGGGTACGCTCGGAAGAGATAGGTCTTCACGGGCCCATCTCTAAGTCCCTTCATGAACGTGACGACCTTAGTCGCCTCGCCAATTGGATTAGTCACGATGTTCGAGACCAAGTACCGTGCACGCTGCGCGTAAGCATGGACGTCATGCTTACCCTGCTGAAGGTTGAGGAACACTGCCGTCGACCAAAACTCTTTTTGCGGGGGCTCAAACGCTTGTTTGAGCTCCTCTTTGAACACTTCGTACGTGCTGAAGCACGTAGGATCGGAGAGTCGGCGTCCATACGCCCAACTCCTTGCGCGTCCGCCAAGGCAGGACATGGCGAACGCGACCTTCGACAGCGGGTCGACGATGCGTCGAGCCGCTATGGCTGTGTCGAGTTCGACAAGCTATCGGAGGAGAGGCTCGCCCTCTCTTCCCACATAATTGCTTACGCTCAACTTTAATGGTTGAGCACGCGGTGTCGTCCCTGACGACGCCGTCACTGAGGAAGCAGCATCACGCTGCTCCTTCATGATGAACCCCAGAGCAACACCATGTTGCTCCGTCGGCGATAGCGTACGCAGCATTGTAGCTATCGCCGCTTCTCCAATGACTGTTGACAGTCGTTGGAGGCCTCCACTCTGGGTCAGACAGGTGGGGCAGTCAGCGCGTGCAACATGTGTTGCAGGCGTGTTGGAGCTCTCCATGGGCACCTCCGTGCTCATGTGGTTCTCGGCTCCGCGTTCGTACGCCGCGTACGAACGTCAAGCAGTCGGTCGTTGGACGGACTACGAAGTGCTACCAGGTGTAGTAGGTCTAACTTGACTCACTACTTTAGCTTACACGTTGCGCAACGTGTATGAGGAAGCGTAAGTACTTAGTAATTACTTAGGTTAATTATATTTGAATACACAAATATAAGTTAAGTAACAAAAGGATTCCGAGTGACTTAGATTAGGTAAAATGAGAACTGTATTGTTTGTAAATTGATCTTCCTCTAAAATCTGCTAAAAACTGTTTATCATCTATGAAAGGGTTGGCAGCGGCTGGCTGTCAGAGCCCCGCTAATATGCATGTCTCTGATTGGTAGAAAGATGCTGCTTTCTACCAATAGGATCTTTGGGTATGTGTGGACAACTCACTGTGGTGGTCCACTTCAATGTATCCATCGGTGTGTCTTACACCCATGTGAGGAAGTATCCAAAACGTTTAACAGATAACCTATCTGTTAAATTCACAAGTGGCTTGCAGCCACTTGTACGTGTAACCCCGTTACAGAATGCCCAAACTAGATTTTCGAGCATTTCGTGTGGCTTGATAGCTATCTCTAAACACAAAGAAAACAGTTTCCAATCGATGGCTAACATAATGTTTGGTGCATTGTCGTTTTACCTACCTAATGTTAGAAGCCCAAAATAGCATTACTACAGCATTCGGCAAAAAAAAGTATGTCAACTTCCCAGTCACTATTTTCCAAAACAAAATATTGATCTTACATCGGATGCCGCTCCAACCCACACGTGCCAGGAAGTGATCGATTATTTGGGAGCGAAAGGACCCGTGTATGAATTATTACCGCTGATTTGACATCAATAATGCAGATCCGCGATTTTTACGCCAACCGACCTCTAAAAGCTGTGATCAAGAAGAAATTATTAGAAAAGTACAAAGTAGATCGGGTGCACATGATCCACAGAATCGAATAGATTGTTTCCATGGTAAACGAGCAACAGGAATCGGTGCGCAAGATAGAATACACGTTCAGACACCTCGGACAGGACGCACGACAGCCCAATAACTACTCTTTTCAAAGCACTACTGCAAGACAACGAGGTTTACAATTCGCTCCTTCTGAATCAGACAGCTGAAACCCTTGAGTAGGAAAGCTGCAGAACGCTTTCCAGCTTTTGAACTTTGCCAGCTAAATCTTAACATATAGAATGCATATTAGTCTTTTCAACTAATGGTAACAAGGGTGCCTGTAACGGGGTTACATGGAATAGCGACCCTGGCACTATTCGGGGATGGCTACAAAAGGTCACTCCCCTGAGTAGTCACCCAACAACCAACCGATACATTTTATATAGGATAAACTATAGGTAACTTCGGATTTGCATGCAGGCCAAATCTGTACTAACCTATAAATACACTGAGTCTTAGATCTACCGTACTTTTGATCAATCAGTCCCCTTAGGCCAGGGACACGTGAACTGCCGTTCACTGAGAGTTTGTATACTCTCGTTAGCACTTCCTCTGTGTAAGGTGCTCGTGTGGCCCCGTCACACTTGGTGGCACTTGTAGTCAATCCTACATCTATGCGGGTTGATTCGACTACCTGAATCCTCTGTGGTATCAACGAGTGAGTCAAGATGGACAGAAGTGAATTTCCTCACTTGAACGACTCACAGTTCGAGTCAGTTCGGAAGATGGCAGGCATATTTGAAATAGATGCTCTGCGTAGCTTAGCGGCAGCGCCGCAGGCTGAGCAGGTCGAGCGCATCAGCGCATTCAACACCTACGAGCAAGGGCTCATTGCCCATGTTCAGGGGCTGCAGGCTTCCACAGCCGCGCCGAAGCCGGTGCAACCGAAGCCGTTGAGGCTGAAGGTTCACCCCTATAAAGGGAAGGAGGGTGAGAACCTCCACTTCTGGGTTCGAGAGGTCGAGCTCGCGATGGACCCGGCTCTCGTCTCGGACGAGCGACTCCGTGTCGCTTTTGCGCTTTCCAACCTCAGTGATCGCGCTAAGCGTTGGGCGTATACGCGCAACGACAACGCCAGGATTCTTTACATCATGGTCCCAGCTCTGTGAGCAGCTGCGGGCCACGTTCCTTCCGGCGAACTATGAATATCGCCAGCGCTCGTGCTTCCTCGCCTGCAAACAAGGAAGGTGCGAGCTGCACGAGTACATAGAAGAGAAGAGAGTACTCACAGCCTCGCTGGCGGGAACGCCCCTGCCCGAACACATCAAGGTGACCGTGTTCATGGACGGTCTGCGTGTTGGCCCAGCCCAATGTTCAGGGTACAAGCAAACACCATGGAGGAGGGATACAGATCACCCTCCAGGAGGGGTACAGCTACAAACAGGCTCGTTCCACCGCTACGGTATGGCAAAGCAACCCTGTGCCGGGTGGTATGCCGAATGGTGGTTCCGGCAATGGGACTCCAATGGGCCAGTTCCCATGGATTTGGGAATGGCCGAGGAGAACGACATTCACTGCGTCGGCTGTGGCAAGCTAGGGCACATGAAACGTGCCTGTCTTGCGGAAGACAAAAGAAGAGTTGCTATTCGAAACCCTTTGGGTCTAAGGGTCGCTGGCAGAAGCCACGGCCCAGGGACCAGGGGAACGCAGGACACCAATAGGGGCGGGGCGCCCTTCCGGGGAGTCTCCACGAGGAGCGTGCGGGTGGCGCGCGCCATGGGGACATAGCCCCTGAGCGTTTATGCAGTCTAGAAGCGGAGAAGGGCATCGGTGGGTTGGTCTTGGTGCACGCGAGTGTACCGGAATACGATCATCACTTTAGAATCTTGATCGATTCTGGGGCACCACAGCATTTTGCGCACGGCTAGACAGTCGCGCGCAACCGTGGCAGGTATGCCGATGCTCTACGTGGCAGTAAATGCAACGGGCCCGTCTCCGTAAGGCCAGCCGACGGTACGGTGGTAGAAGTACCTCAGGTCCACATGGACCTGGTTGTCAAGTTCGAAGACTTTGACAGCAAGGAGCCGTTCTTGGTCCTTAGCATGCCGTGGTTAGAGAAACACGAGCCTTGGATCGATTGGCGCGGCTAGGTCATTGAAGAAAGCCGTCCCCCGCGTTCTGACAGAGCTTTGGTGAGTCATGTTCCCACCTCTGGCAGAAGCTGGGGAGCCCGCGAGGGCCGCCAGGGCGAAGCAGCGTCCAAAATGTTCATTGGGCTCGTCGAGACTGACAGCGACTCCGAAGGTGACCGGACCGACCAGGTTCCGGGTGCGGGGGTGCCAGACGGCACCTACTACGTGGGTAACTCAGGCCCATAAGCTGGTGACAGAGTTCCGCGGACAGCAAGAGCTGCTAGAGAAGGCGCCGTCGGCGCTGGCGTGGGTAACTTAGTTCTACGCCCGGTCAAGTGAACTGCACTGACTCCAATACAATATAAAATTGACCCAATTATTGGCAACAAATTAGAAAAAAGAAAGCGTCCATACCGATCGCCATTGCTTCGTTGCCAGTGTCTACCTCTTTGTATTGGATCGTAGAAATTTTGCTGCCATAAATGAGGAGTAGGCGAATTACTTGAAGTTTGCATTTCTGCCATTTGAAGATTGAGTGGTGTATGTTTCGTTGGAGTAAAATCCAGCGGTAAATAGTCGACAGTAACTCGCCTATACGCATGCACCTCCGCCATGATAAACGTCAAACCAACTTCGCGCACTTCTCCCACGATCCGCACTTGCAGCATGCAGATCGGCCTCTCTACCGACTCAATAGTCACCGCTCACACCAACATCGCTCCTAAGCGCTCCCAGGTCGCGGCAACGGTCTCAACGGACGCCTCCGTGTCCGCAGCAGTCACCTGTCACTCAACGACTAATATGTGCTCCCTCAACACCGCCACAACTACCACTTCGTGTGGTGTAGCCGCCGCCTTGACTACTGCTAAGGACGTCAATGCCATCACCACTCCGAGCTCAAAGCCCACGGATTGTACCCCCGTGCTCAATAACGCCGGTGGTATGTCCCGAATGACTGACAAGCCGAGGCCTTGTAGCAAAGGGATGAAATGCACCTTGGGCGTTGACAGCACTTCCACTCTAGCTGTTGCTACAAGAGCTAAGGAGACTGCGGCAGTCCGCATTTTGGTGGTCGCAGCGGATGAGCAGAGCGGCATCTTAGCTGTTGACGAGGCGATTGCCTCCAACGCACGTAAAAACATTACCGCCCAAGATGTACGCGGTGCATGCATTTCAACGAGAACTCAGCACGCTTGAAATCTTCAAATCATATCGCGTTGGATTATCAGCATCAAAAACAGTGAAGCACGCCATTTTTTCGACAGATGCGGCCAGATCGACCTCAGCCGCTTCACATAGCTAAGGTTTGAAGGGTTTACAGCGGTAGGACCTCGTTTTGCACTGCTCCTACCGGCACCACCACGCCCCCGTTGTTGCTGCGCCGCACACCTGCCGCACACGCGCTCCCGCATGCTCTCCGTTGCCATCATGCTTGCTACTGTGCTGCTGGTGATCGCCACTGCTGTTTTCGCCTCCGACATACCGTTGACCGGTGTCTGAGCGTCTGATCCCGAGCCTCCTTGCGGCTCCACTGGCAGTGCCATTGGTACAGCATTATTCAAGCACCGGTCGTATCGGCTGGATTGGCTATTCCACGGAGTATGTATAAGCAATAGGCAGCCGTAGTTTTTCGTGTAGGAATGGACTATCTTCAACTGCCACCTTCAAAGAGAAAAAGGCGTGTAGCAGAGTCGTCAGTCACTACTATCCTTCGGTTTGTGAGGAAAGCGCGGTAACAGCAAGTTCGGACTTGTTCACCATCAACACCAGAGTATAAACGGCAACGTCTAGGTTAATTTTGGCCAATAAAATTTCTTTCCTTCGCCGCAGTAGTATTTTCCTACGAATTTGGATGATAAGTGAATATGTGTACACTCGCAAAGAGTATCGAATAGTCCCTGTTTCGAAGCCAAGAAGTTCGACTCCCTAGGATAGATACAAATAATTCCTGCCGCCAAGTCCTCGAACCCTCCAACACCGTGAAGATCTGCCGACCAAGCAAGCTAGCTAAGAAGATCCTGCCTCTGCACTCATCCAGCCTCCAAGCCCGACTCGGGCTCGCCCGCCTCCAAATCCGACCCGGGTTCCAAGTGCAGCTCAGCTCCAGCCTCAACGAGTCAGCTCATTCCCGGGTGGGCTTGGCAGTTGTCGTGGTTTGGCGACAAGGCAAGAGGTTACCGTTAAAGCGAGTTCGCACGCATGACCTTCTTCGCAATGAAATGGAAAAGCATTCTCGGACTGGATAAATCTAGTAAAACGCATTGCTGAATTTGCATCAGCAGTAGGCCGTGAAATTAGGTTAAACATGAGTGAACAGCAGGCTGCTAAAATATTTAGGATAGGGATGGAGAACTTGTCTATGCTATCCTTGACGCGCAAGCATCGAGTATTTGGACTGTCTTTCGGAACTACACTCCGTCTTGATTGTCTACGTGGTCTCGAAGTGCCCCCTCATTGGACGAAAGTTCATGTAGCTCCACTGTAGTAGGCCTACTTTGTCTCACTACTTTAGCTTACACATTGCGCTACGTGTATGAGGAAGCGTAGGAGTTTAGATTTAGTTAGAAAAGATATACTTGAGTCCTCAAGTATAATTTAATCCAAATAAAGACACCAAAGCTATTAGTTTAAGGTAAAATGAGAACTGTATTGTTTGTAAATTGATCTTCCTCCTAAATCTGCTAAAACTGTTTAACATCTGTGAAAGGGGTTGACAGCGGCTGGCTGTCAGAGCCCCACTAATATGCATGTCTCTGATTGGTAGAAAGATGCTGCTTTCTACCAGTAGGATCTTTGGGTATGTGTAGACCACTCATTGTGGCGGCCCACTTCAATGTATCCATTGGTGTGCCTTACACCAATGTGAGGAAGTATCTGGAACCTTTAACAGATAACCTATCTGTTAAAATCACAAGTGGCTTGTAGCCGCTTGTGCGTGTAACCCCGTTACATCCACCAATAGTATGCAAAACGTCTTTGCTCGAAGGAATTCCTACGCTTTTCCAGGATAAGTGAAAGTCTAGCCGATAAACCTCCAGTCTAGAGGTCAGGGTCATCTGAATGCACTATCACCGCTGGTGCAACACTGTGTGCGTCATCGTTGTCTTATTGTCCCTTTAAGTATGACCCCGTCCAGGGGTTGCGGCAGAGCCGTGGCCTCCAGTTTTTCGATGCTCCCTAGAGTGGAACCTGCTGATTTTCACATCCTACCGCGATGTCCATGACGAATGGTGCCACCTTCGTGAGATTCTTCTCATTGTATGCGATGGTCAGCTTTACGAGGGTTGGCGCGTTCTTCACTGCTGCAGTGCTGCTAGTGTGGATCGCCGTTGTGCGGTTCTCGACACTGTTGGCACTGCGTTACGTGAACCATCAGACAAGGTGAACAGTTTACTTAGTTGAGAACGCGCGTATAGACTGGGTATCCCAAGAACAGTTACTTACAAATTATTGTGACGAAGAAATTGTCTTCGATATAGAAACAATCGATTCAACCTCACCTGGTTGAGCTGCTGCTGAAGGAACAGCAGTGGTGAGATGGTGTTCTTCCGAGATCTGTGGGAGATGGCGGTGAACCTGATCAACTACTACGAGTCAATTGATGTTGTGGCGAAACTCGAGAAGGCCTACAACGCTGCGATGTGGATGCTGGAGGTTATCGGCACCGGCAACGAGAATTCGTCGAAGACGGATTTCGTGTCGCTGTACAGGTTGAGCGAACAGTACCGCCAGCTTGAATCAAACTTGGATCGCGAGAGTGTCGCGCGGTCTTCGCCTTCGCTGCCACCATTAGAGTCCAAGCACAAGCGGGTAGCTAGTAATTGGGTGCAGGTGGTGTTCGTGGCGATGAGCTGGTTTGCTTTGTACTGGCGGACACCATCCTACAATCTTACCAGTGTCGTTGTGGAGTAGCGCCCTCCCAGAAAACTGTAAGTTAGTCCTCGCACAAACCCTGCACGTCCAATCTGGGTCGTGTCGGGCTATTTCTCGGTCCTTTGAGTAGCGTATCTTCGAAAAGGCACTTGTAGATCTTGTCGTCAAGCACCTGGGTTGGGGAGGGACACCTTGCTCGGACGCAGCCGTGTCGAATCCCTTGGGCGTGCGGCGTTTTCGGGCCTGCGTTTCCTTGGGATTGCATGGCGTTATCGGGCCTACGCGGTCTTGTGCACGGCGGTTATCGGGCCAGTGCTGTCCTTCGTCTTGGGCGGCGCGTTATCGGGCGTGCCGTAGACGGTATAGTTTAACGTGCCCTCCTGTTAGGCACGGGGTTGGAGGGGGGGGGAGAGAGACCCGATCCAGCGAGCGTCGGGGGGCCACGTGTTCCTGGTGGCTCGACTTGCCGGCGCTTGCTGGTTCCCCTGAACATGGAAGAACCGTGGGACATCTTTGTGGTTCAGAGAAGTTTCGGGACTGAGTCTTACCCTATCCTATGTCCTTGCAACTGGCTACTGACAGCTAAACCTTCTGTTCCATGCCTAACCCTACGTCTGTCGTGTCTCCCGCTGCCGATCCTCAACCTGATTTATATTCTGTCGTGCGTCCCACCACCGATCTTCAACCTGACTTATGGCCGATCTTTACCCTGATTTATGGCCCGCCATCATAACCCCAGTGTGACGGGGTTTGAGTGACGGGGTCTGGGGTGACAGGTTTTGAGGAGCGGGTTGTACAACGACGGGAGCCAGATCTAGCGTCGGACCAGTACCGATCCCTCGACGTATCAGACTCAGGCGCCGTGTCACCGCCCATTGCCCCGCCGAACCTTCTCGTAAAAGTCGACTGCATCGATCAACATTCATCGTCCCGCGTTCTCCCATCTCCGGTAGCACCTACTCGGTTCTCGCCGGGAGCACTCTTCCACATCGTGATTTCGTTCGTGTTTGCTATTGACCTCGGGATTCCGCACATTGGATCCGACTACAAATCGTATGAAGGGGTGAACGCGGACCTGATAATGGTCTACGTGGGCGCTGTCAACATCAAGTTCATCAGGTTCAACGGGGTACTCCCTAACACCTCACAGGAGTGGACATCGTTCTACCGTGAACGAGCTGGTGCTCGTGTGCCTCTTCATAACCGACCTCCCAAGGCTTTCACTCGAAGCCTCCGCGTCGCTACGGCACTCTCTCACACCCACCACCATCACGACGACTTCAACCAGGGCATCTCATCACACTCACCTCTTCGCCTCGAACCTCAGCAAAGTATCCAATCTCTTTCCTCTCTCGCTCTTCGTTCATTGGCCTAGTGTCAACACCTCTTCCATCCGGATGAAACACTCTGTGGTGGAGTGGATCCAACGGAATAAGTAAAGATCCCACACTCCCACACTGCGCCCAGACACCGACTAACGGAGGGGGTACTCCGTTAGCCGTGGGGTTACTGAGTGGTTCACCTTTGTACCCGTCAGTGGGTCTCTCGTTGACACGACATGCGCAGCGGGTGAACTTGAACGTCCTTTAGGAGTAGTCTAGTAGATCTTGCGTGAGTATTCCTGAGCGCGACGTTTCGAGTGGGTAAAGCTTGGTCTTGCGCTCGTAGATGTTGTGGATTCGATAATAATGTATCGGATCCGGAGTTGTAGCCTTGTAGGTTGTGTTGTAGTCCTTTCCTTTAATTCTCGCGCTCCTGGATGCGGGATCTCACGTCATATCTGTGACTTCGGTTCGACGGGTAGGTGCCTGTCTGTGTCGTGGTGCAACTCGGCAAATGCCTGCCTGGAAACTGGAGATGTCCGTGACGAGTGCCCACATCAGTCTCCGCCCAGTATGGGCGTCTGGAGCCGGCGATGAGTACGCTCCGCCCGCTTGAGCGTCATGATCTGCAGCATGTGACGCGCACTCACGAATGCGCTCATGAGGGTGGAGAGCGTACTGCAGCTTCACGTCCCCGTAGTTCTCGGAGTTGACGTCGCTGGCCCTGCTCGACATGGGCGATTGGGTCTAGCTAAAATTTGCAGCTGGACTCTATATCACTCGCGGCCACGGCGGAATCACCCGCCACCTTTATCCTCAGTTCCATGCCATTTGACGAGCAAAACGATCTCTGTGATTGGAGCTCTTGTTTGACTCCAGGAACTGCACGATCGGATCGCCTGCAGTGGTATCGCATGGGTTCATCTTCGTCTACATCTGATTTATGCGATTGGCTAATAGATTTCAAGAATACGAGCTTATTGGCAAATAGATATCGCACTAAACTGAGGTGGACGACACAGATAACATCCAGGTACTTTATGGTTTTGTGCAAGTAACTATATCCGTCAGGAAACAAACACGTCTTTATGACAATATGCAATGTTGAAGGGTATTTGAATTGGCAAACTCGCAACCCAAATTTCAGAGAATTCAGAGAATTTCGATTCGTCTTTTGGTCATCGGGACATTTTTATTTCGGTTACACGAGTGATTTCAGTGGAAGCACACACCCCTGACAACAGACTCGATCCATGCACGAGCACTTGACACACGTGAGTACACACTAGGGTACCCTGGTTGACCACAGTTCTTGCCCCAGCTTACGATGCCCACCACAACATCGCCACTGCGGTGCTCGACAACAACAGGACCTCCATAGTCGCCCGTGCAGGAAGTCGTATTGGTAGCTCCTCGCGAGCACAGCATGGTGTCGTCGATACTTGTCTGCTTGGCGCAGTTTGCATTGTCCATCAGTTGAACGTTTGCGAGTGTCAGCTCGTACGCCATTGTACCGCTTCCTGCAGTGTCGTCCCATCCCATCTTCGCAGCCCACTCGCCGTCCTTAATATCAGAACTACCAGCCGACGCAAGCGCCACGGGCTTGAACTTACTCGGTCTCTCCAGCGTGAGAATGGCAACATCGTTTGAGAAGTTCGCGCTCGAGCTCTTCGGGTGGCTCTGGATTGCCACAATTTTTATCTGCTCACCATCTTGGGTTCCGTTGACGTAGTGAGAGCCGATCGAAGCCCACCGGATATTGCCCGAGTAGCAGTATGTGCCGACAAGCAAGTGAGTCGGAGTGATGAGGGTAGCGCTGCAGAAGTTGTTCCCGGCTGCACTGGATCGCAACCCAGCGACATAGGTCTTCGATCCGCTTGGCACAACACTGGTGGTGCTGAAAGGACTCGCTGGCCCGGTGTGGTGACTTGAATCGCCTTGAGCAGTAGAGACGAAAGCGAGGGCTAGTAACAATGCGAAGCTAAGCTTCATCTTGTACCAGTGATCAGCAGCTGAGGCAAACGAAAGTGAACGATCTTCCGCGCAAACGCAGGATTCAGCTGTTCTTGTGAAGGACATGGCCAGTGATCATGGTCATTGGTCACGGTGCAAAGGTGAGCAGCACAATCGGGAAGATTAACGAGCTGTGCTACGGATACCGTCAACGACCGCATTTTGCCAACAACTTCCAGCTCGTGTACATGTTGCAAAATTATGCTTTTAAAAATGGAGGAAAGTTGGTGAACGTTCTACCCCAAATTGTGCCCTCCCCCTAATAGAGCAATGATATATTGGTAGGATACTGCTGTCAATACTAACGTTAAGTATGCCTTGATCAGATCCACCTTTTCAGGAAATTCCAGTTTGCCGCCTAGATCACTTCAACAAGGCGAACACCAGCTGGGATCCACGTTGTGATGGACTTCCCTGTGCTGTGATCGACACTGTCGATTCTACGCGTACTGTACATAGTACGTTCTTGTGGATATTATGTACATAGTGCGTAATACATGTACATCATAGTGTGTACTGGTACATTGTACACCATATGTAGATCGTGCAGAGCACTATACTCAGGTGGTTACAAACTACAGTAACCACCTGCGTAGAAACGTGCAGAAAAAGACAGAAGCTAGGTTTTGTGTGACCTACCTACAGTATGGCATTGGAGCTCAAAGTGTACAAGGTTAAGCGTTCTTTGCAAAAGACACGTATACCTCTACATGTATGTCGATGTACCCGCAAATCCTTGAGCGTTTCTATCGAACGCACCTATCAAAACTAGATCACTTCAACAAGGCGAACACCAGCTGGGATCCACGTTGTGATGGACTTCCCTGTGCTGTGATCGACACTGTCGATTTTACGCGTACTGTACATAGTACGTTCTTGTGGATATTATGTACATAGTGCGTAATACATGTACATCATAGTGTGTACTGGTACATTGTACACCATATGTAGATCGTGCAGAGCACTATACTCAGGTGGTTACAAACTACAGTAACCACCTGCGTAGAAACGTGCAGAAAAAGACAGAAGCTAGGTTTTGTGTGACCTACCTACAGTATGGCATTGGAGCTCAAAGTGTACAAGGTTAAGCGTTCTTTGCAAAAGACACGTATACCTCTACATGTATGTCGATGTACCCGCAAATCCTTGAGCGTTTCTATCGAACGCACCTATCAAAACTAGATCACTTCAACAAGGCGAACACCAGCTGGGATCCACGTTGTGATGGACTTCCCTGTGCTGTGATCGACACTGTCGATTCTACGCGTACTGTATATAGTACGTTCTTGTGGATATTATGTACATAGTGCGTAATACATGTACATCATAGTGTGTACTGGTACATTGTACACCATATGTAGATCGTGCAGAGCACTATACTCAGGTGGTTACAAACTACAGTAACCACCTGCGTAGAAACGTGCAGAAAAAGACAGAAGCTAGGTTTTGTGTGACCTACCTACAGTATGGCATTGGAGCTCAAAGTGTACAAGGTTAAGCGTTCTTTGCAAAAGACACGTATACCTCTACATGTATGTCGATGTACCCGCAAATCCTTGAGCGTTTCTATCGAACGCACCTATCAAAAGCTTTTTTTTTGTGTGGTACAGTACCTACCTACAGTATGGCATTGGAGCTCAAAGTTTACAAGGTTAAGCGTTCTTTGCAAAAGACACGTATACCTGTACATGTATGTCGATGTACCCGCAAATCCTTGAGCGTTTCTATCGAACGCACCTATCAAAAGCTTTTTGAAATCCCTATTGCCGTGCATCTATGGATTCTAAGTATCTACTGGTACAGTCTATAGCAAACCGCAAATTAAATTCCACCAGGTGCAAATTGTCATTTTGTACGTCCTTGGGGCGGACAAGCTAATAAATAATCGGGAGGAACTATGTAAGACCTGAATTTCCACCTCGCGATCGGGAAATCGAGAACTGCTCGTCACACGCAGAGAAGGGTAGTGCAACAGAAAGCGGAACCGGCTCTCCGGGACGGATGTCACGGCCCTTAAATCCCCAGAACGACCGCTACGAAGGGGAAGAAAGACCGGCTGAGGTAATACGGCAGCTACGGAGACGTGTTTAGCTTCATAGAATGGCTGAGTAAGGGGAGATCGTTCCAGTGGACCTGGAAGCGTGGGCAACAAACGCATCTACAGATATGAAGCTGCCAATTTGGCTGGATTAGGTGGATTTGCTTTCACCCTCTCTCTCTCTCTGTAAGAATCGATACTCCTACCGATGAACTGCGAAAGCTGATATGGTAAAATCATATACTAAAATTTGTATCTATCAACTCTTTTTAACGATCCTCACACGTTCCAAAAATCAACCGATCCTCAGACCCAGTTCCTGACGAATAAACAAGAGCCTGCCATATATAGTACGGTATATTATACCATATGGCAATGGAGTTGCACGCGACGCACTCATCCAACCAAGAACACATCTTAGCCACAATCACAGGAACCCACGCCACTGTGTTCTTCTGCTGCTGTCGCGGGAAGCACCTCGAGTTTTGTTCATACTAGAATTTGCACGTACCGCAATGAAGACGTTCAAGACCTGGTCAGTTCTTGCCGCCGCACTAGCCTGCTTCACGCACTCAACAGACGGCTATGAGGGGCAAACCGTCGAGCGACAGCTTATCCTGGGTGGGAGTGTGGTCCCTAGTGGCACCAAAACGTATATGACAAGCCTTCGATCCACCCCCTCGGGCAACAACATCTGTGGAGGGTCCCTGATATCGCCGACACATATCCTCAGTGCATCGCACTGCTCACGCTACGACATTCGTTGGGCTTCCATCGGCTCGCACTACTTAAATGGAACTCAGGACGGCGAGCAGATCCGAGTGGTGTCGCTCATGAATCACCCAAACTACTCGGAGAATGTGAAGAATTCGCTCGACTTCATGGTGCTTGAGCTCGAGAAACCCAGCAAATTCGCACCAGCGAAATTGGCAGCGGCTGATGACTCTGACTTCAAGGCTGGTACTTGGGCTACCACGATGGGTTGGGGTACGGATGCAGAGGTCAACGGTACGAAACCCTACGAGCTACAAGGTGTTGATGTCCAGCTTGTGAGCGACACAGCATGTGCCGCATATGCCACCATTGATTCGAGTATGGTCTGTGCCGGAGGCGTTCTGAACCACGACTCGTGTTTTGGCGACTCAGGAGGACCGCTCGTCGTGCCAGGGTCCGGTGAAGAAGACGTGTTGGTCGGCGTGGTGAGTTGGAGCAAGGATGACACGTGCGGGAGGGAAGGTTATCCCGGCATTTACTCTCGTGTGTCAAGCGTTCGAGCTTGGATCGATTCTATTACGGGTGGTAATGGTACTTGCCTTGGTTAGAGGCGACCATTAACTACTGCAGATGTATGTAGTTCCGGTCTTCTTTGCAAATGACTGGCGATACTATACAGCTATTACAGTAGTAGAAGATAAGCTAAGAGAAACAAAGCCGTTCTTCGCCCGGAACAGCTCTGGATTTAGCGGTGAGCGTGCGAAAATAAGTATATGATGATACAGTCAAGCGCTAATGCTAGATCGCTGTCACTTAAACCGGGACGGTTGCTCGATCGAGCTATGAATCCTGATAGAATTGAATGATATGTATAATACGCAAGAGCGCTATGGTGCGTGACCCCCGGTGATTGCCTAGTTTGGCAGGATGAAACTGTGCGTGACCGCCATGATGGATTGCCTAGTTTGGCAAGATGAAACGTCTGCATGACCGCCATGATGAGCTGCGGCAGAAGTGGACGAGAATTTCGCAATATCCCTATTTTTTGTTGTTGTTGTGCAGTGTGTATTCCAGCCGAATTGGTCGTCGAAACATTTTCGGCGTCAAGTGGGATCCAAGAGTTATGGCTGTACTGCACCGAGATGAAGAATTGCATGCTGAGGCGAATGAAGATATCGACGAGGTGGAGGACGGGAAATGCAGCAAGTTGGCCTCAACGACATGAAGTGTTGTTCTTCTTGATCGAAATATTATCTCGATCTCGAGGTCGACCATGCCATGGCAATCTGTAGCAATATTTGCAGCTGCACTTCGCAACACAGGTGTTCCCAGCCAAGTCGCACTCGACCTAGGTCAGGCGTGCCGCCATACGCAAGTTACCTTTCATGTCCGCGGCATTGATCCGCTATTATGTCGTCTCTTAATATTTTATTTACTTAGCATCATTAGTTTGCTAATGGAGTAGTAGGGATTTTCTCGTGGCCAAGCTCCACGACGGTGACCTGCGTGACGACGGTCGAACGGTGATCGACTTGACAGCGTCACCATGACGAAGAGGACGGTGACGAAGGAGTGAACGAGCAGTCAGTTGGTGGTGGATGCAAGCCAGCGGGCTGGTGCCACAAGCGCGAGGGATCTAGAAGGGATGCAGAGGGTCGCCATTGAAGCTGGGCGACTCGAGAAGATCGCAAGGAGAGACGACACGGCTAGGACGAACGACGTGCAGTATGCGGAGAAGGAGAGGCGACGAGGAAGAACCGATGAGCGGCAGAGAGACAGCGTGAGGTGAGTAGGTTAGCAAGGACACCGTAGCAAGTAGGATAGACGCGGATCGGGGGAACTTCGGTAGATAGGAGGGTGCGGTCTTGCGGACTGGCAAGCCTGGCCCTCAGTTCTGGATTTAGTGCGGGAAGAGCATTAACGACGAACTAATCTAAGCTACTTGGTGTCGAACGCGGAGTTAGTGTTGCTACCTATCGGGAATTGGGGTACGGCGGCACTGCACGAGGTACGCTGTTCGGGGTTACGTATGCGCGTGGTAGAGCAGTAGGGTGGTGAGGACCGCGGAGAGAAGCCGCGGGGGCTTCGACGTCAGTATGCGCGCTGGCGTCGTGCCGGGGGGCATGGAGCACGGATAGCGCACTTGTGCCGTCGCTCCGAGTCCGCTGTATATTGCATGTAAACCGGAACGCTTGCGGGGAGCAGCCTAAAGACCTACCGGGGTTGCGGTCGCCGATAATTGCTCTCTCCTCACTGTCCCTATCCCTGTCGTCAACGGTGGGCTAAGGGCCAGCTAACGCTGGAGACTCCCATGATGTCATGCTCCCGTTCTAGGCGAGGCTCAGCTCCAGGAGGTGTCAACTGAGTATCTAGAGTAATTGTATCTGTCCCCGCGTGGGATATGCCAACATGGTGGTCATGCAGGGGCTAGCCGTGCAGGGATCGTGAGATTGTTGCGGGTCTAGCATTGAGAGGGTGGACCCCGCAGCGGAAACGGAAACGAAAACGAAACGATGAACGAGTGTGATTAATTGATGTGTTACTGTGACTAGCGGACATGACGACGACAAACGATACCGCGAGAGACGAGCGTGTGCAGCGCCGCGCCGCCTCGGCGGTGCGAGCCACGGCTCCGGCGGCTGAAGCGGCAAAGAGGCAGCACACGGCGGCTGTCACCTTGGTGACTGGGGATGGCGGTACCGTCATGCTGTCGACGAACGAGATTCGGCGCGCGTCGGGCAACACGCCGACGGCGACGACGATGGGCAATCGGGCGGCGGAACCTCGGCAGGAGGAGACGCTGCCGGCTCTGACAGCGGACAAAGAACGATGAGAGGAAGCCATGGATCAGACGGCGACTCCGCATGCGAGTGGTGTTCAGCGTGGGCCGGGCGGTGGCAACGCCGGCACCGACGCGGACACGCCGAGGGGAACCAACACGAGCGCGGAGGCGGCCATCAGCATGCCGCTGACTGTGGGTCGAGGAGACGCAGCTGGGACTGGTGGTGACGGCGGTCCTGGTGGTGCTGGAACTGGGCGTGGACCAGAGACACCGGTCACGACGATGATGCGTGGGGCGGAGCCAGCGCGACCGATCATCGTGCGCGAGAAGGCGAAGTCCCTCAAGCTCACGAAGTTCAAGGGCTTGGATGATGTTATGCCGGTCACGATGTGGCTCAAGACCGTGCGGGCCGTGGTCCGGCGGCAGGCGGTGACCATGGGCGTTGAGTGGCGCGACAAGCAGTTGTATCACGAGGTGGCGTCGAACTTGGAAGGCGAGGCGCAACGCTGGTTTGCGACCGTCATGGAGTCGGTACCGTAGTCGGAGGAGAATATCAACACGTTGACCGACATGGTCCGCGTCAAGTACATGACGCAGCGCAAGGGGCCGGAGGTGGTCGACCTCCTCAACGCGCGGCGTCAGATGCGCCGAGAGAGACTGGTCGAGTACGCGCATTCTCTACGGGAGGTTGGTGATCGCGGCGACGTAGGCAAAGATTGGCTCGTGAATGCCTTCTTGAAAGGCATGAGCAGCAGCGAGGGAGCGACGCACGTGCGCGGACATCGTCCACGAACGTTGGGCGAGGCCGTGAACATGGCGGTGCCACACATAGGCGAGTACGGTGAGGGCTATGGTGTTGGCTTGGACTCGGCAATGGCGCGCTGGGACGAGTGCGAGGCCGCGCACGGGCGCGGGCCCTTGACAGCGTCGGTGACGGCGTCGAGCAGCAAGGAGCAGTCGGGGTTGGTCGGCAACTTCGGGAGTGTGGTGAGCGGGTACGGCCCGATGTGGGGAACGACCGCGAAGCCACCAAGGTACGACACCTCGGGGCGACCGGTGCTGTCCGGTAAAGCCAGTGCGACGGAGTGGTGGCGGGCGATACCGCCAGGATTTAACTGGTACCCGCTGGTACAAGCGCCACCCGGGGTGGATAATCGAAAATTCCAAGGACGAGTGGCGGAGAACGCGGCAAGCGGCCTGGTGGCGGTGATCAGAACGCCAGGCAGCGAACCAAGGCGTTCAAGGTCGAAGGTCAGCACGACGCGAGCATGTACGACACGCGAGACGTCACACAGGATGAGGTGGTCAAGACGCGTGAAGGCCGCTTCAACGGCACCGTGAACGGCTTCAGCAGAGGGCACCGTTCGTGCCGCGCCCTGGGACCAAGTGCCACTACTGCAACAAGGTGGGGCACTTCGTCCGGGATTGCAACGTGAAGAAGGCGGACCTTGCCGAGGTGTACGGGCAGAGCGGGTCAGGAACGATCACGCAGCCGGGAAACAGACAGCGAGCGTAAGGGACCCGGGCTTGCAGCTCGCTGATCCGGACCCGGGAAAGCAGATTGAAGACGAGCGGCGCACAGCCCACCGACAAGGCTGGCCCAACGACATGAAAAGGAAGACGAAGAGACGGAGGCACGGCCAGAACGCGAGGCGGCATCAGGTCAAGGCTCAAGGGCGGCAGGTGATGTTTGCAGCTGGGGATGGCGAAGGGCGACCAGCCCGAGCTGTCTCCAGCAGCACCGTGACTCACGAGACGGTATCGAGACGCCAGGAGATGTCCAGCGCAGGGGATGGCGCAGCACGACTCTCCGCGGTGACTACTGGCGGCCGTCAACATGGACGCGAACGACGGATGCGAGGCGGCGCTGGTGACGAAGCTGGCGTTGAACTCAGCGAAGGTAGCGAAACGAGCGCACTCGAGGGCGTCGGCGACGACGCGGTAGTCGACGTGCACATGGAGGTGGTCAACACGAATCCGCGCGTGGCCACCGTGACGCGTGCGCAGGACGAGACACACGCGGTCACCGATACTGGGAACGGGGCGACGACTGTGGATGGCGGCGACTCGCGGGGTACGAGGAGCGACAGCACCGAGGATCTGGGCGGCCAGCACGACTCGACGACGGTGAGCACGTGCATAGACGCCCAGACCGCAACGCTGGCGAAGGCGTGTCGCAGTGAAGGCAGGTAGGGGTCGGAGGAAGACAAAGGCGGCGGTGATGCCTCGCCGGCATCTCTGTAGACGGCAATGTCGGGAGAACTGGCACGGCGGGACGACGCGACGGCCAAAGTAGTGCTGGCAGGAGTGGGAGCTGCGGAAATAGCCGAGATGAGGACAGCTGAGATGGCGAGATGGGAGTGCAAACGGCAGAAACGCAACGAACACACCAAGGCTCGGTACGAACGACGAGCGGCGAGCAACCAGGCGAGCGAAAAGAAGGTCGATGGGATCGAGTGCGGTGATGGCGGAAAGCCCAGCGACGTGGACGACTTCGAGCATGGACGGGCGTCACAACAGCAAGCAGATGGCGCAGCAGAGCGGCGAGTGAAGGGCAACGAAGACGACTCAATGGCGGTGGTTGAGATGCTGCTACGGCAGTCACGAACGCGGCGCAGATATGAGAAGCGCGTGTGGACAGCCAAAGCCAAGGAACGACGGGAGCTACGGACGGTCTTAGCGAAGATGCAGTATCCAGAAGAGGCGTTCTTCGCCTTCGATGAAGTGTGCCAGCGATGGGGAGCTGGAAGTGGGAAGACGCTGACTCGAGCAGAAGCTGTAGGAGCTGGGCACGCGCTGCCCACTGCAAGCGAAGTGAGGCGAGGAAGACCGCGGCAGCAGCGCTGCGCGAAACAGTACGTGTATCACAGCAGGAGCGTGTACGCGCGACCGTTCGTGAGACACAGCAAGAGCGATGGGCGACCGATGCGGGTTGCGCGGCTGCGCGTTGTGCTAGCACCGACGGTAGTCTCGCTGCCGACAGCGAGATTGACGGTCTGTGTCGAGGAGAAGCAGATCAAGTTAGACACCGGTGCGCAGTACTGCGTCGCTGGTGAAGCGTGGCAAGCGTACGGCGAGGGGCAGGACGTACTGCCGCGCGTCGACTATGTGGAAGGATTCACGGGAGCTGTAGCGCGCGTGCTGGGCATCTGGAGGTTCCAGTTTCGCACACAATACGACCAAGTCATGGCAGTGGACACGCTGATCGTCGTGGTCAAGTCGGGGGAGTTCCTGCTCGGCGAGGCGTGGATGCTCACGATGGGCGTGAAGATCGACTTCGTCTCTTGCGAGATGAAGTGGTTCGAGGGCGGCTTGAAGAAGGTGGTGCCGTTTCTGTGCAGTGAGCAGCGAGGTGAGCGCGCCTCGTACGGCGTGCACGGGTACGCACGGGGACGTACCACAATGTGCAGTTAGCGGTGTCAGCGCCTGACGGCACCGAGGGCAAGTTCGTGCCGGACCGGCGAGTGGAGCCATACTTGCTGACAGCACCGACGTTGACGGTCGTGCGCGGTGGTGAAGTGACGGCGCCGATACTGAACCTGGAGGGACGCGCCACGAAGTTGCCGGCACGCGAGGCGTTGGTCACCTGGACACCGACGAAGGGCGAAGTTGAAGTCATGGAGTTAGACGGCGAATTCGATCGCGACCGCGTACGACACTGGCTGGAGCGCATCCTGAAGGCGAGAAGCGAGCAGTTGAGTATGGAAGGCGAGCTGAAAGTCGGAGCCATGGACGAGTAAGAACGAGAGCTGTTATTGACATTACTACGGAACTACCCTGCGATGCTGGAAACCAGGGAGGGCCGCCCGCCGATGACAAAGTTGGGGGTGACCCACGAGATCCATACTGGTACGGCCGCGCCGATCAAGGTGCGGCCGAGACGCTACTCGCAGGCGGAACAAGTCGTCGTCGACGAAGAGGCGGAGAAGATGCTGAAAGACAAGGTCATCGAGGAGAGCTGTGGGGCGTGGGGCTTCCCCGTGGTGCTCGTCAAAAGGAAAGACGGCACCGTAAGGTTCGGTATTGATTACAAACAGCTGAACGCCATCACGCAACGAGATGTCTACCCACTACCTAGGATAGACGACACGCGCGATCATCTATATGGAGCGAGACGCTTCACTACATTGGATCTGCACGCGGACTACTGGCAGGTGCCTGTGGCGGGTGGAGATCGTGACAAGACCGGATTCGTGACGAGAAGAGGGCTGTTTCGCTTTATTCGCATGCCATTTGGCCTTCCGAATGCACCAGGAACTTTCAGCGGATGATGAATGCCGTGCTGCACGGACTGACGTGGCGAAGCTGCCTAGTTTACCTGGATGACGTTATTGTGTTCTCGCGGGGGAACGTGGCTCAGCACGTCGTCCAGCTGGCGGTGGTGTTGGAGAGGTTGGACAACGCGGGCTTGTCGCTCAAAGCGAGCAAGTGTTCGTTCGCCACGGAACGACTGGAGTATCTTGGCCACGAGCTGAACGCGAATGGAGTGCGCCCGATGGAGAGCCTGGTCGACAGTGTGCGGCAGTTTTCTGCACCACAGGATACCATAGAAGTAAAACGATTCGTGCACATGGCGGGGTACTATCGTCGCTTCGTACCCCAGTTCTCGAGCAAGGCAGCACCGCTGACAAAGCTGCAGAGGAAAGGAGTCGTTTGGCGTTGGGGCGAGGCCGAGCAAAACGCGTTTGAGTGTCTGAAGGTGGCGCTCACGGAACGTCCGGTACTCGCGTACCCGGACTTCACCCGACCATTTAAGTTGATTACTGACGCCTCTAATGTGGGGCTTGGAGCGACGCTGACGCAGGACCAGGGCGAGCAGCCGATCGAATACGCGTCGATGGTGAACTCACCCACAGTGAGCAATTACAGCATTACGGATCTTGAGTGTGCTGCTGTGGTGTGGGCGGTGAAACTATTTAGGAGGAAGTTCTAGTTAGTCACGGACCACTCGGCCCTGAAGAGGCTGATGACGTCCAAGGACCTGACGGAAAGGCTGCACCGCTGGTCTCTACAGCTACATGAATACCATTTTGAAGTTGTGTATCGCCCGGAAGCGATCAACGTTGTCGCAGACGCTCTATCCCGAGCGCCAGTGCAAGTTGTGACAGTAGGAGAGCGAGTCGAAGCACCTGCTGGTGGCGAAGGGCAGCTGACGGAGGCAGAGATCCGTGCCGAACAAGGACGTGACCGGATGGTGAAGAATCTGCGCTACAAGGGCTGATATGGCAACCGAGCGATCACGGTGGTCGAGGACGTGGTGTACATACAGAGCGAGGACGGAGGCCGATGCGTGGTGCTGCTGACGGCCTCTGGTCAACAGCACTACGCGAGAGTCACGATTCTATCTACTCCTGTCACTCACGAACCCCGCAGACGTATGCGAGGCTCGTAGTGAACTATTGGTGGCCGGACATGAGCGCGCATGTGCGACGATGGGTGCGTGCGTGTCGAGACTGCGGGAGCAGGAAGGCAAGACCGAAGGAGGTCATCCCTCCGCTACGGAGTCAAGGTGTAGGGGCTGTTGGTGATCGATGGGTGCTCGACGTGGCTGGCCCGCTATCCGTCACGCCCGACGGCAACCGCTATGTGTTTGCGGGGGTCGACTACACTGCGAGGTACGCGGTAGTGGCGGTGGTCCCAAACCACACGGCGAAGGGCATCGCCAAGTTCATCTTGGAGAAGATTGCGATGGTGTATGGGCCGATGCGCGAGCTCGTCATGGACGGCGCGCCTGAGTTGAACGGCGCGGTGATTGAAGCGCTAGTGAAGTCACTGCAGGCGAAGCAGGCGACGCCGGTACCGTACAGGCCGGCGTTGATAGGGCTCGTCGAGCGATTTCATCGCTCCTGGAAGGATATGGTCGCGCTCTACGTGGCCGAGGCTCAAAATGATTGGGATCGGTGGCTGCTGTGTGCACCCTATGCGTACAACGGAGCGAGACACACGAGCGCGGGGTTCAGCCCCAACGAGCTCATGATGGGTAGACGGTTGAGAGCCCCGAACGAGTTGCTGCGCGTGAGCGGTGTGCGGCAGGTCGGGGAGTTCGCCGAGTACCAGCGGCGATTGGTGGCGAACATGGCGAGAGCGAGCGAAGCGGCACGGCTGGCGCTGGAGAAGGACCAACGCCGCCGCGAGAAGTATTACAATCGGCGCGTCAGGCAGCGCCGGGAGTTCAGCCCAGGCGACTTGGTATGGGTGCTGCGACCGCCCAGAGGCAAGGGCATCACGAAGCTCGCCCATCAATGGGTAGGACCTGCCAAGGTTGTGCAGACGCGGGGGTTCGACAACGTGGAGGTCATGCGGGACGACACAGGCGAGCATTTCGTGACGCATATCAGCTTCCTGGTGGCGAGCAGCTGCCCGAGTGACTCGCTGGGCGCGATTGCTGAACGAATCCTCGCTGAGCTGGCAGAGGAAGACGACGAAGCCGAGACTGGCTCGCGTGGCGACGGCCAGGCGGCGAATGCAGCGCCGCTAGGACCAGATGCGAGTGGCACAAGCGACGGAGTGCCAAGTGTGACAGTGGTGCCGGTGCGTGAAGCTGGACCAGAACCTGAAGTTGCTGGTCCAGTCGGAGACTTCAGGGGGTAAAACGAGAAACGGTGGTGGCGCTGGAAGAAGCACCGATGTCGGTGGACGGGCAGAAGGTGCCGCTGGACAAGATGAACGACTGGTGGTGGCAGATGCGACTGCCAGGTTGGAACCGACGAACCCGAGAATAGTCGCAGCGAGCGGTGACGCCGGTGGTAATGCGCCGACTGCGGCACCCAAGCAACGCCAAGCAGCACTAAGGAACGGGCAGCGAAAGAGGAAGGAGCGCTCAGACAACGATGCTAAGGACGACAAGAAGCAGAAGCAGCAACGGCGACGAGAAGCCGATGCAGCGCGAGAAGCACGGCTTGCGCGGCGCCGTGCTGCACGTGACAAGCAGGAGGCCCCAGAAGCCGAGGAAGTGCGTCCAGACGACGATCAAGGGCTACACGGCGGTGCACGTGCCGAAGTACGAAGGCGCAGTGCCGGTGACGAAGCCACGAGGGAAGTCGGTGAGCGAGAGCGACAAGCGGTCGGGCAAGGACGACCGACAACTGAGACGACGGCCACGGCACTGAACGAGATTGCGCAAGTGCAGTTACGGTGGGAGCGGTCGAGATGCTGCAGGGACGAGGGCGTCGGCGACAGCCAGCACCACTGCCAGAGTTATTGCAGGTGGCCACGGCAGGCTACATTGTTGAACGGGCGAGGCGACGCGTGCGGAATCGCGCCGGACGCTATGTATTGGAGCATCAAGTGGAGTACGGTACTCGACGGGGTGGACCGATGAGCAAGCGATGGCTCACGGCCCAACAGTTCGAAGAGCTGCTGGATAACGGCAAGATCGAGGACGATCTCGCAGCCGGGGATGACGTGTAGTAGTAGAGATTTTCTCGTGGCCAAGCTCCACGACGGTGACCTGCGTGACGACGGTCGAACGGTGATCGACTTGACAGCGTCACCATGACGAAGAGGACGGTGACGAAGGAGTGAACGAGCAGTCAGTTGGTGGTGGATGCAAGCCAGCGGGCTGGTGCCACAAGCGCGAGGGATCTAGAAGGGATGCAGAGGGTCGCCATTGAAGCTGGGCGACTCGAGAAGATCGCAAGGAGAGACGACACGGCTAGGACGAACGACGTGCAGTATGCGGAGAAGGAGAGGCGACGAGGAAGAACCGATGAGCGGCAGAGAGACAGCGTGAGGTGAGTAGGTTAGCAAGGACACCGTAGCAAGTAGGATAGACGCGGATCGGGGGAACTTCGGTAGATAGGAGGGTGCGGTCTTGCGGACTGGCAAGCCTGGCCCTCAGTTCTGGATTTAGTGCGGGAAGAGCATTAACGACGAACTAATCTAAGCTACTTGGTGTCGAACGCGGAGTTAGTGTTGCTACCTATCGGGAATTGGGGTACGGCGGCACTGCACGAGGTACGCTGTTCGGGGTTACGTATGCGCGTGGTAGAGCAGTAGGGTGGTGAGGACCGCGGAGAGAAGCCGCGGGGGCTTCGACGTCAGTATGCGCGCTGGCGTCGTGCCGAGGGGCATGGAGCACGGATAGCGCACTTGTGCCGTCGCTCCGAGTCCGCTGTATATTGCATGTAAACCGGAACGCTTGCGGGGAGCAGCCTAAAGACCTACCGGGGTTGCGGTCGCCGATAATTGCTCTCTCCTCACTGTCCCTATCCCTGTCGTCAACGGTGGGCTAAGGGCCAGCTAACGCTGGAGACTCCCATGATGTCATGCTCCCGTTCTAGGCGAGGCTCAGCTCCAGGAGTTGTCAACTGAGTAGTCTAGAGTAATTGCATCTGTCCCCGCGTGGGATATGCCGACACTAACAACAATAAATTCCGACATTACATTTTGACCAATGACGTTTAATCAAATAGAAAAGCCAAATTAATGATTCCGACAAAATCCCAGAGCCACTGATTTCCGCGTGAACCCGAGCGCACGCCACCTTGCATTAGATTAGAGATCATTTGCCAAGATGCCTCGGGGGCGATAGCCGCTTAAGGTGACGGGTGATCGCAAACTGCACCAGCACAAGAACAGTTAAGTGACCTACGGTTTTCGTCTCGCTGTCATCAACTCCCACGAAAGCGTCGGTATGCAAGACACGCTCGACTCGTTATTTCCCGGGCTAGAGGGGCGGTCCTCGACACTACGCGCAAGAGCGTTTACATCTGAGTCAAGAAGAAGGACAAGATCGTCGCCATTCGTGAAACTGTGGGGGTTGTAGCTTCCGTCTGCTCGGGACCGACACATCGCTGAGCACAGACGCCGAGCAAGACCTCGTGCGATGGGCGAAGGACTACCGCGTCGAGCGCGCCCCGGTTTCGTCGACGATGATGCGGGTGCGGGCGCTGCGAGTGGCCCGGGAGAGTGGTGTACCTCGTGACTTCTTGAAGGATTCGACGTCCCAGCTCATTTTGTACCAAACATATTGATTATGAAACATTATAGGTTGGCATGATATTTGATAGGGTTATTTGTGCCCCTACCCTACTCTAACATCAATGTTGGAATCAGCAAGTTCTATACGGTAAAAGCCGCGTGGTTCTAGTAGTAATAGCTAACAACCTATATAAGCATACATGTATTAATACTGTATCCTTTCGGGAACCGCAGTGCGTATTTTGTAGCCCCTTAGTGCCTCTTGTGCTGTGAAGTATGTTGGAAATCCAATGTGAGTCGTTCCAGTAGATAGGGTTCTTTTACGTCTTAACCCCTTACTTCCCGGACCTATTTACGAGGGTAAATTTTACCCCGTCCCGTATATTATTGTATAGAGAATTGTATGTCGCGTCACTTAACCCCTTACATCCCGCATGCTGGAACGCTCAACATAAGAGGTGTATACCCTAATTCCCTCCAGTCGCAGCATCTATGTTATGTTGGAGGTCCAACATAAGACTGATTTATACGTGGATATTGTATGTACCATCGTTGCTAAACCTGGTATACAAAAACTAAGATATTTTTTGCGTGTAAAATGGACAAATGCACAGGATTAGGTTTGACTTTCCTGCGGGCTGGGTTCAAGGTGCCAAAAAAGGATTCTACCACCCATCAAAATCAGTGGCCGACGGACACTGAACTCCCTCATTCGAGAACTTGACCGCGTGGAGAACAATGGTCGGCCCCGTCGGCAAAACCCCACGCCACACGCTAACACCGGCACAGAAACAGCAGTGCCTCGAAGCGCAGCGGAGGGAGCGGCGACTGCGTCGTGCGGCAGAGAAGGAGGAGAGGGAGAACGCAGCGGCGGCAGCTCCACAGAAGAAAGCCGCGGCCAAGACCACAGCCGCGGAGGCGAAGGCGGCTACACCGGGGGCGACGGTCGCACCACAGGCCAAGAACGTGGCGCCAGCAGAGGCCAAGCCGACGGGAAAGAAGGCGCCGAGTCGGAAAAAGGCGCCCGCTGAGTCGCCAGCGATTTGGAGGACGGATTTTGTGCCAGGCCCCATCACATCGCGAGTTGCCGAAGCTGCTACATCGACAACCCCGCCTGACACCATGACATCAGATGTGGCGGGCGCGATGGCCAGCATTGTAACGGCGATTGTGGAGGAGAAGAGGCAAGATGGAGCGCCAGCAGCCAGGACGAGCAACACATCTTCTGGAGCAAGACCAACTGGATCGGGGAAGCGGAAGCGCGTGGACATGGTGGAATCGCGGAAGCGGCGATGAGGACTCCTTCAAGAGGAACGAGTTGACGACATCGAGGTATGTAATGTTGGAAGCGTCCAACATGAAGATGGTGATGACACGTTGCAACCAACTTATGACTAACATAACCTTTTGTTGTTCTTTTGTTTTGGCAGGAACTGTCAAGTGCTGAAAACGATACTGCGTCTGGTGAGGAAGTCGTCGCGGTGACTACTCCTGTTCTAGTGAATTGTGTCGTCGACGGCGACCCCAATCTGATGCCGTCAGGGGCTGCCGCTTGCACAAGCCTCACCTCCGACGAAGACCCCGACCTGCGTGAGGAACCTGAAGACGAAGTAGACGCGGAGGACGATGATTGCTGGGACGGAGACTGGGATATCGGTCCGCTGACCAATGAAGAATCGGATGCTGAACGCGAGGAGCTTCCTGAGTCGGTGTGTTCGTCTGCTGCAAAGGTCAGCAAGTACATCACGGTGATGAGGGACATCGGGTGGGAGTATGGTAAGTCGACCTCGCTCAACATAACTCTTTGTATAATCATATACATCCGACGTAAATACTAACATATCGGTTTTACACTATTTACAGACGAATCCAAGTTTGGCCCGGATCCCACGTATGCGAACTTGTACGATGGACCGTATGGACCTACGCACAGTGTTCTTGAAGTCGCTGAAGACCCTCTCGCGCTCATGTTCTATTTCATGCCGCCCAAACTGTGGGCTCAGATTGCAGTTGAAAGCAATACCTACCACCGTCAGTCGATTCCACAGCGCGCGCGGGCAATTCGGACGCAGTAACGTCGAAGTGGTGGTGAAGTGGAGGACGTTGAAGACATTCGACTGCGTTTATCAGGCGTGAAGGACATTGCAGCATACGAGGTACTGCAAGTGATGGGCTTGCTTATTGCTAGAATGCTGGCGCCTATCCGCAAAGGCATTGCTGTACATTGGTCAGTGGGGAAGGTGGGGGCGATGCCTGCCAACCGGTTTGGGCTGTTCATGGGCAAGAATCTTTTTTTTTTTTTCACATCATGGGCTATCTTCACTTCTCCAACAACAAGTCGCCCAAGACCAGCATCGATCGAGTATGGAAAATACGCCCAGTCGTCGACGTCCTGCAACGGACGTTCGCCCGCGGCTACCGAGTGCCCCCTGTTATCAGCTTTGACGAAGCAACCCTTCCATCGCGTTCCAGATACAATCCTACCCGCCAATTCAACAAGGACAAGACCCACAAGTGGGGCACCAATGTTTTCGTCGCTGCCTGCGCCAAGACGGCTTACTCCATGAGGTTAGTACCCGTGGCGAGTACGAACTCGCTACGGTTTTGTTTGTGCTCAAGTCCTTATATTGGATGGTGCCCTACATAATGGATGATATATATCTCGATGTCTAACATAAGATTAAATTTATGTTATGTGTTGTGGCTGCAATATCTACAGAATTGAAGTGTACGGTGGCGCGAAAGCGCATTTGGGGACACCATTGCCCAAAGCCAATAATTCTGGAGAAGCTGCTGTGCTGCGGAACATGAATGCGCTATGCCCGCCAACGCCGACTGCCGCATGGCGTTTGGTGGTCACCGATAGGTGTTACACCTCGGCAAAGCTTGCGCTGGAGCTGCTTCACCGCCGGATGTATATGACGGGTACGATCCAGACTGACCGCTCGGGGTATGCCAAGAACGTCATCGCAAAGAAGAAAATCAGGACCGTGAACAAGCAAAAAGTGGTGGTCCCTCCGCAGGGCACTACCATCATAGCAGAAAACAAGCAATTCCCCCAGCTGAGCGCCGTCATGTGGATGGATCGGCTACCCGTACACATGTTGTCCACAGGAGGCAGTCGACAACCCACCACAGTCAGTACGTATGCATGCATGAGTACGCTACTCAGGATGACACACTAACATCGCTAATACTGTATCTGTTATAGTGCGTCGTGTACATGGAGATATGCAGGTTGTTCCTGCACCACGACTGGTGCAGGATTACCACCGCTCGATGGGCGGTGTCGACGTCCACGACCAGTTGAGACTCCTGCGCTACAGTGTGCAGCTAACGTACAAAACACGCAAGTACTACAAGACCCTCTTCTTGGTCTGTTTGATATGGCATTACTGAACGCCTTCATTATTTATCGCTATTTCCGGAAGGTGAACAACAAGCGCCCTCCTAAACACTTTGCGTTTCCGGAGACATTGATGGAACAACTACTTTCCGTCGACTCACCTGAAGCTTTTGAAGCAAATGAGGTAAGCGCTATGTTGCTGATCTAACATAACAGTAGGCTGGCATCACACATAACTCTATTTATGTTGCATTATTTGTTTGCAGCGAGCTACAAGCGCACAGGAACGAACGGCAGCGTCTCATGTGACAGATGGTTCGACTCAGCGGTCTGTTGAAGACGAACGACCGGCTTTGGTGGAATCGGATCACCGCCTCGAGGAGAATCTCGACACGGTTGACTGCGAGCAAGGAACGAAGCGGCGTCACCGAACATGCAAGGTGTGTGCCATTCTCAAAGTGAAGCCACGGAAGTTCACCAAGTACTTTTGCCCCGGGTGATCAATGGGCAATCGACGGTGCGTGATTCCTGCTAATTGTTTGATTTTCGTATACTAACATGCTGTACGATGATGCAGTACCTACTTGTGTAATATAGCACGGGAGGGAAAAGAGAAAACATGTTTTCAGGTCTGGCATGCTGACTGGAGCGACGGCAACGACATCCCGCGTGCGCTCCTGAGCGCACACAAGATCCGTAACAGACCTCCGCCGTCGGGTCCTGGGAAGAAGCGACGCCGCTCGGCTCAAGGACGTCACCGCTCGGAGGGGTCGGTGGACGGAGATGGCTCAGCTGCTAACCAAGAGGAGGCGGACGGAGATGGCT
Source organism: Phytophthora cinnamomi (assembly GCF_018691715.1). Lineage (NCBI taxonomy): Eukaryota > Oomycota > Peronosporomycetes > Peronosporales > Peronosporaceae > Phytophthora > Phytophthora cinnamomi. The sequence goes on from NW_027151017.1 coordinate 37,374, forward strand.
CGGCGGCTAGCCAAGAGGAAGCTGATAAGGAGGAAAATGCTGACGACAGTGCAGGGGAGGCAGACGACGAGTTGTAGACAGCACGTATGTTTTTGGTAGCTTGCAATCAGTGGAAACGTTACTTTTGCATTCCTGCCATTGGCTACAGCATGTGGAACCATCGTTGCTGGACGTGTGCAACAATGCAAAGAGGGGCTAACCAATAACCGGGACATTTTTATTTTGATTTAGGCAGCATACGAGATGTAACTGGCTCATGTCACCTACATAAGCTTGCTTTATGTTGTAGTAGCCGCTACTTTACCCACCTGTCTCCTCTTCCACCCCCCACTTCAAAATCGTACTTACACTGCGACTCATACATAGATATATATATTGATTATGGGACAGGTAAAAATATACCCTCGTAAAAAGAGCCGGGAAGTAAGGGGTTAAGTACGCCGGGGTTTGGTGTGGACATACGATAGGGCTGGTAGACATGGTCAGGACATATCCAACATACATCGGTCGTATGTCATACCTGTAGAATGTGATCCGACAAACCGCTTATGTAGGCTAGGAGAACATAATGTATGCCCTGTTTATAGGTAGCCCAATTTTTTTATTGTTGCACACTTCCAGCGACAGTGACTAGATTTGTTTTGACCAATTGTCGGAAGGAAAGAAATCGTGTCAATTGATTACCATGTATTCCTGCATCACTGCCAATGTAAAGAACGGTCATGTTCGTCGTCTCATCGCTTCATTCTTCGTCCTCATCTGCTTCGTTCTCATCGCCACCTTCTCAACTGCGCGCATCAGCCTCACCAGCACTAGCACCGCCTGCGGAATCGCGACGCCGACGCTTCTTCCCCGAGTGCGATGGAGGTGGACGGTTGCGCAGCTTGTGGTCCTCCAGCAACAGCCGAGCTATATCCATTCCGTTACCCCAGTCGTTGTGCCAGATACTGACGCACGTCTTCGCCCTACCTTCACGCGCTACATTGCACAGATATTTTCTAGATAAGTGCGTTAGTTCTGTATGCATTTCCGTTATTAGCAAAACTCAATATAGCGTAACGTACCGCTTGTTGCCCTTAGAGCATTCTGGGCAGAAATACTTCGTAAATTTGAGTGGTTTGACCTTGAACAGCGCGCAGACCTTGCACGATCGCTGACGACGCTTGACACCTTGTTCGCCTTCAACTGTGTCGGGATTTTCCTCCAGACGATGGTCACCCTCCGATCCCCTTGCAGGTGACGCCTGGTAACTATCCGGTCGGCTTGGGGATGCTGTTCTGTCCTGGGCTCGAGTGGCAGTCTGTTCGAATATAGCCCACATAAGGACGTGTTATGTTAGCTCAAACTTCATCCCATAATTGATTATGTAGGATATACCAACTTAGCACTTACCTCAATCGCTGCGTACGTCTCCGAAGAGTCAATTGCAAGCAGCTGCTCCATCAGCGTCTCGAAGAAAGCGAAATGCTTTGGTGGGCTCTTGTTATTCACTTTGCGGTAGTGCCGATGCACAATGAACGCGTTTACCAAAGTCATATCCAGTAGTCCTAGAAACAACGCCTTGTAGTACTTCTTAGTCTTGATGCACAGCTGCACGCTGTACCGTTGCATCCGGAGTTGGTCGTGGATGTCAACGCCACCCATCCAGCGATGATTATCCAGAACCAACTCCGGCGCAGGCACCGTCTGTTGCTCTCCAGCAATACGTCTCGGTATCATTGACACAAAAAAGTTAGCCAATTTCCCGTTCCGGTTCGAAATTGTACGTACTGCATGTGCCCATCGCTCGACCACCTCCACTCGATAGTAAGTGAACGGGGTTCTTGCCCATCCACATGGCAGCTGTAATCTGGCTGAAATGCATGTTCTGGGTTAGCTTGATAGTGCCTTGTGGGGGTACCATTTCCTTCTTTTGTTCACCGTCTTGCACGCCTTGCACGTGACAACATCGTTTGCGTAGCCAGCTCGGTCGGTTTGAATTGTACCAGTTAGATAGATACGGCGATGTAGCAGCTCTAGTGCTAGCCTGACCGGCGTGTAGAAGCGGTCTGTGACCACCAACCACCAGGGCGATGACGGTGATGGTGGGCACAATGCTAGCATATTCCTGAGAACAGCCGCTTCTCCAGTGTTGTTATCCTTTGGAACTGGCGTCCGTAGATGTGTTTTAGCACCACAGTAGACTTTAATCCTATCGACACAGTGGGAGATAGCATAAATGTTAGCACTATGTTGAACATCACAATTTACCCACCACAGTTATGTCGTCTTCTACCAACATAAGGACTTCGACCAAAAAAACTTTGGCTAGCCGAGGCTAGCCACACTAGTTGCAGCACCAACCTCAAGCAATAAGCAGTCTTGGCACACGCAGCGACGAAAATCTTGGTCCCCCACTTATGCGGCTTGTCCTTGTTGAATTGACGCATCGGGTTGTACCTGGAGCGAGACGGAAGCGTAGCTTCATCGAAACTGATGACCGGAGGCGTTTGATAACCACGGGCAAATGTGCGCTGAAGCACGTCGACCACAGGCCTGTTTTCCAGGCTCGATCGACGGAAGCTCGCGGGGGCTTGTTGTTCGAAAAGTGCAGGTAACCCATCACGTGAAAGAAACGGTCCTTCCCCAAAAAAAAGTTGAAGCGGTTTTTAGCCATCGCACCGACATGCTTTGTTGACATGTGCAGCGATTTCTTTCCGAATTGGTGCCAACATTCGCGAAATTAGTAAAGCCATAGCACGCAACACATCCCACGCCTCAATATCTGCAACCACATCCAAGCGCCGGCGAATATCACCTAGATCTTCAACTTCTTGTCCCGACCGCCGCTGCTGGGATCGGATAGAGCGCGTCCGAAGCGATATTGACTGCGTATGGTAGTGATTGCTCTCCACCGCGATCTGCGTCCACAACTTCGGGGGCATGAAGTAAAACAGAAGTGCCAATGGGTCATCCGCCACGGATATGACGCTATCACTGGGTCCGTACGGCCCATCGTACAAGCCGGCATACGTTGGGTCCGGGCCAAACGTGGCAGGATCTATAGAAAAACACAAACAGTTAGCCTATGTTGTTCGTATGTTGTATGCGCATCAAATAGAGATCCAATTGTGTTGGATATTGTCATCATAACGTACCATACTCCCATCCGAGTGTCCTCATCATCGCCATCGTCTTCTTGTTCCTCGCTGACGTCAAACACGCAGAGTCCGGAATCTCCGCCGGCTCTTCCTCTGAGTCCTCATCCGTAGGAACACCAACATTCCAGCCCTCCACCCATTCATCGCCTTCATCATCATCTTCGGCTTCGGGCTCACCTGGAAGTGATGGGTCCTCATCCGAGTTTAGTTCCGTGCATTGCTCAGCACCAGTAGTCATTAGATTAGCGTCGCCATCAATAATGCACTCCACAGGCAGCTCCAGGCTCCGCACATTGTCATCTCTCCCACCAGAACTTGTTTCATCTTCGCCCGCACTGTCATCTTCAATTACTGCACGACGCCGCTTGCGAGAGCTGGTCGAAGAAGGCTTGTCACGAGATGTCGAAGTCAAACGCGAGCAAAGCGACGATGCAACCATCTCTGCGGAAGTGTCGACGAAAGCGACGATGTCAGACACTACCTCCTCCACCACGCGCGAAATGGGGGCGTCCAGCCTTCCAACCCTCCCGCCCCTCCGTACCACCTCCGATACCACCTCCTTTGCCTCCGCCGTCGTCTCCTTGGCCCCCGCCGCTGCCTCGCACGCAGCCGCTTTGGCCTCGGCTGGCTCCACACGACCTCTATCCGACGGAACCGCACCGATCTTGGACTCCGCTCTCTCCATGGCCGCAGTCGTGAGCTTCGTGGCCTTCTTTCTTGTCGACTTCTTTGTAGTCTTCGCGTCCGCTTCGCTCTCTTTACGCTCCGCCCGACGCATACGCCGCTGATAGCGGTCTCCGAGCAGTGCTTCTAAGCATAGCTGGCGTTCTCGTATAGAAAGCTGGTGTCGGGGAGTCTTGCCGGTCGGGGCGACCATCTTGCTTCTTGCCGTCGTTTTGCAGAATGAGGAGCTGATGGCTATGAGCCACTCGTCCTAGATGGGTGAGTGGAACCTTTGTCTGCCCACTGCTACCGAACCCCACAGAGGGTAAACCTAAGCCTGTGCATCCGTCCATTTTACACGCAAAATATTGACTAGATTTCAGTATAATGTGACAAGAACAGTCATCCCATACAAAATCCAAGTTTAAATCTCTCTTATGTTGGAGGTCCAACAAAGCATAGATGCTGCAACGAGAAGTGAATTAGGGTATACACCTCTTATGTAGCACGGTACAACATATGGGCTGGAAAACCCAGAAAACATCGCATAACGCCACTCAAGACAAAATAAAGCGTCAAATGACAAAGTATCTCGAACAAGCAAGCGCATGGCTTCCTCCAGCCCGGAGTTCGTGTCCGTGAGCACCCCCGGCGGCTCCAAGCAGATGACGCTCGCCCCGTTCCACGCCACTGCATCCCAGATCGGCACGAAGCACAAGAAGCGCAAGGCCCACCCGACACATGACCCTAATAGCAACTCTACCGGTACTTCAACTCCTTCCACGACTCCAGCACCAACTGTACGACCACCGCCACCACCACTACCAGTATTGCTACTACAGCAGCCGCTATTGCAGCAGACGAAGGCAGTCGGCGCCGCAACTTGGCGCGCGCCGGCGGCGGCTTCTGCGGCGACGCCCACTGGTACGACCTGCAGCTGGAGCGGCGCTTGCCGCAGGCTGGGCCCATGCTCCGCGAGCTGGTGCTGGCGCTGCCGCCCTGCGGCGACCGCCACGTGCTGGACCTGTGCGCGGGGAGCGGGCGCGCCGCCGCGGACGTGCTGGAGGCCAACCAGACGGCGCGCCTGACGGTGCTGGACTCATCCGCGCAGCGCCTGGAGTTGGCGGCCCAGCGGCTGGAGAAGCTGCAGTCAGGAGCTGGTGGTAGAGTGATCTTTGTCACGCGGGGGGTGATGCTAACAGACCTAGCGGAGCTCTGCACCGAGTCGGTGGACGTGGTCGTGGGCTGTCTGGCCTTCCACGTGCTGGTGGAGAGGCCCGCGCACTACGCGCAGGGAGGAGAAGGGGACGAAGCGGAGGCTACCCTGTCCACGGAGGCCAAGTACGAGCAGCTATTTTGTGCCGTGTACCGCTCGCTGCGCCCGGGAGGACACGTCGTGTTCGCGGACCACGTGGATCAGCTGCCGCTGTTCCAGCAGCTCAAGGCGCTGGAGCGAGCCGGTTTGAAGATGTGGACTGCGCGTGGTGCGTGGATGTCTCGTTCGTGGGCGGAGGGCGCAAGCCGCTGGCTTAGTGTGTGGGTGTGAAGGCGATGGAGATGTTGAACGCAAGTTTTGTATGAGAAGGGTATGTGTGAATGGAGGCAGCACAGGCAAGAGTGATTTGCTGTGAATCAAAAACGACATTTACACTGTCGGCGTCTAGCATGCGGCGTGTCTCGGGAAGAATTCTGCAGCGCTGTCCTGCAGCGCAATTCACGCAAGCATAGATGATATTTGTGGTTGGCGAGGAGTTGGGCAAGTCATCCTAGGATATTCACGCGATCACCAAGTGAGCGCCACACTCTCTCCAGGTGCTCACGGTAGGATCCATGGAGCCTATAGTGATTTCACCCCAGTTTGGGCAGCATTTTGGCTACATATTCACTCAATTTGAGCAATACGGTGTCATGATGCATCATTCAAGTAGAAACCCTCGCGGGTTGAGTTCGACTCTCGTTTACAACTCGCACCCAAGCAAGTACGCCCGTCCTCCTAGCAACGAAAACATCAGCTATTGCAACAATGTGGATGATTTTTGCCGCATTGCTCGTTGCCATCGTCTTTCACATGGTTACTGGGTCACACAAACCGATACAAAGATCCGAAGACCGGAAGCTTGAGGGCGCGGTGGCGGGTGCCCGTCGAACACTTGAGCGGAAGATTGGAAGTTGAAAAGTGATTGATTGAATCGTTAGCGTGGCGTCAGCTCATTGCCGCCGCACAACCAGTAGTTCTCAGCGACCTGGACACGCGACAAATATCTAGGTCCCATCCTAAAGTCTATCAATCTCAGATCCTAATTCTATCCTGATCTACCAATGAGAATCTGCTAATCCAAGACGTACAGCTTCATCCAAATATGCGACTTGCGTCCCATAATCAAAAGTTTGGCTCGAAAACTTGATTCTTGCACATCTCAAGGATTTTTAGCCAATGAGGTCGCATGAAGCGCCATCCCATAATCATGATAATTCTTAATATTGACCAGTAGGATAGCATGTAACGAATATAAACCATGCAATGTTTTATTACGCTGTACAGCGTAAACAGAAAGGTATGCATTAGCAATTGACGTGGGAGTCCCCTGCCATCTCATTGGCAGACGGACGTCCACGTCACATACTCACGCCGCCTCACCTCGCCGACGAGTCGATGATTACTCATCGCCACAAAATCTCACTTGCTGTAGTCAACGAAGTTGCTAATACGTCGAAGAAGCTGCTCAAGTCGCACAATACGAGTGGAGTGAAGAAGTGGAGAATAACCGAGGATTTTCCAGTGGCTGCGGTCAAGGTTCGGTAGTAATCTCCCGGATAGTAGCGTTAGTAGACATACTATCACTACTATTATTATTATTATTACTATAGTACTGGGGTTCGAGCCATTAGTAGTGCTAATTGAACAGTAGCCCTTACAAACATGGATAGTAGTGACAATAGCACTACTAATGTACCAATACTTCAACTGACGGAAGATCTTCGAAAGGCGCAAGGATGAGTGGTTCTCCGGCCTCCCCACCTACCGCGAACTTCAGTCAGGAACCTCCATTCTTCGACTTCCAGCCTCATACGAACGTATCATGAGGTGCGCGAAGATCAATTGTCGCTGGAGTGCCATATCGGAGACTGCTCCGTGCTGTGTATGTGGCCGTCAGGTGCATCACCGGTGTAGTAACGAGCTATGCACTAAAGGCGAGCTCTCTCAAAGGTAACGTTGCTGTCTGGCGTTGAGTTTTTGACGTGGTGATTGTATTGAGTAAGTCCACGTACAGATTCTGCAGCCGCGCGTGTGTTCTGAGGGTCTTCAACGCGGATGACAGCGACCTCCAGTAGTCCACTCCGAGCAGTATCTCTGGAATATCGTGCTCAAGCAGTGCCACCGTGATCGATCTGAGGGAAACAGAGCTCGAGGGGGCCCGGCTGTAGTAAATAGCGTTCCGGATCACATCACTCATGGCCCCCCTGCGAACTCGACGGATCCGATTTGGACTTTGGTTCACCAGCTTGGAAAGCCAGTCACGTACAAGAAGAAGCAGTACACGAATATTTGCATGGTGTGTTTGGAGACTTAAACCTGGCGAAACGCACTTTGTCGCGCTAGCCACGCCTCAAACGCCAAGACGCATTTGGTATCTGCCCACAAGACGCATGAGATGGCAATTCTGGAGCTTCAGCGTCGCCAAGTTCGCGCTGACCGCTTCAGTGACCACGCCGACAGATCCAAAACTCCCAGCTGAAGACGAGCTATCAACCTAACGCCAAACGACTTGGTGGAAGGCGCCGGTCAGCTAAGAACAAATCACTGGCCACATCGGGCGATGGCTGATTCGGGATTTTCCGGTTTACTTTTACGGACAATGTTTTACTGTTGTTCTCATTTGTATTATTTTATTTGACTAGGATTGGCCCACAACCTCGTTGTAACGGGGTTACACGTACAAGTGGCTGCAAGCCACTTGTGAATTTAACAGATAGGTTATCTGTTAAAAGTTTTGGATACTTCCTCACCTTCGTGTAAGACACACCAATGGATACATTGAAGTGGACCACCACAGTGAGTGGTCCACACATACCCAAAGATCCTATTGGTAGAAAGCAGCATCTTTCTACCAATCAGAGTCATGCATATTAGCGGGGCGCTGACAGCCAGCCGCTGCCAACCCTTTCATAGATGATAAACAGTTTTTAGCAGATTTTAGAGGAAGATCAATTTACAAACAATACAGTTCTCATTTTACCTAATCTAAGTCACTTGGATTCCTTTTGTTATTTAACTTATATTTGTGTATTCAAATATAATTAACCTAAGTAATTACTAAGTACTTACGCTTCCTCATACACGTTGCGCAACGTGTAAGCTAAAGTAGTGAGTCAAGTTAGACCCACTACACCTGGTAGCACTTTGTAGTCCGTCCAACGACCGACTGCTTGACGTTCGTACGCGGCGTACGAACACGGAGCCGAGAACCACATGAGCACGGAGGTGCCCATGGAGAGCTCCAACACGCCTGCAACGCATGTTGCACGCGCTGACTGCCCCCACCTGTCTGGCCCAGAGTGGGAAGCCCTCGAACGACTGTCAACAGTCATTGGAGAAGCGGCGATAGCTACAATGCTGCGTACGCTATCGCCGACGGAGCAACATGGTGTTGCTCTAGGCTTCATCATGAAGGAGCAGCGTGATGCTGCTTCCTCAGTGACGGCGTCGTCAGGGACGACACCGCGTGCTCAACCATTAAAGTTGAGCGTAAGCAATTACGTGGGAAGAGAGGGCGAGCCTCTCCTCCGATGGCTTGTCGAACTCGACACAGCCATAGCGGCTCGACGCATCGTCGACCCGCTGTCGAAGGTCGCGTTCGCCATGTCCTGCCTTGGCGGACGCGCAAGGAGTTGGGCGTATGGACGCCGACTCTCCGATCCTACGTGCTTCAGCACGTACGAAGTGTTCAAAGAGGAGCTCAAACAAGCGTTTGAGCCCCCGCAAAACGAGTTCCGGTCGAGGACGGAGTTCCTCGACCTTCAGCAGGGTAAGCATGACGTCCATGCTTACGCGCAGCGCGCACAATATTTGGTATCAAATATCGTGACTAACCCGATTGACGAGGCGACCAAGGTCGTCACGTTCATGAAGGGGCTTAGAGATGGGCCTGTGAAGACCTATCTCTTCCGAGAGTACCGAGTACCCTCGAAGCTGCAATCACTCTTGCCATGCAAGAAGAGTTTAGCCTGCGGCAGGCTAAACTCCATGTAAACGTACCGAGGCCGCAACCGCGCCCGGTAGCGAGGACGGGAGGTCCGGAGCCAATGGACCTCTCGAACGCAACAACTGCTGGTTACCAGCAGCAGGGAGGTAACGTGCGATGCTTCCGTTGCGGAAGGATCGGTCACTTTGCACGGGAGTGCACAGCTCCCATGCCCCCTGGAGGTGGCCGTCGTGGCGATGCTAGGCATCGCCGCGGACCAACAAAAAACGCGAACATCCAGTAGGCGCGGGGCGCCCTACTGGTAATGCAGTCGCGCGTGCCGACATCGGGCACGCGACACTGAGGACTGCAGCCCCCAGTGAGACTAGCTCTCACTGCAAGAAGCAAGATGACAGGCCAAACCTAGTCATCTTGAAGATTTACTCGAAGAGAGCGAGTGACTCTCTTCGAGCTTTGGTAGATTCAGGCGCGTCGAACAACTTTGTTCGACTACGAAGCCTGCCGAGACTTGACTTCGAGGAGGTAAATGTACCTCGAAGTCTTCCGGAGGTACGACTGGCAACAGGTGCCATGGTAAAGACCGAGAAGCGCGTCGTGAACGTGCGCTTCTCGTACAAACAACGAGTGTTTGTCGAACACTTTATCGTCCTGGACCTGGACGATAAGTTCGACATGGTAATGGGCATGCCGTGGCTTGCACGGCATGATCCGGTGATAGACTGGAAGAAGCGCACGCTCGTGCACTTCGGACGCGACAGCGGAACAGAGAGCGATGGCCTTGTTACCGCAGCGCACGCACCAGCAGGTGCGCGCGGCTCACCAGCCGAGACAGCGCTTTATGCTGCTGTCCCGGAGCGCCCAAGAAGTGCGCGAGGGCGCGCACAAGTGAGACCCACGTCGGCAATGCTGCCGACGTCGGAAGAAAAAGATGTGTTGGTTCCGGGAACCAACACCCACGTTCAAGCGGGTCAGGGACAGTCCCTGACCCGAAGCGGTCAGGTCGACAACGACGCGTCGGCTCCGGGAGCCGACGCACCCTCGTTCATGAGGGGCTCCGCCAATGATTGGCGTCGAGGTGACGGAGGCGTGTCAACTCCGGGAGTTGACGCTGCAACCAGTGCGGACGGTTGCAAACGTACCGCACTGACGCAATTTGCATGCTGTCGTGCAGCCGGGCTGCACGACGAAGCGCCATGCGATCAAGCCGGGCTTGATATCGCGCGCCCGCAGACAGGGTCTGCCGGCGAAGGGACACATTACCGTGCAGCCGGGCTGCACGAAGGAACATGCGGTCAAGCCGGGCTTGATACCGCGCGCCCGCGGACAGGGTCCGCCGGCGAACGACTGTCCACGGCCGGGCCTGGACAAGACGAACAACTGTGCGGAGCCGGGCTCCGCACAACAAGAAGACGGCGCAAGCGGAAAACGCTGCGCAAGTCTCGGTCCGGGACCGAGACGCAACAAGAGCAGTCTGCTGGGCAGACTGCGGTGGTGACGCCGAATGTCTAGACGCTAAGCGTCTTGACGCGCACCGATACTGGATTCCAGTATCGTGACATGGAACTCGCTAGTCCTCCGACGACGGCGTCGGAGTTGACTTCGCTTCCAGCCATGAGCTGGAAGCGCTTCACACGCGACTTGCACGATGGACGCATCGAGCAAGTCTGCGTTCTTTCGGACAGCGAAAGAACGGAGAGCGAGAGCGAAGAGCTGAGACAGCTCTTCATGGGAAGTACCACTGAGAGTGAAGACACTCTCAGTGCGAAGACGAAGCGAGAGCGCTTCGAGGAACAAGGTTGGGACTCGCTGAAGTCGAGTCCCTATTACGAATTGTTGAGGGAGTACAAAGACGTACTCCCGGAAGACATTCCTGCGGAGCTTCCGCAGGATAAGGGCATTCAGCACGAGATTGATCTCGTGCCGGGCACGAAGTACTGTGTCACACGGCAGTGGCCACTGCCGCGAGAGCAAGTGAAAGCGATCGACGACTTCTTTGAAAGTCGTCGTAAAACAGAGACAAGTGCGGGAATCAAAGTCCCCGCACAGTGCTCCGACGTTCTGTGTCAAGAAGCCACAGGGCGGATGGCGCATCGTTCATGCCTACAACAAGCTGAACGATGCGACGGTACCGGCGCAGACGCCGATACCACGAAAAGATGTTATCATCGATTCGATGGCCGGGAGCACCGTTTACAGTGCTCTCGACTTGCGAGATGGATTTTATCAAATCCTAATGCGTGAGAGCGATATCCCTCTCAAGGCTGTGAGCACGCCAAGCGGCATGCTCTGGGAATGGCTAGTAATGCCACAGGGGCTTAAGAACGCCCCTGCGACTTTCAACAGGTGCGTGACGCACTTGTTGCGCTCGGTGCGCGACTTCGCGCCGAGCTACTTCGATGATGTATTCATCCACAGCCGGGCTGTGGACGGGAAGACCGACATAGAGATGCACAGGGTGCATCTCCGGAAGCTACTTGAGCTTATGCGAAAGCATAAGCTCTACGCGAACCTGAAGAAATGTATCTTCGGGGCGAGCGAGATACCCGTCCTCGGGTGTCTCGTAGGGAAGAATGGTGTTCGCCCTGACCCGGAAAAGGTCAGAGTGATCAATGAATGGCCAACGCCTTCAAGTGTCAAGGAACTGAGGCAGTTCCTTGGCTTGGCCACGTACTTGTGCAAGTACGTGGAGGATTATGCGGGCAAGATCCGCCCGCTATCACAGCTTCTTAAGAAAGAAGCTGTGTGGAATTGGACACCCGATTGCCAAAAGGCATTCGATGCAGTCAAGCGGGGCTTGACTGAGGCGCCGATCTTGGCAGTGGCTGACCAAGATCGTCCATTTCACGTAGTGTGTGACGCATCCGATTTCGCGATCGGATGCGCATTGATGCAGCACGATCACGAGGGCCGTGATCGTGTCGTCTACTACCAATCGCGTCAGCTGAAGCCAGCTGAGCGCAACCATCCGGTACATGACAAGGAACTTCTTGCCATGAAATACGCACTCACCAAGTTCCGAGTGTATTTGCTTGGAAGTAGACCATTTGTGGTCTACACCGAACATGCATCACTGCGCACTGCAGTGAAGTCACCACACATATCACAAAGAATGGCGAGATGGCTCTCATTCTTTGCGGAGTATAACTTCCGGGTCGAATACAAACCCGGAAGATTGAATGTAGTGGCCGACGCGTTATCACGTCGGCCGAACTACGCAGAAGCTGCTGACGTCAATGCCATTGACGTCATGCGATCGAGCAAACCCACATCGTCTCTGCTGGACGATGTGAAGGCCGCGTACGCGCACGACGCGGACACGAAGCTCTTGCTGTCCCATGGCACAGCGCCTTCTGACAAGGCTCGTCAGAAGCTGCCCAAGCACCTTCGAGCGCGTGCACACCGCTTTCGAGTGCACGACGGACTACTGCTTTACAATGCAGTCGACGACAACGCGGATCGCGTTGTCGTGCCAAATGACCATGACCTGCGACTCAGGATCATGTACGAGTACCACGATGCCCTGACTGCGGGACATCTCGGACGTGAGAAGACTTATGTCCTTCTCACGCGCGACTTCTACTGGCACCACCAGTATAAGTGGGTGCGCAAGTACATCCGTGCTTGCGAGGTATGCCAACGCGTAAAGCCTGCGCCATTCGCGCAGGCTCCTTTACAATCACTACCGACTCCGTCGGAGTGTTGGAAGTCCATGTCTTTGGACTTCATCTTTGGTCTTCCCCCGGATAGCGGAGGGAACACCGGTGTTGTGGTCTTTGTAGACCGTTTCAGCAAGATGGTACATCTTGCTGCGGTGCCAGCAGAGGTGACCGCGAAGCAGACAGCCCGTCTGCTCGTCGACATGGTGTTCAAACACCATGGCATGCCGTCCGACATCGTGTCGGACAGAGACCCGCGCTTCACAGCGCATCTGTGGCAAGAAGTGTTTACACTTCTTGGGAGCCAACTTTCAATGTCGACTGCGGATCATCCGCAGACGGACGGTCAAACCGAGGGCGTGAATCGCGTGCTCGTCGACATCTTGAAGAGCTACGCTCACTCGTTCCAATACTGGAGCGAGTGTTTATCGATGGCAGAGTTTGCCATCAATAACTCAGTGCATGCCTCGACCGGGCATACACCGTTCTACGTGAATGCCATGCGGCATCCACGCCTCCCGAGTTTACTCGGAGTGATGGCTCCCACCTTAAGTGGGGGAGGATCTACGACTGCAATGCAGCAGCCGCAGAAAACCGCTGACACTTGCACAGTGTCAGCTGCAACAATGGACAAACCACATGAGTCTGCGCAGGGCGCAGACTCCCCCAACAACAAGGCCAACGACCACGGGTCTGCGCAGGGCGCAGACACCGCAAAGAACCACGCAGAGGCCGGGCCTCTAGCGGAGAGCGAGCTGAATGACTTCAGCTCGGATGCAATCAGTTTCATCACCAAAAGACAAGCCGTGATTCGGTTTGTCCAAGACACTATAGCAGCTTCTGTTGATCAACAGAAGCTGAACGCAGACAATGCGGGCAGAGGCAACAAAAATGAATTTAAAGTTGGTTCATTAGTTTTGTTAGCTACACAAAACCTGCCTAGACATGCAGTTTCGGATTTCGGAGCAACCAAGCTTGCTCCGCGCTTCATCGGGCCGTTCACTGTGTTGGCACGGCACGGCAACGCATACACGCTAGACATACCGTCTAGCATGCGCCTCCATCCGACCTTCTACGTCGGACGGCTGAAGCCATACCTGCAGCACGAGCCATCTAGCTCGGCTGACCCGAAGCCTCGGCAGGAGCCGAGGCAGAAGCGGAGGACTTGGCCTCGGCGACGAGCAGCCTCTCCTCCAGCGCGCGGACGCGCTGGAGCAACCCCTTCATCTGGGTCCCCAGCTCGACCTGGATGTTCGAGGCGGTCTGCGAGACCGCCGCGACTTGGGCCTTCTGGTTCGCCACCTCCTGCTTCAGGGCGGCGAACTCAGCGCCCTGTAGACGCTCCACGGCGGTCACCCGGTCGTGGAGAGACGTGTACGGATCAGCCCGGGGCTGATCATACCCGGGGCGTGTACCCACCGCCGATCCGTGACGCCCACGGCTCAACCCGCTGGATTGTTGAGCGGATTGTTGACCATAGTATCCCGAAAACGAACCCTCAAGGGGCTCGTTTTCGTATTCGTTGGAGAGGATTTCCTCCCCATCGAGATACATGGGAGCCGCGGAACGTCTTGCTGGAGGACGTTCCGGAAATGGTGAGGGCGTACGAGGAGCAGTACGCGCTGGCACAGCGGAAGTAACACGAGCGCTGCGATCATCGCCAGCGCCCGAACCCTCACGTGCTAAGAACTTAGCACGGAGCTCTTTGAGACTCTCGGGCACACGGAACGACGTGTACCCGTTCAGGTCGCGGTCGCTCAAGCGGACCGCGCCCGGGAAGCACTTCGTGCACTGAAAGCCCTCGGGCACAGCGCACGGCACATTTGCCTCCTCAGCAGCAACATGAAGTTGCTCCAGCTTTCCACGTTTCGAGTACGTCTCGAAGCGATCACGCGCTTGCTTAATCCGATCACGGTAAGCACTCGGTTTCTTGTTGAAGTTATCAACAAAGGCGTTCCAACATTGACAAAGTGCCTGCCACTCGGGCACTTTGCTGCGAGAAGAGGTCTTCTTGCTTTGAAACCATCGGAGCTCATGAAAGAGTCCGATGTAGTAAATCGCGCCTTTGATGCGTTTCCGCATCAAAGTGCAGCTCGGCAGCCACAGCGTCATCTTTGATGGCGCTGCATACGTACAGCGGCACCTCATTCGGAGGTACCGAGTTCCCATACCGGTCCGCAATCTCGGACGCGGACGGCATCCACGGATCGCGCGCTGCAGGCGCAGCGCGCCGAGAGCCTTAAGCTTTGATATCACGCGCTGCAGCAGCAGCGCGCGGAGTACTGAGAGCCCCAGCGGAAGCGAGTGGGGTATCGCTCTCAGTACGCGAACGCTTCGAACTCGAAGCGTCCGATTCGTCCCCTTCACGCGGGCGAACGTTCTTGGCGTGAGGGTCGAGCGATTCGCTCGACACTGAGTCTTTACGCTTTGAGGGCGAGTCCTCCTCGCCCTCCATGTCTTCATCGTCGTCGTCGAAGTCGACGACGTCGCCGTACTTCGCCTTCTGACGCTCGAAGTAGTCGTCGATGGAGAGATGACTCCCCACCGACTTCGAGGTCTTCTTCTGTGGCGCGCTCATCGTTGAATGAGCGCGGGTTTCTTCTCCAAACGCGGAGAATTGACGAATGGTCAATTCCAAAAGATTGACGTGCGGGGACCCCGCGCGTCTAACCTTAAGGGGGGGATGGTGTAACGGGGTTACACGTACAAGTGGCTGCAAGCCACTTGTGAATTTAACAGATAGGTTATCTGTTAAAAGTTTTAGATACTTCCTCACCTTCGTGTAAGACACACCAATGGATACATTGAAGTGGACCACCACAGTGAGTGGTCCACACATACCCAAAAGATCCTATTGGTAGAAAGCAGCATCTTTCTACCAATCAGAGACGTGCATATTAGCGGGGCTCTGACAGCCAGGCGCTGTCAACCCCTTTCATAGATGATAAACAGTTTTAGCAGTTCTAGGAGGAAGATCAATTTACAAACAAATACAGTTCTCATTTTACCTAATCTAAGTCACTTGGAATCCTTTCTTACTTAACTTATATTTGTGTATTCAAATATAATTAACCTCAGTAATTACTAAGTACTTACGCTTCCTCATACACGTTGCGCAACGTGTAAGCTAAAGTGGTGAGTCAAGTTAGACCCACTACACCTGGTAGAACTTTGTAGTCCGTCCAACGACCGACTGCTTGACGTTCGTACGCGGTGTACGAACGCGGAGCCGAGAACCACATGAGTACGGAGGTGCCCATGGAGAGCTCCAACACGCCTGCAACGCATGTTGCACGCGCTGACTGCCCCCACCTGTCTGGCCCAGAGTGGGAAGCCCTCGAACGACTGTCAACAGTCATTGGAGAAGCGGCGATAGCTACAATGCTGCGTACGCTATCGCCGACGGAGCAACATGGTGTTGCTCTAGGATTCATCATGAAGGAGCAGCGTGATGCTGCTTCCTTAGTTACGGCGTCGTCAGGGACGACACCGCGTGCTCAATCATTGAAATCGAGCGTAAGCAATTACGTGGGAAGAGAGGGCGAGCCTCTCCTCCGGTGGCTTGTCGAGCTCGACACAGCCATAGCGGCTCGACGCATCGTCGACCCACTGTCGAAGGTCGCGTTCGCCATGTCCTGCCTTGGCGGACGCGCAAGGAGTTCCCAATGGACCTCTCGAACGCAACCATTGCTGGTTACCAGCAGCAGGGAGGCAACGTGCGATGCTTCCGTTGCGGAAGGATCGGTCACTTTGCATGGGAGTGCACAGCTCCCATGCCCCCTGGAGGTGGCCGTTGTGACGATGCTAGGCATCGCCGCGGACCAAAAAAAAACGCGAACATCCAGTAGGCGCGGGGCGCCCTACTGGTAATGCAGTCACGCATGCCGACATTGGGCACACGACACTGAGGACTGCAGCCCTCAGTGAGACTAGCTCTCGCTGCAAGAAGCAAGATGACAGGCCGAACCTAGTCATCTTGAAGATTTACTCGAAGAGAGCGAGTGACTCTCTTCGAGCTTTGGTAGATTCAGGCGCGTCGAACAACTTTGTTCGACTACGAAGCCTGCCGAGACTTGACTTCGAGGAGGTAAATGTACCTCGAAGTCTTCCGGAGGTACGACTGGCAACAGGTGCCATGGTAAAGACCGAGAAGCGCGTCGTGAACGTGCGCTTCTCGTACAAACAACGAGTGTTTGTCGAACACTTTATCGTCCTGGACCTGGACGATAAGTTCGACATGGTAATGGGCATGCCGTGGCTTGCACGGCATGATCCGGTGATAGACTGGAAGAAGCGCACGCTCGTGCACTTCGGACGCGACAGCGGAACAGAGAGCGATGGCCTTGTTACCGCAGCGCACGCACCAGCAGGTGCGCGCGGCTCACCAGCCGAGACAGCGCTTTATGCTGCTGTCCCGGAGCGCCCAAGAAGTGCGCGAGGGCGCGCACAAGTGAGACCAACGTCGGCAATGCTGCCGACGTCGGAAGAGAATGATGTGCTGGTTCCGGGAACCAACACCCACGTTCAAGCGTGTAAGGGACAGTTCCTGACCCGAAGAGGTCAGGTCGACAAAGACGCACCCTCGGTCATGAGGGGCTCCACCAATGAATGGCGTCGAGGTGACGAAGGCGTGTCAACTCCGGGAGTTGACGCTGCAAACAGTGCGGACGGTTGCAAACGTACCGCACTGACGCAATTTGCATGCTGTCGTGCAGCCGGGCTGCACGACGAAGCGCCATGCGATCAAGCCGGGCTTGATATCGCGCGCCCGCAGACAGGGTCTGCCGGCGAAGGGACACATTACCGTGCAGCCGGGCTGCACGAAGGAAAATGCGGTAAAGCCGGGCTTGATACCGCGCGCCCGCGGACAGGGTCCGCCGGCGAACGACTGTCCACGGCCGGGCCTGGACAAGAAGAACAACTGTGCGGAGCCGGGCTCCGCACAACAAGAAGACGGCGCAAGCGGAAAACGCTGCGCAAATCTCGGTCCGGGACCGAGACGCAACAAGAGCAGTCTGCCCAGCAGACTGCGGCGGTGACGCCGATTGTCAAGACGCTAGTCCTCCGACGACGGCGTCGGAGTTGACTCGCTTCCAGCCATGAGCTGGAAGCGTTTCACGCGCGACTTGCACGATGGACGCATCGAGCAAGTCTGCGTTCTTTCGAACAGCGAAAGAACGAAGAGCGAGAGCTAAGAGCTGAGGCAGCTCTTCATGGGAAGTACAACTGAGAGTGAAGACACTCTCAGTGCGAAGACGAAGCGAGAGCGCTTCGAGGAACAAGGTTGGGACTCGCTGAAGTCGAGTCCCTATTACGAATTGTTGAGGGAGTACAAAGACGTACTCCCGGAAGACATTTCTGCGGAGCTTCCACAGGATAAGGGCATTCAGCACGAGATTGATCTCGTGCCGGGCACGAAATACTGTGTCACGCGGCAGTGGCCACTGCCGCGAGAGCTAGTAAAAGTAATCGACGACTTCTTTGAAAGTCGTCGCAAAGCAGGACAAGTGCGGGAATCAAAGTCCCCGCACAGTGCTCCGACGTTCTGTGTCAAGAAGCCACAGGGCGGATGGCGCATCGTTCATGCGTATAAGAAGCTGAACGATGCGACGGTACCGGCGCAGACGCCGATACCACGAAAAGATGTCATCATCGATGCGATGGCCGGGAGCACCGTTTACAGTGCTCTCGACTTGCGAGACGGATTCTATCAGATCCTAATGTATAAGAGCGATATCCCTCTCAAGGCTGTGAGCACGCCAAGCGGCATGCTCTGGGAATGGCTAGTAATGCCACAGGGGCTTAAGAACGCCACTGCGACTTTCAACAGGTGCGTGACGCACTTGTTGCGCTCGGTGCGCGACTTCGCGCCGAGCTACTTCGATGATGTATTCATCCACAGCCGGGCTGTGGACGGGAAGACCGACATAGAGATGCACAGGGTGCATCTCCGGAAGCTACTTGAGCTTATGCGAAAGCATAAGCTCTACGCGAACCTGAAGAAATGTATCTTCGGGGCGAGCGAGATACCCGTCCTCGGGTGTCTCGTAGGGAAGAATGGTGTTCGCCCTGACCCGGAAAAGGTCAGAGTGATCAATGAATGGCCAACGCCTTCAAGTGTCAAGGAACTGAGGCAGTTCCTTGGCTTGGCCACGTACTGTGCAAGTACGTGGAGGATTATGCGGGCAAGATCCGCCCGCTGTCACAGCTTCTTAAGAAGGAAGCTGTGTGGAATTGGACACCCGATTGCCAAAAGGCATTCGATGCAGTCAAGCGGGGCTTGACTGAGGCACCAATCTTGGCAGTAGCTGACCAAGATCGTCCATTTCACGTCGTATGTGACGCATCCGATTTCGCGATCGGATGCGCGTTGATGCAGCACGATCACGAGGGCCGTGATCGTGTCGTCTACTACCAATCGCGTCAGCTGAAGCCAGCTGAGCGCAACCATCCGGTACATGACAAGGAACTTCTTGCCATGAAATACGCACTCACCAAGTTCCGAGTGTATTTGCTTGGAAGTAGACCATTTGTAATCTACACCGACCATGCATCACTACGCACTGCAGTGAAGTCACCACACATTTCACAGAGAATGGCGAGATGGCTCTCATTCTTTGCGGAGTATAACTTCCGGGTCGAATACAAACCCGGAAGATTGAATGTAGTGGCCGACGCGTTATCACGTCGGCCGGACTACGCAGAAGCTGCCGACGTCAATGTCATTGCCATCATGCGATCGAGCAAACCCACATCGTCGCTGTTGGACGACGTGAAGGCCGCGTACGCGCACGACGCGGTCACGAAGCTCTTGCTGGCCTATGGCACAGCACCTTCTGACAAGGCTCGTCAGAAACTGCCCAAGCACCTTCGAGCGCGTGCACACCGCTTTCGTGTGCACGACGGACTACTGCTTTACAATGCAGTCGACGACAACGCGGATCGCGTTGTCGTGCCAAATGACCATGACCTGCGACTCAGGATCATGTACGAGTATCATGATGCCCCGACTGCGGGACATCTCGGACGTGAGAAGACTTACGTCCTTCTCACGCGCGACTTCTACTGGCACCACCAGTATAAGTGGGTGCGCAAGTACATCCGTGCTTGCGAGGTATGCCAACGCGTAAAGCCTGCGCCATTCGCGCAGGCTCCTTTACAATCACTACCGACTTCGTCGGAGTGTTGGAAGTCCATGTCATTGGACTTCATCTTTGGTCTTCCCCCGGATAGCGGAGGGAACACCGGTGTTGTGGTCTTCGTAGACCGTTTCAGCAAGATGGTACATCTTGCTGCGGTGCCAGCAGAGGTGACCGCGAAGCAGGCGGCCCGTCTGTTCGTCGACATGGTGTTCAAACACCATGGCATGCCGTCGGACATCGTGTCGGACAGAGACCCGCGCTTCACAGCGCACCTGTGGCAAGAAGTGTTTACACTTCTTGGGAGCCAACTTTCAATGTCGACTGCGGATCATCCGCAGACGGACGGTCAAACCGAGGGCGTGAATCGTGTGCTCGTCGACATCTTGAAGAGCTACGCTCACTCGTTCCAATACTGGAGCGAGTGCTTATCGATGGCAGAGTTTGCCATCAACAACTCAGTGCATGCCTCGACCGGGCATACACCGTTCTACGTGAATGCCATGCGGCATCCACGTCTACCGAGTTTACTCGGAGTGATGGCTCCCACCTTAAGTGGGGGAGGATCTACGACTGCAATACAGCAGCCGCGGAAACCGCTGACACTTGCACAGTGTCAGCTGCAACAATGGACAAACCACATGAGTCTGCGCAGGGCGCAGACTCCCCCAACAACAAGGCCAACGACCACGGGTCTGCGCAGGGCGCAGACACCGCAAAGAACCACGCAGAGGCCGGGCCTCTAGCGGAGATCGAGCTGAATGACTTCAGCTCGGATGCAATCAGTTTCATCACTAAAAGACAAGCCGTAATTCGATTTGTCCAAGACACAATAGCAGCTTCTGTTGATCAACAGAAGCTGAACGCAGACAATGCGAGCAGAGGCAACAAAAATGAATTTAAAGTTGGTTCATTAGTTTTGTTAGCTACACAAAACCTGCCTAGACATGCAGTTTCGGATGTCGGAGCAAGCAAGCTTGCTCCGCGCTTCATCGGGCCGTTCATTGTGTTGGCACGGCACGGCAACGCATACACGCAAGCATACTGTAACGGGGTTACACGCACAAGTGGCTGCAAGCCACTTGTGAATTTAACAGATAGGTTATCTGTTAAAAGTTTTGGATACTTCCTCACCTTCGTGTAAGACACACCAATGGATACATTGAAGTGGACCACCACAGTGAGTGGTCCACACATACCCAAAAGATCCTATTGGTAGAAAGCAGCATCTTTCTACCAATCAGAGACGTGCATATTAGCGGGGCTCTGACAGCCAGGCGCTGTCAACCCCTTTCATAGATGATAAACAGTTTTAGCAATTCTAGGAGGAAGATCAATTTACAAACAAATACAGTTCTCATTTTACCTAATCTAAGTCACTTGGAATCCTTTCTTACTTAACTTATATTTGTGTATTCAAATATAATTAACCTCAGTAATTACTAAGTACTTACGCTTCCTCATACACGTTGCGCAACGTGTAAGCTAAAGTGGTGAGTCAAGTTAGACCCACTACACATACCGTCTAGCATGCGCCTCCATCCGACCTTCTACGTCGGACGGCTGAAGCCATACCTGCAGCACGAGCCATCTAGCTCGGCTGACCCGAAGCCTCGGCAGGAGCCGAGGCAGAAGCGGAGGACTTGGCCTCGGCGACGAGCAGCCTCTCCTCCAGCGCGCGGACGCGCTGGAGCAACCCCTTCATCTGGGTCCCCAGCTCGACCTGGATGTTCGAGGCGGTCTGCGAGACCGCCGCGACTTGGGCCTTCTGGTTCGCCACCTCCTGCTTCAGGGCGGCGAACTCAGCGCCCTGTAGACGCTCCACGGCGGTCACCCGGTCGTGGAGAGACGTGTACAGATCAGCCCGGGGCTGATCATACCCGGGGCGTGTACCCACCGCCGATCCGTGACGCCCACGGCTCAACCCGCTGGATTGTGGAGCGGATTGTTGACCATAGTATCCCGAAAACGAACCCTCAAGGGGCTCGTTTTCGTATTCGTTGGAGAGGATTTCCTCCCCATCAATATACATGGGAGCCGCGGAACGTCTTGCTGGAGGACGTTCCGGAAATGGTGAGGGCGTACGAGGAGCAGTACGCGCTGGCACAGCGGAAGTAACACGAGCGCTGCGATCATCGCCAGCGCCCGAACCCTCACGTGCTAAGAACTTAGCACGGAGCTCTTTGAGACTCTCGGGCACACGGAACGACGTGTACCCGTTCAGGTCGCGGTCGCTCAAGCGGACCGCGCCCGGGAAGCACTTCGTGCACTGAAAGCCCTCGGGCACAGCGCACGGCACATTTGCCTCCTCAGCAGCAACATGAAGTTGCTCCAGCTTTCCACGTTTCGAGTACGTCTCGAAGCGATCACGCGCTTGCTTAATCCGATCACGGTAAGCACTCGGTTTCTTGTTGAAGTTATCAACAAAGGCGTTCCAACATTGACAAAGTGCCTGCCACTCGGGCACTTTGCTGCGAGAAGAGGTCTTCTTGCTTTGAAACCATCGGAGCTCATGAAAGAGTCCGATGTAGTAATCGCGCCTTTGATGCGTTTCCGCATCAAAGTGCAGCTCGGCAGCCACAGCGTCATCTTTGATGGCGCTGCATACGTACAGCGGCACCTCATTCGGAGGTACCGAGTTCCCATACCGGTCCGCAATCTCGGACGCGGACGGCATCCACGGATCGCGCGCTGCAGGCGCAGCGCGCCGAGAGCCTTAAGCTTTGATATCACGCGCTGCAGCAGCAGCGCGCGGAGTACTGAGAGCCCCAGCGGAAGCGAGTGGGGTATCGCTCTCAGTACGCGAACGCTTCGAACTCGAAGCGTCCGGTTCGTCCCCTTCGCGCGGGCGAATGTTCTTGGCATGAGGGTCGAGCGATTCGCTCGACACTGAGTCTTTGCGCTTAGAGGGCGAGTCCTCCTCGCCTTCCATGTCTTCATCGTCGTCGTCGAAGTCGACGACGTCGCCGTACTTCGCTTTCTGACGCTCGAAGTAGTCGTCGATGGAGAGATGACTCCCCACCGACTTCGAGGTCTTCTTCTGTGGCGCGCTCATCGTTGAATGAGCGCGGATTTCTTCTCCAAACGCGGAGAATTGACGAATGGTCAATTCCGAAGATTGACGTGCGGAGACCCCGCGCGTCTAACCTTAAGGGGGGGATGGTGTAACGGGGTTACACGTACAAGTGGCTGCAAGCCACTTGTGAATTTAACAGATAGGTTATCTGTTAAAAGTTTTGGATACTTCCTCACCTTCGTGTAAGACACACCAATGGATACATTGAAGTGGACCACCACAGTGAGTGGTCCACACATACCCAAAAGATCCTATTGGTAGAAAGCAGCATCTTTCTACCAATCAGAGACGTGCATATTAGCGGGGCTCTGACAGCCAGGCGCTGTCAACCCCTTTCATAGATGATAAACAGTTTTAGCAATTCTAGGAGGAAGATCAATTTACAAACAAATACAGTTCTCATTTTACCTAATCTAAGTCACTTGGAATCCTTTCTTACTTAACTTATATTTGTGTATTCAAATATAATTAACCTCAGTAATTACTAAGTACTTACGCTTCCTCATACACGTTGCGCAACGTGTAAGCAAAAGTAGTGAGTCAAGTTAGACCCACTACAGTGTGAGTACGAAAACCAGTAATAACGCTAAGGAATATACCCATCGTATTGTCCCGAGTGGGAACGTTTGCAACCGTCTCGCGTACGGAGACGACTTCCCTTTCAAGAGTGATCGTGAGCAGTCATCGGACTTTGGAGAAAACTAGCTGGTGGCACGGCGGTTTCGCGAGGCGCCTGACCCCGATTGAAGCGCCGGAGCGTTCGGTGACAGGACGCCGGCGAAGGCGACGGGATGGAGGTCGCGTATGCTGCTGTGGCTCAAGGCAGAAGTACGGTCAAGACCAAGGAAGGAGGGGTGTGAAGAATCCTGGCGAGAGGTAGGAAGGGTGTGTGGAACCCGTGCGAGAAGGTGAAGGAGGTTGAAGTCGGCGTACGCGCCGACGACCGAGCGTTGGAAGGAAGCGTGCGCGCGGTGCGAGCTGTACCGTGAGAGGTAAGTCAGTCAGTCGTGAATTTGCGCCGTGGAAGCAACAAGTTAAGATCTTTGCATTTTGACGTGGTTGTCTACTTTGATACTGTCCGTTCCGTCCTAACTTCTACCCAGCAGCTTAGCCGTCCCTCCCAGTGCAACTCGCGACAGTACCTCTCGTTGAGTGCCGAATTTGAACCTTCAAACACACCAATAGCGCATACGTGGTGTATGAGCTTGGAACATACACTACACGGGCCTTGTTTGAGCTCGTCGCCCTCTTAACAACCGTTCACAGCGCAGCACATACTTTGTTTGTCGGGTTATGACACGGTTTCAGAAATAATGATCTTCCTCGAGCGACGAATTGAGAACCAGTCAGTCAATCTAGAAGTGCAGGATGGCAACCGTCGTTGCTCGGTCAAGGTTTTAACTCACCAGTAGTACTCCTAGAGTACTATAGTATCATACTTTGGCAAAGGAATTGTTGTTTTTCTGATAGTTATGATCTTCGGTTAGGAGAACGAGCATAGCAAACCACTAAACGGGAACAGGTTTGCGTCCGCAACTCAAGCACTTGCAGTCGACGCTGCTTTAAGCCTTGTACGCCAGGTACGCCTCCAGCATGCTCGTGGTGGCGCTGTTGAAGCCCTTGACGGGGGCGTTCTCCGTGCGCGAGGCGTTGAGCTGCGCGCGCACCTGCTTGGCGAGCACCTTGCCGAGCTCGACGCCCCACTGGTCGAAGCTGTTGATGCCCCAGATCGAGCCCTGCACGACCGTGCGGTGCTCGTACAGAGCCAGCAGCTGGCCGGTGGTGTACGCGTCCAGCTTCTTGAACAGCAGCGAGACCGACGGGCGGTTGCCTGGGAAGAGCTTGTGGTTGCGCAGGTTCTCGGGCACGCCCTCGGCCTTGAGGTCCTCGAGCGACTTGCCGCGGGCCAGCGCGTCGGGCTGCGCGAAGAAGTTGGACATGAGCTCGTCGTGGTTGGACACGGGCTCGCCGGCGAGCTGCACGGGGTTCTGCGACTCGCAGAAGCCCAGGAAGTCGCAGGGCACCACGCGGCCCTGGTGGATGAGCTGGTAGAAGCTGTGCTGGCCGTTGGTGCCGGGCTCGCCGAAGTTAACCTCGCCGGCCTGGAACGGCAGGTCCACGCCCTCCACGGTCACGCGCTTGCCGTTGCTCTCCATGTCCACCTGCTGGATGTGGGCGGCGAAGCGCAGCAGCGCCTGCGAGTACGGCAGCAGTGCGCGCGAGCTGTGGCCGAGGAACGACGAGTTCCAGACGCCGAGCAGGCCCATGATCACCGGCAGGTTGCTGCGCAGCGGGGCGTCCAGGAGGTGCTTGTCCATGGCGTGGGCGCCGGCCAGGAACTCCTCCGTGATGCCGAAGCCGTACTGCAGGGCCAGGGGCAGGATGCCCACGGCGCTCGTGACGCTGTAGCGGCCGCCGACCCAGTCCCAGAAGCCGAAGATGTTGGCGCGGTCGATGCCGAACTCCTGCACGAGCGGCACGGCCGAGCTGGCCGCCACCATGTGCTTGGCCACAGCGTCGGCCTCGCTGGCACCCTTCTGCTTGAGGTCGTCCACGAGCCACTTGCGCAGCGTGCGCGCGTTCAGCATGGTCTCGGCCGTCGTGAAGGTCTTGGACACGACCACGACGAGCGTCTCCTCCGGGTTGAGGCCGCTGGTGGCTCGCGCCACGTCCACGGGGTCCACGTTGGCCAGGAAGCGCAGGCTGCGGCCCTCGGCGGCGGCCTTGGCCACGGGCTCGTAGCGCAGCGCCTCGAACACGAACTCGGGGCCGAGGTAGCTGCCGCCGATGCCGATGGAGATGACGTTCTTGAGCGGCTTGCCCGTGGCGCCCACGAACTGGCCGGCGCGCACCTTGTCGGAGAAGGCGCGGATGGCGTCCAGCACCGCGTGCACGTCGGGCACGACGTCGCGGCCGTCCACGAGGATCTCGTCGCCCTTTGGGGCGCGCAGCGCCATGTGCATCACGGCGCGGTCCTCCGTGGCGTTCACGTGCGCGCCCGAGGCGATGGCCTGGAGCTTCTGCTTGAGCTGGGCGGCCTCGGCCAGCTCGAAGAGCAGGTCCAGCGTCTTGGCCGTCGCATTCTGGCGCGAGAAGTCCAGGTAGATGCCCTGCTGCTCCGTGCGCATGGCGGCGTTGCGCGCGTCGTCGGCCAGCAGCTCGCGCAGGTGCGTGGCCTTGATCTCGGCGGCGTGCTCAGCCAGAGCCTTCCAGGCGGGCGTGTCGCTGATCATGGCGAGGAGGGAGGAGGGGGAGGAGGAGGAGAAGAAGCCGCGGGACCTGCGCGCTATGGAGATAATTGCGGAATGACGTTGGGGTGGGGGAGGGATCCTGCGCCCTGCTGACGTTGAGACCGTATTAAGCGGCCAGAGGGCGCGCGTCACTTGAAGTGGGGAGGGGTGTTGACGGGGAAATTGTATGTGGTGACCAGGACGGACGCCCAGGATCACACTGTGCGTGGAGAGAGTGATTGTAACGATGATGAAGGGGTATAGATTGTGGAGAGGTATTTTGGACGCTGGTGCTGCTTTTACGTTTTAACTCGTAAAGACTTCTGTTTCGCCTTTGTTTAGGCAAGTACTGCGATTGGCTCGCGATCACATTGTTGTGGCACATAAACCGCCAGGCGCGACACTCGGATGACGGATGACGAGGTTGACGGCGCTTACGTGCCCCGAGCTCCAGCACTCAGTCGGTCTTGACTTGCGAAGTTATTTATTTTCCCCCGAAAGTGGTGGTGGCGAACCGCTCGCTGCAATCGGTCCGCCGTGGACGCACTTTGTCGAGCCATCGCCAGCGCCTCTATGCAGCCTTGGCAAGCGCCACGCACGCGGCTCCGGACACGTTGCCGGCGTCAGGGCGTCCAGACTTTATACTGCCGGCGCCGAGCATTCGTATCGTGGATGACGGTGCGCGCGACTGGACTCCAGTATAATACATGTAGAGCGGTCAGTGTTGGCAGAGGCGGTGACCGCCGACAGCAGCGACGGTATCAGCTTGCTCGGGCATTGACATAGCAAGGTCGAGCGCCGGTGCCCACGCTTTTTGTCCACGTTCTAGCGGGCGCCGCGCCGCGCCGCGGAATACTCACGGGCGCCTGCGACAGTCGGCTCAAGTCTGGCGGCCTCTTCGCCATCGACACTAAAGCACTATTAATCAAGTTTCCCGGAGCAGAGCATGCCGTTACGTGTCTCGCGAGGGCAGGTCAAGTCTGCCGGTTTGATTGCCATGATTGCGGAGATAACGAATCGAATCGCCATAGCAGATGGGCGTGGGCGTGATACACGAAAGGATGTTGACGTGCCGCAGCTTCTTCATCTGCGACTTCGTCACTGGTCCCAAGTGCGACGGCCACGGAAGCAAATGTATGGCGACGGGTTTCATCCCGACAAAACAGTTCGGCTCCATCAAATTTCGCTTTTTATTCGGGTCAGAGAGAGTTTTGCGCTCATTTCATCACTCGGGTAGTGTTCTACGAACATAACTGCCGATCGTCCTCTTGCCTACCTCCGTTTTCAACATTAAACGAGCGAGATCACTGCTCCTGAGTTTGTCTACTTCCGTACGAAAGGCTTGATACGCAATGTATCTTGGGTCGCTCTTCGGCAAGCCCTTTGTAATCCCCAGCACACCATTAATTTTGCCCAGGCTTAGCTTCTGCTTCATCCACGAGTTGATCTGCTGACACGTCAGTCACTGCACCTTCTTGGCAATCATATTCAGCCCCGGTGCTCGTTCAAGTGAATGCACGAGCCTCGCCACCTCACCCTCCGAGTTCGTTGTCTTCAATAAAAGTTTGTAGAAATCGTCAGCAATGAAGAAGGAATCAAGCTCTCTGAAGCGTGCAGGCTGTCTGTCGATGTACATCTCAGTGTACCTGGCCCACTGATAGAAGTTCGGGTTCTTCTCCAACTTCACCGCAGTCTCTCCGAGTCGTAATTTGCAGAAAACATACTCCGGCTTCTTCCCTGACGCCAGCCACATTTTGTTAGCTAGCGTTGACAAGTTACTAGCCTTTGACGACACCTTCTGCGGTAGCCCTGCAAGCTTCGATAGTCCTGGTATGTTTAACCTCTCTTCGCTGTTCTCGTCCGTTCCATCGGCGGCATGCGGTACATTGTGCGATCGTAGCAACCTCTTCGTGGTGTCAGGTACATGGATACTTGCGGTGAGGGGGATTTGGCTCCCGGTGTTTATCTTGGACAGAACGCGTTGGTCAGCGCATGCAGCTTCAGTGATAGCCTAACAGATGACGACGGCCAGCGTCATCGCACAGTGCATGAACATATTTGACCAGTGTTTGCCGGCACTGGGTTCTTGAGTTTCTGAGTGCGAATTTCAAAATAGCAATTATTTGAGCCGGAAGATGGCGAATGAAGAGTCAATGGCCAGCGACGCACCTGTGAAATTCACAGCGGCGGTATTCGCAGTGAATACGATCGTTGTCGATACCAAGGTAAAGGGCAGCCGCTTGTCATCATACTTGGCGTGAAATCCTGGGATCGCTACTGATCGCGTGAACTGATTATTGCAACTCTAATGACGTCGAGAACGCGTGAAGTACCTCCACAATAAGCCTGCGATAGCACATCAAATTCGCAGTTCGAAGAACTGTCGTTTGGGGCATGTCATCAAGTAACATTGGTGCAACATTCTCATACTCCAGGGATGTCATCGATGCAACACCAGCCATCTCCGGAATACAGGACGGTTAAACATCAACAGCGCCTGCAGTCGTCCGGAGATCTACGACTACTTCGGCATTCGACAACTCGTGGTCCATGAGGAACGTGCTGTTCTCGTCGCTGCAGGGAGAGTGCGCCTTCATGATGCCGCCGCCGCACCGGCTGCGCCGCCCGCTCACTACGGTCACCCGGCCGGTTTCTTCATCTGGCTCATCGACGAGCCCGTGAACACCTACGTCTCGCGTCGTTTCTCGTTCGGCGTTATCGATTTTATCTCCCTTTACTCCTAGTGGCCCAAGTGGCTGCTAATTATTATCTGTTACTCTACCACTACCCGCCAGCCCTCGAAAAAAATATTATTGAATTGCAATTACTGTACTTTTTGTACGGAAATATGTATTATTGGACCCCAAGGTCTCTAGTACAATTATTACTGAGACAGTAAAATCAGTCAATTGGATTCTCATACAAAACATAAGTATAATACATTTTGCAATAGAAAAATAATTACAATAAATATGTATTACTGAACATGTAATTATTGAAGTTATTATTATGGAATTTGAAACTTTGCAATTCAATACTATACTGTATTTTCCGAGGTCTGCTACCCGCCTGTTCAGTAGCTGTGGCCCCTACTCACACGTTATTAGTATTGTTCAGCTGTTACCATCGGCACAGCTGTCATTGTGCTCATGGTATGCTTTTCGATAACAGGTTTTCAGGTCAACAGATATGCAGTGCTGATTCTCTGTCTATATGCAACAAATAAATAGTGTTTGCAACAGGCGAGCAGTGACTGTGGAGGCCCAACAGACGAGCAGGGGTAGAACAACAGATAATAATTATTTTCCGGTCCAAGCCTCCAACATCAGGATTGCAAGAAGAAAAACGGTTATGCGCTCTATCCGCTGCCGTTTTGCAATCTTTTAATACCAATTAATCTATTCCTTTTCAGTCTATACGTCGTTTGTTTCAACCTTCGAACTGCGCCTCCCCCCCGGGTCCACCACCCGGGTCCCCGAATTTGGGTTGTCACAACAAAGTGCTGTACCAGCACACTAAAGGATGAACATCATTAAACGAAATTATTCCATCATCTCGTAGATTTAACAAATCCCCTCACTCCGCTGGTCTTGGAGGGCTGATTAGGGCGATTGACTAGCACTATCGAGGTTACAACGATCTATATTAGCCTTTAATAAAAAATCCAAGTGTAAATTGTAGGGCTGAATGGGATGGCCGGGTACTACCGGATCGAGGGTTTTGGCTCATTGGTAGTTTTAAGGACTTGAACGCATGCTACACTACATACTCCACCTTTAGAGCGTGTTGTGTCGACTAGAAAGTTTGTTCAGATCAACCGAAGAGCTTCAATAGAGGGGAGGGGCGAGGTGGAGGACTACGTAAATAATTAAGCAGGGCAGGGTGTGTATGGGGCGACGTGGTTCCTATAATGCGTTCACAGTGATTTCAAATACGCGGTAACGTGTAACAGCAAGTGTTGGTCGTATCGCTGTAGCTATAGTTATAACAACAGCGCTTTTGCAACTACAGATCCAAGGCAAAGTATTTCGTAGCATTTATTACTACGTAGATGATATTTTAGTAAACCTGAGTGAATCGATGCCCACAGTCGCAACTAAATCGTTTGACACTCTAGCTTCTTGTTGCCGTTTGTTGTGTTGATCAGATCCGTTCGTGAATATAACCGTTGTCGATAAAGGGTAGCCGGCGTGCCATCATACTTGGCGCGAAATCCTGAGATCGCTACTGGTCGCGTAAACTGATTATTGCAACACTATTACATGTAATACAGGCGTCCCCGCCTAATTCGCCCCCGCGATCAGTAATGAAAGTACTGCGTTCCCGATTGTATGATAAACTTTTGTCAGGGTTTCATAAACAGTACGCAAAGCGAGCGATCCCCAGCCAATTATTACTATTAAACTATACTACTTCGGCTTCAACGTACCGCATAACAGAACTCATAGTTCGCAGATATATCATAGTTCGCACCTCGGACTGACCAATCACAAATCGGCGCCATTATAAATAATTCCTTAATTTTTACCTTTAACGGAAGGTTATAAATCATATTGCTTCAAAACCAGTTAATTACAGCGGGATCCCCCAATTCGGCTTCATAATTGGATTTCGCGCCAAGCCACCATCTCACTTCACAGCCCCCAGCCACCAAACGTGCCCGCTAGCATGCATTGTACCAGAAGAAAGCGCGCCACGGGCAATAGCTCAAAACCTAAACAAGTGAACCTAATTTTTGAGTGGTCTTTTTCTTGCAGGCGCGATCATACGATTTCGATGCGACTGGAGTGCGAATTATGAGTTCTGTTATACGGTATATCAGAGATGGCGGTGTAGCAGAACAAACGAATGACTACAGTATTGTTGGTTCAATCTGACCTCAGCTCGCCATTGCTTTTGCACTCAGCTACGCACGCAAAACACTCATTGACGCACTCGTTTCTATCTTCCACTTAGCAACTCGACACCGCAATGGAGAATTCCACAATATCGCTGTTTCCGATATTGTGGAAACTTACATCATATTGCCGCCACCAGAAGAGAAGTTTCCTTCCGAACCGAAAGCACTGGCCGCTGTCAATCGCTGGCCATGAGACCATAACTTCAATATGATCAAACGCCGCGCGTTCTACACCGATGAGACGAAGACGACTTATAGAAACGTGATTTGGATTGCGACCGCACTGGTAGGCCAAACCAAAAAGAATCTCTCGATAAAGATGATAGTGTTCGGCCAATGCAAAATGGTGTGCAAAATGGAGCTGGTTGTCAGGGCAGTGTCAATTGAAGACCCAAAAGGCCTGTGAGACATTGTCCACATTCGAAATGGTAGTCAGCCCCACAACCTCGCTGAGTGTATGGACATTCGCGTACATGCGCACGGGTCGTCGCAAGTGAAACGCACGAACGTGCTAGCGTTTCGGTGCAGCCCCTGGTGGAAGCTCAGACTGCTGCCGGTGTAGCACTAGAACAACGCTACTCCAAGCAGATCCCCACTCGTAGGTGGCCCCGAAGGATATCACCAACACCAGAAACACCGTGAGACGTCTGGAGATGGCTACTTAAACCGCGATAGATGCACTGTTGTTGAACTATCTAACAAAGGGTCCATCTATCGCTACGACATCAGGCCCGAGACTCAAGAGCTCCGTTATTTGTTCTGGGCTCACCCAGGTATTGTATCGACACCACAACGATATCCTTTTAGTAGCTAGTACCGGGCTATAGGGCGACCTCCATACTAGCCAGAATACGTTGTTGACGAGTCTTCGTAGCCATACCTATACCCTCCGGTGAGTAATCTTGGTGAGGCTCCTGCTCAGCCCCACCTGGTAAACGAGGAGACTTCCGGGAGCACTGAGGATCCACGCTAGCCTTAGCTGTACGCAGAGAGCGACGCAGCTCGCTAAGAGCCGGTGATGACTCACGCGACATCACTCGAGACTTACGCTACGCTTCTATGCAAAATGTCTTGTTTAAAAACGCGACTATGTCTACGTTATGTGGTTACCGAAGAGCTATCAAGGATCCTTATCGTGTAAAACGCTTGGTGCTTCCGCCAGAGTATGGAAGCCGGAGAAATACTGTTGCCCGCTTCCAGCGACTCTGATTCGGCTTCATTTTCATTGGCTTGCTCGGTGCCGTTGAGCAGCGTTGCCCCCGGGGGGGCGTAAATTGACTGCAATTGTCGCCAACCCCAGGCTTGTGTGCACACGCGTGAATACAAGCTGCGACTATGTGACAGCATGCATCACTTTCTCCAAAGCACAAGCAAGTGCAAGCTTTGCGTTTGGTGTCCACGGCCCGTCCGTTCTCCGGTATGCTCTCAAGCCACTTGCGTTCGCGTTGATGAACTTCGTAACTTGTTTCACCGTCTTCCCTTCTGTAGCCGTTAGTTACAGGATTCTCTGCTTCACACGATACACTTCTGCATCTACAGTTCCGATACAGGACAAGCACTCCACGAAGAGGCAACCTCGCTCGCTCAATAGACGGTAGAGTTGCATCAACCTATCCGATGCG
Source organism: Phytophthora cinnamomi (assembly GCF_018691715.1). Lineage (NCBI taxonomy): Eukaryota > Oomycota > Peronosporomycetes > Peronosporales > Peronosporaceae > Phytophthora > Phytophthora cinnamomi. Next base: position 70,004 of record NW_027151017.1, read on the forward strand.
CTCGTAAGGTTGCAAAACCGGGGCTCTCGGTTCAAAAATGCGAGCCGCGCCATGTTTAAACTTTTGATCAATTCATCTGGGGATTGACCACCCGGGTATTCTAGGTTCAGGCGTCGGTGATATCGCTTCAACGGATTGTTGGTTGCTGCGCATCCCCACGGTGTGTGATAGGCCTGCCATTTCGCATAGCGCCGAGATTCTATAACACATGATCTGTGAGCTTCCGCACAGCCAGTTCGGGCGTGAACCCTCTCCGTTTGGTCAGAACGCGATCTTTGAATATAGGGAAGTCCTGCTCTGCTTTCGTAGTATCCCTCAAACACCAAGTCGTTTCCTCGTGAGATACACGATATGTTGCTGCGTATTCCATACATTCTGCGTCACATGAAACCAGCACATAAGAACCACCGAATGTGGTATCTCGCTCGCACAAGCATTGAATTGAGCTTTACCGACATCCATAATGACAAATGCAGGCGTAAACGGAGCTGCGAAGGCTTCCACATATACTCGTTTTATATACCGTAAACACCGATCAATGCCAAGCTTCTGCTTTTGAGACATAGAAAGTACGCAAACGGAACAAAGTGGCTGCTTTGATTAGAGCATCCAATCACCCACACCGAATAATCACGGATAACCATGTTGTGCGTACTATCCAAGTGCATTATTATCGCTGTGCAATCGCTGCGGCTTTGCTCGGCAACGTAAGTACCAACAAGCCGAAGGCATGCTAACTCGGAATGGGAAAGCCTCGGAGCCATCGTCCAAGCGCGAGACGATTCCATATCTTCTGCAAAAACGAGAATCAGGCTGTGTGTCACAAAAATAATCATATTATCGTCATCTAGAGCCTGAATATTTTGCTGTTCATAGACATACCCATCACAAATCCCAATCATAGGGGTCAATGACTTCTTTGGATTGTTGCGACACCAGTACTTCACAAAGTCAATCACTTGCTGATCGAATGGCGCAGATCCTCTGAGTGTATTGTCAACCGCCATAGCAGTGATAACAGCAAAAAGGCGCGCTGCTGTTGTCTCCACACCAGTACTTAGCTGATCAACGATGAAAGCCTTCATCTCGGGAGCCAATATACGCTGAATGTGGCTGGATGATCCGTCAATGCCCCCCCCCCCCCCCCAGTGTGATGTTTACTGGGAAATATCGCATGTTCCTGAAGATGGGCAAGCCTGAACTAATACCGACATGGACAGTCCCCATCGTTGTCGTCGCTGGAGTCGTCATCATCGGAGCGCGTAGGGTGGCAAAAATGCGCGACGCGACCGGCATGTCGTTGACTGCGCTCGCATAAGGTGCACATACATAGTTTCCTTGTAATTTCGGTCAAATAGATGATCTATTGTGCAGGTGGCAGGGTTGCATTTTTTGCGTTGTGGATGGGGGGAGGTCTCGGAAGAAGCCTATCGCTCCTGCTGCAGTTGATCGCCGAATCTGCGTCCATCGTGGTCTGTTACGGGTTTCAACTTCGTCTGCGCTGTCGAAGTCAGACGCAAGCAGTTCGCAGACGTTGACGTTAATGTCATCCGCAGTGTCCTCCATGGCAAACGCAAAACTGCAAATAAACTCTAGTTGTAGTGCTCCGCTGGTCTCGTCCTATTGATAGCACTTCACACATCACTGGTGTTTGTACCATTTTTAAAAGTAGTGCCTTGTTTATTTTCTAGGGTGATTCCTTCACGTATGTCAGAATCTCCTACTCCACCTTTCGCTGCCGGTGCACCTTTTTCGGATGTAACGAACGCTTATCTTGCGTGCAGAATCACTCCACTCTCCCCTGTCGTGGCGACGCATGCGATGACATGTGAGCTGGCGCTTCGGTGGGTACCGCGAACGGTGAGGACCCAAGATGCACCCGACGTGCGTGAGATCAGTAGGCTGCGATCTCAATAAATGAGGGCGCGTCCTTCGTGACGGAGACGTTGAGACAGCGCCTGTACTAGGAGAAGTTTGTTCACTGGCACCAGTGGGCGAGGGCTAGTTTGTGGTCATGGACAACATCTCACAGCTGCGACTACAAATACGGTACGACTGAATTATACCGTGTGAGGCAGCTCCAAACAATAAGATGTTTACGAACCTAAGTCCGAATCGCTATTTAACAGGTGGATTCGATAGATACACGTCTTGTGAATATTTTAAGATAAGAAAACAGCAAAATGTAAAAAAAAGCAAAACCGTGGAGTGACATTGATCTGAAAATAACTGCCTCCATCTCCGGCCCCCGAAACCCTCGATTTTTATTTTGGCCGTATAACCCCAATATTTTTCAATTTTTACGTATTATATAATGTTGGAAAGCCCGTGTTAGAATCAATCGAACACGAGTGTTTTATCACTTTCTACCAGTGGTTTTACCTTTCAGGTGTTTATGGTTATGTACAAATTTTGGTCAATTTCAAACGCGATTATCTCGAAAACACCATATGGTCAGTAAGCATCGTTTTGTATGACGCTGTCATAATTTATTCCCAACACATTCCCGGCGTCGTAACGTACTTACACACAAGTGTGGTGCACCATGTATGGATGAATATCGTGTTTTGACCGACAGTATACTTCCATTGACTATAGGCTCAAATTAGCCAATTATAGCACAGTGATGGATTTTCAACGAATCCGTTGACACGAGTGTTCATTTTTAGCCAATTAAAATTGTTACGGTTAGGGTAAATGGACGGCCGACACGTGGCCGACGCATAATGTCGGCAACAACAGCGAGATATTTTGCCGCAACTATAAAAACCAAGTCATTCGCGTATTTGCAGTATATCAAGCCCCCAGTTGCCACTTGACTTGAGGAAATGAGCCTCCAAGACCTTGCTCCTGAGAATACAAAGCGAGCCCAAGCTACTGCAATCAACACCTTCAATGTATTTCTCGCATCGGAGAATACGAATTTGGACTTCGTACGTACAACGCTACTCGCGGACACGACAGGATCGGTCTTTGTCAAGCTACTGGATCGGTTCGCAACGTACCTCGCGTTTGCCCAAGGGCGAGGTGGCGAAGTGAGAAGTCGAAACACCGTGATGAGCTACTACCGCAACGTGAAGAACTGGCTGCTGGACGAATTCCCTCGGCATCGGCATGCTATCGACCAGAGGCTTCTGAAAATGGGCCGGATTTTGGAGCGTTACTGTCTCAAGCGGCAGCAAGGCGGGATGGCGAGCAAGGCTACGCCCTGTACGAAGAAGGACTTGCGCATCTTAATTTATGGACTATACTACGATGCAAGCTCCGCGCAAGAGTACCAGGACGCCGCGCTTGTAGCGTCATGTGGTATGCGTTTGGGCGGGCGTCAGATCTTGCGTTTGTTCAGAAGTGCAACATGTCGGTGTCGGTGGGAAACGTGCTCTTTATCTGCTTGATTCGTGCCAAAACGTCAGAAGAACAAGGGCTTTCGCTGTACCACGACAAGAATTCCTTCATCACGTGCCCCCTTCACGCGATCGGCATGGCGTTGGCGATGCAGTCGTGTCCTATTCCCTCGCTTCTCGACCTTGAGCATCTATCTGGTGGCGAAGCTGACGACACACCACTAAATTTAGATGACACCCCACTGATGGAAGCACTGATGGCTTGCGAGGATCAAGTCGAGGCGTTAAAGACGTCGTCACAGACATCGACAAAGAAATCAAAGTCAGCCCCGTTGAAAAAGCAAGGTTACGTGAATCGCGTCGTGAAAGCAGCAAGCGAACGTCAACAGAAAGCTGGTATATCAGAAGGACTTTCGTAGCATTCCTTTCATCGAGGTGGTGCTCAATACGCTAACGCCGACTCGACCTTGAGTGCACAGTGGATATTTGACCGCGGTAACTGGAACATGGCAGCGACAAATAAGGCTTTCGCTACGTTTCAACACAACAAGTGAGGACACCAAAGTCTCTAAGGTTCTCAGTGATTGGAAATCAAACGATAAACCCACCATACCTTCTCTCTCTGAATTCGACACGGCGACAACGGCAAGAATTCGCAGACTTGCAAAACTTCTCTTTGCGTTCAGTATGGAGAACGTTCCTTGGATATTGACGTGCGAGTAGCTGACGTTCTTGTGGCGTCATTGATCCAACACTTTCCTGAAGTCAACGACAGATACCCGATGAGTCCATACGCGTCACGGATGCGGTCATGCTTGTTCTCTCTTCACATTGTGATGTCAGAACTGTTAGCTTGGGGCGTGGAGTTGAATCATCAGGTCAGCAAGCCCTGTGATGAGAAAGAAAAACCAGTATCGCGTGAGTATCAGTTGATAAAGCATCAGAATGCTGTGATTGCGCAACTTATAGATGCAAGCAAAGCTCAGACCGCCCGCATCGCTCAGCTGGAGAAGCAAGTCTTGCGCGTAAGTAGGAGTGCTGCTAGCTGTGAAACTGCATCCAACGAAGACATGAACAAAGTTCCCCCATCACCAGTGGATTTCGCCGGAAGTTCTTCTGTCAAGAAACGCTTACCGTCGAAGACAGCATCCGCTATTTGGTTCGAGTGGTATACAAAGACTCCACGACTCTGGGAACGATGCAGTGATCGTCAGTACAAGTCTCAGTCCAAGCAGATTGTTGCGTTCATGAAGCTGTTCTTAACTTACGGCTTTAGTCTCAATCCTGCCGGCGCGAACTATTCAGCGGCTGTGAAGAAATCGGGGGACTTAGCGCAAACAAACATGAACAATTTTCTGCGTGAGCTAGGCATCAAGCGCAAGCTGGGATCAGGTCTACTGAAGCAACTACGTGTACTTCATCGAGATAACAAGCTCACGGATTTTATTGCACAGTACCGGGCACGTTTGAGTGTTGGACAAATCAGAGATCCAGCACCAGAATCTACAAAGGAATATTTTTAGCCAAAATATAACCAACGCTTGAGACTGTGCAAATTCAACATGGTCTCTGTTTAGCACCTCATATTATAAATAGAAAACCTTTGTTCGTTACATCAAGAGCAATGCAGAGCAACAAACGTTTCCTCACTTACCAACAAGATGGCAACCCCGTACAGCAGAACTCGATTTAATGTCGCTGCACAGAGATTCATAAGTCAGCACTTCCCAAGAACTCGGGTGTCCAATGAAGCCTTACGATACCTGCGCGCAGATCTGCGCGCACAGCACAACCCGAATCTGGAGGCCTTCTTGTCGCAAGCCCTGCCAGCCCTGACGTTGACTGCGGGGCGCCGCGTAGAAGGGCGTCACGTCCGAGACTGGCGTCACAACCAGCGGTTAGACGTCGCCGCAGACGCTGTAGCTGACGCTCCTGCCGAAGTCCCTGTGGCTACCGCTTCTGCCGAAGTCCCTGTGGTCACCGCTCCTGCCGAAGCCCCTGTAAATGCCGCTGCTGCTACCGTCGAGGTGGACCCTGCTGCTGCTGGCGCCGAACGTCCTGCTACTGGTGGAGAGACTGCCGCTGTTGGTGCTGAAGACCCTGACAGCGATGACGATGACGTCATCTTGTTGCATCCGCCACACAGGCACCTCGTGACGACAGCGACAGTGAGACGGAGTGGGCTCCGACGACGGCTTTCGCAACACCAGCCGTGACACCCGCTCCAAGGTTCGCAGTACGCGAGATAACCAACTCGTACGTTGGAACGAGCAGCGGGTGTACGTCGCAGACTGGGAGCAAACCGAGGAGCCGGAGAGCAATCTTCCTCCTGCAATGGTCTCGGCCTTCAACCGTCGACGGCTTGAAGAGATCCGCCGTGTCTTCATTGAAGATGAAGCCGATCATGGTCGCGAACGCCCCCGACGTGCACACTCGAGACGCACTCGTCGTCCACTTCGTCGCCTTCGCCGAGCTGCAGACAACTAAGCACACAATACAGCATTTTCCCATTTCAATTTTGTGTATTACCCGTAAGAACCGTCGTTGTACAGCAAGGTTAAGCTGTGTACACAGCACACCAAGCCTACGCAGTGAGAAACGACTTCGCACAGCGAGGTTGAGCTGTGTACACAGCACACCAAGCCTACGCGGTCTTTATCCCGTTCTTCTACAATCTACACATCTGAAAAAAAACAGTGTCAGTAACTCATACATAGCGTAGTGAAATTGAAAAGCAAGCCATACCTTTGTGTCTCGCAATCAACGTCTCCGCATGTCTCCCTTCTGCCTTGCGCTCCCCCGCTCGCGTCGTGTTGTCACCGCTGGTGGCGAGGGGACCCCCCTCCCCTCGCCCGCGGACGCCCAAGCACGCGCGCGCCGCCCCCGCACGTCTGCGGCCTTGCGCTGTTCCGCTCCTTTTGCTTTTTGGCTGGTGCGAAGTCGGATTCACGGGCAACGACCGTCCTCAATTCTTGTCGAGGTTTTGTCTAATAAAAATATTGTATTGTAGCCAATCATGTGCGTGTCGGCCGTGTCGGCCGGTGTCAGCCCGCGCACGCTATGGCAATGCATAATTTACCACTACCATCATTTTGGTAACCCACGTTAACGTAGGATATCATTTATGCCTCCACCCTGCCGAACATTTTGTAATAAACACTGTGTAACAAACTAAACGGTGATGATAATAGAAAACCGCGGATTTATAAGCACCTTGCATTTTAAACTTGTATTGTTTCAGCACATACTTTTTTGTGGACCATGTATTTGGACCTTCGAATTAATCTCCAGTGTTCCTCACGGTTCACAGGTATCCGGCTGGAGGTAAAACTGCCCAATCAGAAGATACTTGTAACATACCTGCACTGCCTCTTTTGGTAGGTTTTACCCTCAGCGTCTAATACCGAAGGTTCCCGACGGTGCTTACAGATATCAGCTGATTGGCCAAATTACTTGTTTCACGAGCCCTTTATTTTGCTGATGGCGGGACGCTGCAGCGTTGCGGTCATTTGCCACTCCCACATTTTGTCCAGCGGGTGAGGCACGTCGGGAGCAGGCTGTGGACGGACTACGAAGTGTTGTACAGCTCGCCTGAGCTGGGCTCGCCAGAGCCGAAGTCCGCGGCATGGTCTGGATGTAGATGCAGATCATAAGATAGCTGAGCTCGCTTGCCAGTCGTTCTAAACTCCGATTGTAATACACGCCAGGAGGGCACAGCTGTCACCGTACAGCAGTTCGACTTTACTAATGCCCGTGTCCTCCTGCCTGGCTTTCTACCCGGGCAATTCCTCTGGGTATGTGTTAACGCAACTCCACTGCTACGACAATTCTCAACAGGTTGTAAGCCCAACGCGGGCACAGGGCACTGGTGACAAAGAACCTTGACAAGCCATGCAAGCAGGCGAGGTGTTGGTCCAAGCTATTACAACCACAATGGCCATTGCGTTTGCAGAATAGCCCGCTCAGGTCGCCGAGAGGAGGAAGCCAGTGACCCTCCGCTGGTTCTGTTCCCTTATATCGCAGGTCACCAAGAAATCTGACGACGGAGCTCGCAGCCTTAACGCCCGTGCATTTGGAACTCCCAGCCTTGGCACCCGCACATTCGGAGCTCGCAGCCTCCGCGCTCGCAGCTTTCGCGCCCACTCACTCTGGGGTGCGGCCTCTGTGCACACAGACGCTGCGATGCCGTACGGCACCAGCCACAACGTGCCGCTGGAGCCCCGCACATCTGTACGCAGTGCCTACGATGGCGGTGCCGCTAAACTCACGGCACGACCTCCCGCCCAAGATATGATGGGGCACTGGCACGTAAGCCAGAGTCACCTCGCCCCCTCCAAGTTTGATGGAAAGGTGGGGGGCTGGATCCGGTGGTAGACGAGATGCAAATCATCTCCCATTGGTAGGGGCTCCTGTAGCTGGTGCAAGGGCGAGAGTCATTGATGACGAGCGCGAATACCAGTTGCCCGAGTATAAAAACTGCTTCAAGACTCGGCAGCGCAAGGCACATGTGGAGATTGTGCCGTCGCTGTATGGCGACCTCTTCAAGAGTGACATCGAGAGCGCTGACCCTGCGCGCGTGTAGGCTGCGCTGTTGCGTACCTACGACAGAACCCAAGGGGCGAACACAGTATACCTAATGCAGAAGATGTACGCTCGCTGCCATCGGCAGGGCGAGGGGGTGACTGAATGTGTTAACGACCTGCAACGAATGCGTAAAAAAATGATCGAATGGACATTTCTCTAGCTGAAGGTGATATGGCAAACACCACTCCGTCTAATGCTGTTGGAGTGTACCCTTCCATCGCTAATGATCACACGTAGCGTGTGTCTCGCATTCGTGGGGATTACGACAACGACCAGCTGGTGCACGACACTGTCAATCCGCTACTTGTTGCTGAGAGGACTTCACGAGGCCAGCAACTTCGTGACACTCGTAAGTACGGCCGTGGATTTCAACTACAGGTTGATCGCATGGCTTGGCAGAGCTCGAGTAGCAGTGGGTCACAGCAGGGCAACTAATCACCAGGATGATGGTAATAGCAAACGATGCCACCATGGTAATTGTGGTGGTGGCCGTGGTAGAAAGAGGCCCTGAACGGATGATGACGCGTGCAAGCGGCGCAAAGAGATTGAAGATAAGAAACGCAACTCCGAGGGCAATGTGTGCCACCAGCATAGTCACTAGCGGAAGGAGTTCCCTGGGCAGGTGTCAACGAGATTCACACGACGACTGGTGATGTGCTCCGTCATATATACGGTGGTAGCCAGCAGCCAGTCAGTCAGGATACGCAGACGGAGCATTCTCGAGTGGTCATCGAAGAGACTGAGTCTGTCCAAGTGAACGTGCAACACCCGCAACGTGACGTGAGAGAATAGCTACTCTACAGTCTACACTCAGCATGAACTTGCTGCATTGGTGGGGTTCAATTCAAAACGATATTCACCGATGGCCGACGGATGATGGAGCTGGTATTTGTGAGCAGAACGGAGTTTTGTTGCGCACTACGAGTAGTTTCGCCACCGTGACACATGGCACGACCAATTAACATGGCATCATGCATGACACTTTTATGGCGCGAGTAACCTACAGTCACACGCCACGGTTGCGTCAGGCGTTGTCACAACCTCCTCGCGAATCGCCATCCTCCACAGCGCTAAACGTCCTCGTTCATCTCCTCAGCCGGGGGCGACGAGCCTACCACTGGGACCACGACCGGATGCTCGCGTTCCCGATCACTCTGCTGAATTACACTAACAATGGCACCATCGGCCGCATGTGGCACGATTGAAGGCGCTAGCGCCTCGGAGCATTAAAAGTGCCATTAACGAGCCGGAATGAGCGCAAATTCCGCCACTTAGCCTCGTCCTCCGTCATTATTATCAACAAGCCTCTGTATCTTCATCGTAAGAAACACAACCTCATCCGTGTTGACTTGGATCGGCATGTCCTCATCGTTACTTGAGCCTACACTCAACACAACGGACTCGCGGTAGCCGCGGAGGTCCCTACCAACAACGCCCAGGAAAAATACGCTATCGTATTTCCTGCATGAAGCTCCCCCGGAGGTAGTTTAACCAGGCTGACGCCCGTCGTGACTGCAGTGCAGCTTCTGGGCGATCCAGTGGACACCGGAGGCCTAGATGAGGGAGGAATGAGCACTTCACGGTACGCTACAAACAACGTTAACATTCTGGACACCTTCAGAAGACCTCAGCGCTCTGGCTGCTGTGCGCGGATGTGCTGCGAATTCTGCATTGTCAATACAGAAAATGCTGTACCGTCAATGTTTTTGTGCGATGCTTCACTGTGTTGTTCAGGTCTGCAGGTGTGATACTACCGCTTTCTTGCCCCTAGCTTCTTGGCATCTTGGATAACGTGTATATGCCAGATAACGCGTCCTGGTGTCCACGATAATGAACTAAACGAGCATGTAGGAACGAATATGGCAATGAACGTTGAAGTTATTAATGTTAAGACAGATGAAGATGGAGAGGCATCCAGTACTACGAGTGTTGCTAAATCGCAGGGAGGCTATGTCCGTGATAATAGTGACGTAGGACAGGAAGGTGGAGAGAGAGAGGAAATACCAGTCAAGCCTCCTACGGACTCGAACTTAGCAGCAATGGACACACATCTCAAATATATTCCTACTCGCTGGGAGCGTGCCAAGATACGCCATCAGCCCAAGAAGCGAGCGGGGTCTTGGCATCTTGCACAGTCTTGCAAGCGATGCAACCAGAGGAAGTGCGGAATTAGGCGGAGCGGCATGCAGATGCATATATACCATGCAGAGTCATTGGTGGCGAAGTAAATGAGGGAAATACTGCGCTGGCCCGGGATTAACGTACGTCACAGCGCTTGCATGTCCGTTGACCGGAAATTGTCGAGACCAGCGTACCTGCTGATCCCGTTGAGGCTGAACTACCCTGGTTAGACACCGTGATCTACAAGGAAAAGTGCGAAGTGCCTGAGAATATTGTGTTCGAAGATATTGGAGATGGAAATCCGTGCAATTGTGTAGGTGACTACTTCGTGGATACATGCCCCAACGCAGCTCTTTCTATTTTCTGCACTCCCGATTGCTGTCCACGAAAGGTCGCTTGCAGCAATGCGCCTCGAACGCATAACACTGTGAAGCTCTACGACACGGATCATGTCGGCGTCGTGTCTTCATCAGTACGTTTTTAGATGCTGGCGATGTCATTGGCGAGTATACCGTACGTTGTGTGCATACTCAGTGCTCATGAAAGGACGACCCACAGAGGCGATGAAGCAGAACAAGGTGGTCACCCTGTCATCCGAACCACCACTCCCACGTTTGCGCTTCTTCGTGCTCACCAAAATCTATTGTCCTTGACGATCCAAGTGGTCACACGACTGGATTGCGAACAGCACATGGATACAAAATCCGAACGCATAGAAGCCATTGTATCTACACCAACTCTGGTACATACCCACTACCCACCCGCCGCATGGTTGTCCTTCCACTTCCATGCGAGCGTAGTTGACTCCCATTTGAGCTGTCACCGCAATGCCACGTTCAGAGCGCTTGGTTAGCGCGACTATGATTCGTTTAGTGAGAAGTGAGTACACCTGCATGCTTCCAGTACCCTGATTATCGATCGGAGTGCCTTCGCTCGCCCCTAAAAGATTATGTCGCACTAGATCGGATACACGTCGAACGAGAGTCGCCGTCGGAACGACGTCGAAGAGGAGCGATTGCGGGTTCGACAACTGATCTCGCAGTAATACAGTAGTTCTTTCAGCAAAGTGCCCAGTTTGAGTCGACATCTCAAAATGTAGTAGCGCGTTGAACGCCTCCGCCTGATTATTAGTGGGTGCAAACCCTCCCGGAGTTAGGTAAAATTTCCATGCGCTGAACGGACCAGTGAGCCACTGCGACCACATATACTACGCAAAAGAATTTAGACCAGGGTAGTCCAACCACTTGGCGACAACGGCGATCTCGCATCCAAAGATACGAGCTTCGCTGCGCGTAAATTGTAAGTCGTACATGTCGTGGAGGATAGAAGCCGCGACACCCGATGGAAATCCTCTAATTGCTTTGTGGGCGTTCTTCATGACTTGGAAGAAGCACATAAGTGCTATGAACCCATTGTTCCCTCCAAATATGGCGTGGAGATCGTTTTCTAGGCCTTATCGGTGTCTCCATCGTCAAGGGAACCTCAGGTTCCTTACCGGAGATTCAAAAGTACAGGCGCTTCCGTGCCATTAACGCACACTGGACAACAGGCTGCGTCTCGTGAGAAATGAAGAATAGAACCACAACATGGAATCCACACGATCGACCTGACACTCCTACTACCAGTACTAGGTACTCGTGATAGTTTAGTTTGTAAGTTGCATCCACATGTAGGATAAAACGCTCTGGAGGAAGTATCAGCCTCACGACGATCGCATTCGACGTCAGTCCGACGATGAAAGGACGTTCATCCGAGCCGTTATCCACCACCGGCTCGTCATAGCAGTCTAAATCCCATGCAAATGTGAAGGGCTGCGTCATTGTTTCCCCGTCAGTGTACGTATGCGCATGAATCCATTCTCTCACGTCCTCCACCCGGTAGTTGTTCACCAGATACGTGCGCGCGTGGTAGTTCACAAAGTTCTAGATGGTACTGAATGTTGGAGGTGAGGTCTTCTAGAGGTGTGCCAAATCTAAGTGACATCGCATGACGAATCCGCATTGGGTGGAAATGGTGTTCCGCTAAATCGCGACATAATGCATTTTTTTGTTGCCGCCGGTTTTCTTCATTTTTCGGGAGGATGCCTCCGTCGTGTGCGTCGTCGGGGGGGGGGGGGGGGACTCTGCTGTGTGCTCCCTACCGTAGATAGGGATTTCGTCGTTATTAAGGTATGTGACTGTCTTCCCTCGCCAAGAGCAAGCGAACTCGCTCACAGACGCACAAGAATGCGAAGCTACACTCCATCAGCCGGTAACGCATTTGATGCGGCTCGATATCCGAGCAGGTCGTATAGGCCATCTTGTTTCACCTGGTTATCTCAAACGACTTCATTCCGTCGACCACCACGCCCATGCGGACTCCGCCGACGCGATAGCAATTACCTTGAGTTAAGTACCCATCCTACAGATAAATGATGTCATGTATAGGGTTTCATCAAATGGGCGGACGCCGGAGGCCTCGGGTTTGGGGGGTACATTAAGACTGAAGATAATTTGAGTAACATCTGGGTAGGTTACACCTAGCCCCTATATGAAAAAGGAAGGAAGTTTTCAAGGACAAGAGGTTTCCAATATACAGCTTCAGGGCCCAGCATACAGCTTGTTGGTTCGTAACATACCCACACAGAAATACTCTACACCAGATGATCCGTGTGTAATAGTGCATAAAGTAGGTGGAACGAAGCAAAGCGTAATTCTGCCGGTCATTGTTTCTCTATGTGCCTTTTGTACGTTGCGTTATGCTACCCGACTAACTTGCATCAGACGATAGATAGAGTCTATCCTATCGAGGCTCTCGCGGAATATTCTTTCTCGAGGTCACCATACATCAAAACAACAGGTTCTCTCTACAGCTTTAGCACGCACTACGCATTTGCACACAGACCCCAAGATCTGCACAGGCGCGAACATGCTCGTCTGGAGAGGCAACTTGCCAGAACCTACTGCTCTATGTCACTGTCAAAATTGCAAGATAACTTATTCGCACAACGGGTATGTTGATTTGGCTTCTGCCGTCGCCTCTAAAGTGCAGAATGAAGAGACACATTGTATGCATGTCGGGTAGCGTGGTGATACCGAGGATGTTGGCCTAGTTTATGTGCGGTTGGACTCATGTATTGGTACAGGGTTCAATGGAGAGATGAGCCTGATGGGTACCGGTGGGCGGACTCATGACTGTCTGGAAAGCGATTACTGGAGGGTGGCTTTGATAAGGCCTGTGCGGTCGTGTGCATGTGGAAAGCCAGTGAGTACGAGTCGTTTTATGACTTTTTGTCGTATCAATGGTCACGTGTACAATATCGGTGCCTCACCACCGGCAAAAAGAAAATGTACTGTTGTTGCGGTGGAAACCGCTGTTGGATTTCTCGTTAATTCATGGCGAGCGCCTCCTGGATGCTTTGAAGCTTTTGCGCAGTACTGCGTTCAGCGAGGTCGGTCTTTATCATCCGAAGGTCTAACCAATGATGCGTTTCGTTTCTACATTAAGTATCTAAATGATCAGTGTGGTGGTACGAGCATGTCAGATCAGCATCCGTGTATTCGATGACAACTTGTTTGGGGGGGGATTATGGGAGTCATCTTTTCGCGGTGCTTCGCGCTATATCTCTCGTAGTATGAACAGTATTTTCTGCCGCTGTCGCCTTCGTCTTAGCTTTCGACTTGGTTATCTTAGCACCAACATGCATTACGGTAAGAATCAGAGGTATTGGGATTTTTTAAACTCGTCTCCTTTCACTTATTACTCAGTCCCGTGGTTCCTATTACCACCCTGTATTGTAGTCAAGGCTGTATACGCTTTCATTCTAAACTTTCGGTGAATCGGCTTAAATTATCCAGTATCACTCACTGTGCAGGCTAACAACGCAGTAACGTTCTTTGCTGCGACGGAGGGAAACGACTACGCACGAGGGTACGAGGGCGAGTGTCATAGCCTATCGGAATCGGAGCGGCGTGCGCGTGCTACAACACTCTTGTGTGGGCGGGGTGAAGCACATATTGGAAGGCTTGGCGCGGCATTGGCACGCATACGCCGAAATGCTTGCCACACCGGATTCCAGCTTCCCCGATGAGACGTTTGGGATCTTGGACGAACGTGGGGTTATCCAGGTCAACGAAAGCAGAAGTCAGGCACGACTGGGGCCAAGGTGAAGCGAGCTTAGGTGTCCTGCCCCACCAAATCAAAACGTGTTCGGTACAGCGACCTGGTGACTGGGTCGGCAATTCCGCCTCAACCTGTACTGCATCCCCTCAGCTGCAAACGCGATCCGCCGATATGGAGTCTGCCCGGAACAGATACTACAAAGTACTAGGTAAATAGCAAGTTCTTCGTAGTCACCCAGCCTCAATAGTGGAAGTATGGTTGGCATCATCGAAGCTGCCGTGGCTGGTGCTCAGAACACCGTCGCCTTAGCCAGGGTCAATGACAATCCCAAGGCCGTGGTGGAGGCATTTTCCGCCGCGGCACTCCGGTTGGACGGCGTGTTTGGGGCTCCTCATTACTGATAGCTGTGGACGTAGCGGCATCTTTCCATTTGGTTTGCTTCGAGTTTTGGCCAGACTGCTTCCCTTTCCCGTTCTTCGGTTTGGTTTCCTTACGGTTGGAGCTGGAACATTTTGTCTTGGGCACAGCTATACCCTGTTTTTCCATTTTACCAGTGGACCCCGTACGCTGCTGGTAATGTTAGCTTTTCGAAGGACCGCCACAACATGCCAGCATTTTAGAAAAGAAGGCACAAGTACACCGCTTGCGTCTGGTGTCGACTAACCACCTCTCGAAAGGCATTTCAATGCGTAGCGACCGTGATGTGGATTGTTCAAAATGATCTTTCCCGTTGCTGATCATTTCGTTTTCTTCTTTTCCATCTGGGTTGGGTCTAGATCGTAGTATGTCCTGGGTATCGCTGGCTTCCGAACTATCCGACAATCTGACGTATGGTAGTCTCGCGTGAATGTCAACGCTAGATGCAAAGTCAATCGGTTGCTCGGTCTCCTTCCCTGGTATATATTAGTACGGGGAACCGCATTGGCTGTCTCCAGGAGAAATTCATTTTCGTCTTCATCTTGTTATATCAGTGTATGTGCGTAGAAGTTCGAGGACTCGAACTTGGTTTTCATCTGTTGTCCTGGTGATTACAACTCGCGAGGCTTCGATCATAGCTGCCGCTGCCTTGACCAACTCGGGTGCCGGTATCGGATTATATTCCTCAGGAGCAGGCTTGACTAGACTCGTAGTTTCGATGAAGCTTCCGTTTTTTTCGAACAAACGACAACAAAACTGCGCAAGCGCTCTGTGTATTCATGTTCCGTGCGTTGGCTCACCGCTTTACACCAACTTGGTATGAACGTGCTCGATCCGTGAAGGCGCATGCTATGACGGGATAACCAAGGTCGCTTAGTTTAAACGTGGCATCCGCATGGGACTGCCTCAAACTACCAGAGTTGCAGAACCGTAGGCATCTATCGATTATTGCAATGAAAATTACTCCGATGATGAAAGGAATGTCATCATCTCCTGATCCAATGTATACGAAGCCATTTACTTGGGCCCAAACAAAGATCCGGAATCCTGCTAATATTCTGGTTTGTAGTGGCGAACGCGAGCCATGCCTTGATTGAAGGCTTGGTGTCTTTTGAACGCCGGTGGACGTTTAGCGAGTGTTGTATTGGGACAGCTCTGGTCAGCCGCCTTTAGATGGCTTGGTGGTTGCTTGCTTCTTGAGACGAGCGAGGATAATACGGGGGGTCCCAATCTCGTCATGTACTGCGATAAGTTCTTTCATCGGTTGAGTCACAACTGGCCGATGCTCCACATCGCAGGTAGAACCCGCGGGCATGGGTCCGACCTTTTACTCTCGTCTGCCACTTGTCCTGAGTTGTGCGGTGGAACACCTTCCAGATGACGCCACATTTCCAAACTCGCGACAAGTGCTACTCAAGCATGGAAGACGTCTCTCTTTCATGGTGTGTTGACCAGCACAAGCACGGCAGCGGTCAAAGTTGACTTTGTGAAAAAACCCTGTTCAGCACATCCACTCATCCCGATGGTCGTTGAATTCATCGGTGGAATTGTGCACAACAAGCTAATGTCAAGTAGACACGGCCTCGCCTGAACGAAAACCGTTGTACGCAGCCGCTCTTTTGGTAATTTGGCCAACAGAAATGACCAGGCATTTATTTATGCCAGACGACCATTATATTGGTCCATCATAAATATAGCATGTCCTTGGTTTGGCTGCGACTTTATGATATTTATATGAGACCGCAGCAAACAAAAAGATGCTTAGCCACCATTTGGGGTTTTCGAGATAATCATGTTTAGCGTTGACCAATCAAAATTCCTACATAACCCGGGCATAAAAAACCAAAGCTAAGAGCACTCGTAGAAAGAAAAAACAACTCTAATTCGATTGCTTTTTACATTACCTTTCTGGCAATAAACAATAAGTTAAAATTGAAAAAATATTGAGGTCACACGACCTACATAAAACCCGGTCCGGAACTGGAGATTTTTTTTCGACCTATGTAACCCTTTAACATTTTCTAACGATCAATAGCTTAAAGACGCAGCTCTTTCGATTCATGCGGTTAAATCGCGATTCGTACTTTGGTTCTTAATTAAGCAATTTTTTGCTTGACGCGGTCTCAATGAATATTATAGTATTCACTTCCCATATGTGTATGTTTGTGCCGACAAATCTGTATATTTTGACACCAGCGCCGTTTTCAAGTCCGATCCGCCAAAAAGCACAAGACCGGCTCACTCATTACACGGGGGAGGCGCTGCCGGTTGTCAATAACGTAAAACCACCCTGGCCCACCAAGACGAGAGCGCAATGGCACGGCCAAGTCAATATTGTACAAGATCGTGGTGATACACGTCGCCCTTTGCGTCGACTTTTCATCTGTTGCGCCGCTGCTTATGAGAGCCCTGCACTGAGCTAAGGCACTTATTCTTCTTGATCAGCGATTGGCATGATAGGTCGGGTACAAATTGTGTTGGAATTCACGATGTTGCCTTTCGAGCTAGCGATATGAGTCACGGTTCAAAATTGAAGCAAGTCCAGCGTTGCACATGTTGAAGCTGCGGCGATTGGTCCACAGGCCACGCCAAGAGTCGCACCGAATGAATCAGGCTGCTTCAAACGCACCGCCGAGTTGAGCCATCTTAGCATCACCAGCGCCAGCGACGTCGACCTTCAGCCTGCAGCCTGCAGTACATGCACGGCCACAATCAGCGGGAGCGTTTACCCTACTAGCAAAATGCTCAGTCATGACGCTCTTCCAGCGCGCTCGTGATGACATCACATGGATACACCCGTCTCTGCTCCCATAGGCAGAAAACCCCCTCAAAACACCACCATTGGTCCAAAACACCCAACGTTCATGTGCGACACACCACTTCTCTCATCGACCCCAAACGGCGCGGTGCCCATCACCAACCTCACATAATAGCACATCAGCTGGCAGAGAGACAACCAAGACAAGACAAGAGAACCTACGCCCCTTTAAAGGAGAAGAAAGACCCATTCCCAATAGAGAAAGAGAGATACCACTACCCCGACTGGACACATGGCTCCGTCCGGCTCCTCCACACGTCGTCCGCCGCCCTCGTCGCTCCCTGGGCCGGAGCCGCCCGCGTCTTTCGCCCGGGAACGAGCCGTCGGCCTCCACTTCAGCACCGCCAAGCCGTCCCCAAAGCAGAGCAAAAGCAGCAATAGCAGCAGCAGCAGCAGCAATAGAGGCAATACTATGAAGCGACGCAAGCTCGAGGCCTTCCGCGCCACGCAGCTGGTGCTGTGGCGGCGGCGCTACTTCGAGGGCATTTTGCGCTGGGAGGCGGCGCTGCGGCTGCTGTTCGTGGCGCTGCCCAAGCTCGTCTTCCGCCGCGTGGAGAGCGCGCGCACCGTCGTGGCCTTCTTCTTCGTGTACGTGATGCTGCAGGCGCTGGCCATCCTCTGGGGCTTCCTCTTCAACGTGGGCGCCGTGCTGGGCGAGAACATGAGCACCATCATCACCATGCCCTTCGTGCAGGCGCTGTGCGTGCTCGTGGTCTACGCGTCCGTCATGGGCATCGTGCTGTCCTTCGGCCGCGCCACGTGGATCCTCACGTGGCAGTCGCTGCAGAACTTCCCGCTCATCCGCCGCATCATCGCGTGCGAGTGCCGCCCCCAGGCGGTGATCCTCACGGTTGCAATGCCCATGCTCATCATCCTGCCCAGCCTCATCGTGGTGCCGTCGCACTGCAGCAGCGCGGCGTTGCAGGGGTCCTCGTCGCTGGTGCAGGCCATGTGCGAGGAGTCCTACCTCAAGCTGCTGACGGACAAGCACCCGGTGTTCCAGCGCGCGTTGCGCATCTCGACGGCAATTGCCATCTGCCAGTTTATTCAGCTGTGTCTGGAGATTTTGCCAAGGTGGCGCTCGGCGCTGGCGGGACTCAGCACGGTGAAAACGTTCCTGTTGGGTGGGTGGCTGCTCGGGATGAACTTCTTGGGTGGACTCTGGACGGTTGAGTGGAGCGCGAGACACTTCAACCTCAAGATCACGCCGCTGAGCGACCTCACGAACTACCAGTGGGAGATTTTCGGGATGACGTTGCTCGTAGGGTGGATTCTGTGGTTCCTTGCGATTACGTGCTTCACGTTTCCCAATGTCAAGGAGTGCGATTCGAACAAGAAGGCGCTGTCGGGATTCTTTGAGCGGCTCAAGTTTACGTTCGTCATCGGGCAGGGCATCGTCTTCTTCCGGGCTTGTCTGCACCCGAATATGGGGTTCGTGCACGCTCAGCTGGAGCTTACCATTATTAACCTGCTCCTGCCGTCGATCTACGTGGTATCGCTCATTTGTCTACGTATGGTGAGTCTTTTGAGCGTGCGTGCGGTGCTGATTGATGGCCCGCTAGCGCTAGGCTTGGCTGGTGTTATCTCCGTTGGCTCCAAGATGACGGAGAAACCCCACGTCTTCGTCGTGGTGGGTCTGTTCCTGTTCGACCGCTTTTTGCGATCTGAGGCTGCTTCATCCTTAAGCGAAATGGGCCAGACTCTTCAGCAAATGCTCCAGGAAACGTCGACTGACAAGAGACATCCACTTTTGGGCCACCGCACGGCGAAGAAATTTGTCTACCTCGCAGTCGCCATCTTGCTATTATTTGTTGGAGCTCTCTCGGGATTCAGCATTCTTTCCGTTCTTCAGAAAAGCGCGAAGTGGTTTCCGGACGCGACATCGGTGGAGTACGAAGACAACTCCATCCATATCCACCACACGGGTGTTGTCAAGCTACACCTCGGGCTTGCAAACAAGACCAATCCTGCGATAGTAGTGGACGACCCGCTTTACGCAAGTTGCTCAAACCGCTGGAATGGACTCAGTCTGATCGACCTGGCTTTCTTCGCAGAAGCTGCCTACTTTGACCCGTTGTCAAATGACACAGCTGAGTTCATTTCGACCATCTTCGACAATGAGCTTGGGGATGTCCACGTTCACTTGCCCGCGTTGAATACGAAGACAGGTTCTAAGCTCGATTTTTTCGAGGCGTATATCCCGAAACTCAACACAAGCGTCATTTCAGTGCGCGGCACAGATATATGGAGGTTCACAGATTTCGTGGAGGACGTGAAGATGTTTTTCGAGCCCGTGGTATTCTCGGTGTTATCATCCATTTTCCCGACGATCCGCATTTGGCCAGACGTCACATTCTCCACCCTGATCGAGTTGTATAGCGAAATGATCGGGCTTTTTGGTTTGCAACACGAGTCGTGGTATTACCACGAGTTGCTGGACTACGTCACATCACTCACTGACCGAAAGGTGGTGCTCACGGGCCACTCGATGGGTGGCGGAATTGCGCGTTTGGTTGGCTCCATCGTCGGAACGACCTCGGTGACTTTTTCCCCTCCAGGGTTCGTACAAAGTTACAGCAAACTGGTCCACCACATTGGAGGAACATCGATGAAGGTCGACCGAGCAAGTCTACACCACCGAAGCTTTGCAGTCGTCCCCGAATATGACCCGATCACGATGATTGACGCTCAGGCTGGAATGACTCAAAAGATTTCATGTGATACCCCGCACTTGTCGATGCAGTTGTCCTGCCATATGCTCGAAGGAACGCTCTGCAACTTAGTGGAGCACTGCGGCTCTGCTCGGCACCGGATTTCGTCATGCCTATTCGAGCACAACATCGCCGGGGCCACAGAAGACATGCTTCCGAGAGTGCTCGCGACGATATCCAAGCCGGAGATTTACGTTTCGTTCGCGGTGTCGGTATCGATCGCGCTGTCCATGGTGCTCCGTCGCCATCATCGCAAGATGCGCACGCCTTTATCGTCGCCATCTCATCGCAGCAGGAAGAAAAGCAGATCTCCAGGCCGCTTCCCTCACAGCTCCAACGGCAACCTACGGCCACCTCATCCGTCACTGTACGTCCGGCGCAACTCCATTATTTAGTTTAGTTAGATAGATTCACGCGGCATGTTCGTTACGATCTGCTTCTGTTGCCAACAAATAAATTCAGTAGAGTAAGGAAACTTAGCTTTTTTGCCTTCATTAGTCTTCTTGTGCCTTTCCAAGAGTGAGAATGAGGTGTAGGTGACCAGAACTTGAACACGAAGTACCAGTAGTAGGTTGTGACCGAATCATTACTTGAACGAAACGAAGCTGCGCCTGAACAAGTAGCACATATCGCAGAAGATCTCAGCTCTCACATGCATTTGACGAAGAGCCGACGCAAATTGCGTCGGCTTCACGCAATGGTTGATCCTGAATCAGGATTCCTGGTGGCCACGAGGAGGCTCGAGATAGATCGGCTGCGCTTGCTGCGCTCTCCTCTCGATGTGGGAATGCATCTCGACGAGATAATCATCGACGCCCTTGACTACCGGCAACGCCGCTTACATTGCATCCTGCAGGAAATAACTGTTTTGTAGGGCAATCATCGTTTCCACAACGCGAGCGAGCTGCGTTAGTGTATTTGGCGCCAGCAGCATATTACTACAGCGACCTCCTGTCATCTGCGCGAGTTCGGTGACGACATCGTCAATAAATGAGCCGGCAATCAACTGCGGCGGTCGCGTTCGCAGCCACGTGGAAGCTTGAGCTGGGTTTAAAACGTCCGCGGGTCGCGGCAAAAACATTTTTTGCCATCATAACGAGGTCGCGTTGTCCTCTTGCCCGTCCATGAGACTGCCCGGGTAACCGACGTCGATCTGCTCTACCACGCTGATTGCAGCAAGGAACTGCAAGGATGGCGATCAAGCACCAGCGCAATTTGTCGTGGACGGAAGCATGGATACCAAGCAACACCCAAGTTCCGATCTCAGTAAATTAATCTGGGTGCGGCACAGCACCCAGGCTACTCTGCCAATTGATCAGAGTTCTCATTTGACGTTATCACTTCGAAGCAGCAGTTTCTGAAGTATATTTTGTAATTCTTCCGACTTGAACCTGTCAATCCCAAACATTGACTCGAAAGTTTAGTCTAGTCCTATCACAACAAAGCGATCTCAACCGACTCCAAGAATAAACTAGGTTCCAATGCCGTCCTTCGATACAAGAGTACCCGACGCAATCCCAGTGGTAAACTATCGGACCCTTGTGTATCGTCAACTGTTGTACGAGCTCACAGTTTTTGTTGTTGTCGGTAGCTCAACGAGTACGTGTCATCGATCCAGATCGATCCAAGTATCCTTATGGACTGGAACCTGTTCGCGTTTGTCGCTGCCGCAAACACCTTCTGGCGCCAGCGTGGTTGCGAACACGACCACCACAAATGACTGCTACGACATTCGTCGACGATATTGTCGCCGAGCTCGAGCTGCAAGCAGGAGGTCGCTGTGGGCGTGTACTGTTGGCGCCAAATCGACTTGACCAGTATCTCAATGTTGGAATAACGATGGTATGCCTGCAAAATAACAATTTCCTGCAGAATGCTGTGGAGATAGCACTACCGGTAGTCAATGGCGTCGAACGCCACCTTGTCAAAACACATTACCTCACCCAGGCGAGAGTGCAACGATCGCACCCGAATAATCTCTTCACGACTTATCGCGATGGACACGCATTGCGTCGGCTTTTCAGTCGACTACTTGCCGGGGCTGGGAACTTAGCACTGACGAATCGGGAACAAAACTGGCAGAATAAGCATATGTGTGTGCAGTTCCGTAGGCATAAATATTCTTGGTACATTAGCTTCTTCTCCCGTTGCCAACAAATAAATCTGGGAGAGTAGTTGGAAGGTGACTTCGTTCGCGTGCTTGGTGGTGCCGTTCTTTTAACTTTAATTTAACCTGGTGCACTCGCGTAGGTGGAACTTTGGCCGTTTGAGCACGTTCTTCCCCAAGAAACACACCGGTAAATGCTGGAGTAATGCTGCTCTCTTGGTGGCGTTGCCGACGCTCCTCCCGTTGCAGCCGTTGCTTTTGAAGACGCTCCCTCTCAATAGCTTTAAGTTCGGAGCGGATCTTCTCGGCATGGTTGAGGCGGTTTTCAGTCACATGTTCGTCGCTTAAAAATGAGGGGACTGGCTGGCTGAGTGCAGGAAGAGCACTTTGGACTCGGGTGGCTTTGACCAGCGTCCCCCTTGCAAAGCTTCGGGTGGAGCTTGCTCTGTCGAAGTACTTGGGGACAGCGTTTTCATGTTCCAACTGATTGGGCACCAATGCACGTTCATCCATAGTGGGCTGTTTGTGTGGCACTATGCCAACTGAAACTAGTCCAGGTAATGAGGGAAGCTCGATTCTGTCTCGATTAGTTCGTAATTGAGCCACTCGCTGGTTTCTGCGTGAGCTTGACCCCTTGCTGCTAGTGTCTCCTGTAACGTGACCCTGAGAGTATCGCTGCTGAAGTCCCAACACGGCGAAAGATGCGTCCAGCACAGGCATTGCATCGGAAATCTCTTGTTTCTGCTTGCTTGACTGCTCTGTTTTACGGGTCTTGTACTTTTGTTGAAGGTACAATAAACCCGGCAACAGCGCTTGATCACATCCAGGGTACGGGCATGCGTACATTTGCGCCAAAATCGACCTAGCGAGGCAGCTTTCGTGGAAAACATGCTATGCATTCACAGCGATGATATTAGACACCAGCAACACGCGCGACTATAGTGACCGAGCAAGAACTACTAACCCCACACAATGTCGAATGTAGAGAGGCCTTTATCCTGAGACTTTGAGCACACAACGAGCATGTTGATCCAGATTCGCCAAAAGTTTTAGCGTTTTCAGCATTCGCCTTGGTTCCTGAAACAACTTTCACCAAGTAGTCTTGAATGGGGCGCTTGTCTCCTTGATCTAGTTGCAACAATATGTCGTAGTCATTCGTTGAGAGTTCTCGGTTTTCCAGGTCCCGAATTATATCCGAACTGATAGCTGTGCGAGGTTGATTTCCACGTGAAGCAGGAACCCAGGGATCTGGAACATTGTTCTTCATCACGAAAGCATGACTCGAGTGGGCGTTAGACTTGAAGCAGCGCGCACACAAGTCCACATTCTTGCACTGTACGCAGCGATATCGTTCGCATCGAATAGGTTTTATCTTGCATTTCCTGCACGATGCTCCTTTATGAACGTTCGGAGCCCTGTTTGCTGCGTCAATCTCCTTTCGCAGCGAAGACAGCGCTGTGTCTCCCCAGTCTTGACGACACAGCGGACATATAATGTTCTCTTTCGACTGTCTCCGACTTTCACCGAAGACCTTCATACACTCGATGTGAAAGTTGTTGCCGCAACTACAGCCGAAACAGTTAGCACAAGTTGGAAAAGAATGCAACGCACACTCACCCTTTGCGGCAGAAAGTGAGTGGCTGATTGTCGTCCATGTCTTCCTGACAGATAGCGCACACCTCTCCTTCCACCAGTTCGTGTCTCTCCACATCTATATCTTCAGGCTGCTCGGTCTTAGCCGCAGCCTCTTCCTTCCTCCTCTTCATGAACGGCTTCGGCGCCGGCCTCGACTGCTCTCTGTATCCTCCACGAAGGAGCGTCTCAATCTGCAGCACCAGCAACAAGACAAAAGAAATGACCCAACCTCGCCCTCAAACGTGCAGTGTAGTATAAACTCTTCCCCACCTCCGAATCAATCAGCGACTTCTGCCACACGACGGGCGTCGTCGCTGGTACACGCAGCACCTTGAGCATGACGAACAGGATGTGGATGCATATGTCGGCGGTGCCGCAGCTGCAGCTCTGCAGCGACCCGATCAGCACCTTGTGCTTCTTGTTACAGTTCTGCTCCTGGATCTACAGCATCCCAGTAGTTACAACACTACGCGCACACGCAACTGATCTACATCTAGGTAGTACAACGCACCACGTAGGACGTGGGGCCCGTGGTCTGCACCAGGTACATGGTCGTGCTCAGCGTCTGCTGGATGCTTGCCGCCACCTCCTCCGACACCTTCGTCCGGTATGGCACCAGTCGGCTCATCGCACTGCTTTTCTCGCACCAAAAATGGACGTGGTCACTCCACTTCAACTTGTACCCTACCTGCTCCTAATAACGAGCCCTCGCCCGAATAGTGGACCCCCATCAACCTATACCCCAACCTACAACTGTAGGTTGGGGGCTATTTGTAGGTGGGCGATTGCCAAGTGGCGTCATTTCACAAGCCAGCACCACATCACATCAAGCAGGCAGAGGAGCCGATCGACGAGCATGAACGACCCGCTGGAATGGTACTACGAGATCCCCGTGGTGTCGCGGCTGTACCTGACAGGCTCGTTCCTGACGACCACGGCCTGCGCGCTGGACCTGGTGTCGCCCTTCTCGCTCTATTTCAACTTTAACCTCATCTTCTTCAAGGGACAAGTGCGTGGGCAGCGGTGCTGGCGTTGCAATGGGCCGTGGGGCGGTGACACTGACGCGGTTGTGCTTGCACACCGTTTTGCACTACTCGTACCGCTGCAGGTGTGGCGGCTCGTGACCAACTTCATGTTCTTCGGCCTCTTCAGCCTCGACTTCCTCTTCCACATGTACTTCGTGTACGTAGCTGCTCGTGGACTTGCAGCGCTGCAGGCTGCGTTAACACCATGGTGGGGCTCTAGTAACGGTGGATTTGTTGGTGTGAACAGCGTCCGCTACTGCAGATTACTGGAGGAGGGGTCCTTCCGCGGTCGGACAGCGGACTTCGTGTACATGTTGCTGCTGGGCGCGGTGGTGATGATCGTACGTCCACGTGGTTTGTGGGGACGAGGACTGTGCGGGAGAGTGCTGATGTGTTTATTGCTGGTGGTTGATGCAGTTGGTGGCGCCGTTCGTGAACATCCACTTTCTGGGCTCGTCGCTGACGTTCATGATGGTGTACCTCTGGGGGCGACGCAACGAGCACGTGCGGATGAGCTTCCTGGGGTTGTTCCCCTTCACGGCGCCGTATTTGCCGTGGGTGCTCTTCTCGTTCTCAATTCTGCTGGGAAACAGCGCCACGACGGACCTGATTGGCATCATTGTAGGACACATCTACTACTTTCTTGAAGGTGCGGTTTACTTAGTCGATCGTTAAACGAAGAGCTGCTAACCTTTCGCGTTGGATATGCAGATGTGTACCCTACGATTGCAAGCATCCGAGGGTGGAAGACTCAACGGCCGCTTGCTACTCCCCGTATCATGTACGTGCTGTGATTGCCATGACCTTTTAGCGAGCTGTGCTGACGTTACTGTTTGTGGCTCCTTCCGCAGTCGATACCTGCTCGATCCGCGCCCTGCGGTTGTCGATGGCGAGCAGGTGATCAACGACTTCGGCGCAGATGGCAATGACCACCCTCACATGGAGTAAAAATGTGTATTGAGCAAAACTGAAAACCAATTGAAGATAGGGTGGGCCGCAAGCCTTTCATCGAATCGACAATACCAACCGCAGCTTAATCCATGCTGCTAAGAAACCGTGATGGCAATGCAAAAAAACCTTTTCTGTCATTATAAGCTGATAATTAGATGACCCGTGTGGCCTGTGCCATGCAGACCACAGCCGAATATGTACTCTCGTACCAGGCTACGACCTTGATGGTGTACGAGCATCGTCTTGCTTCTTTCGCAAAACGAAGCAGTAGCTGGAGGGGCATGGCGAGGCATAGATATACTGCAGGATGCAGTCGATGATGTAAGGAAGCAGGCATTTCGCTCTGCCCGCTTTGCTTACCATGCCTCGTTGACCGCCATGAGCGGAATCTGCGAATTCCTCCGCGACTCAGGCACCTGCATCATCATGAGCAGCGAATGCCGTTCATTCTCCTCGAAATCATCCTCAGGGAGCTGCCCTCGAGGGGTCGAGTTGGCGCTGGTGTCCG
Organism: Phytophthora cinnamomi; assembly: GCF_018691715.1. Taxonomy (NCBI): domain Eukaryota; phylum Oomycota; class Peronosporomycetes; order Peronosporales; family Peronosporaceae; genus Phytophthora; species Phytophthora cinnamomi. The sequence continues at coordinate 96,326 of NW_027151017.1, forward strand.
GCGACTTCTTCTGGGTAGCAACAGCAGCAGCAGCCGCAGTCGCCGGCGTGTTGTTGGAGACTGCGCGTCTCAGCAACGTGGGCATGCCCATAACGAAGCGGGAGGCGCTGTTGATCGCCGACTTGTGGGCCTGCGCTGCAGCCTCCGGCGACGTCGCTTCCATGTCGCCATCACCCTCCGTCTCGCTGCTGCTCGAGGTGTCATTGTTACTCAGCTCGGACTTGTCCTCCGCCGAGTCCTTGGGCCCGTCCACGTGTGCGGACTCGTGCGTTTTGTCCTCCTTGGACCCGGTCCGGATGCGCATCATGGACGGGATGCTGAACATCTTGCTGCCGTGCTGCTTGGGGGCTTCCTGCTTGGCGGCGGATTCGGTACTGGACGAGTCCGACCGCGACGGAATCGTCGGAGCTCGGCCGACGTTCGCCTTGTTGTCGTCGTTGGCGTTGGCGTTGGCGCTGTTGGTCGTCGCCGATCGCTTCAACGCCGTGGGCAACTTGGTGACGGTCGACAGGTTGGATTTGATCTTGGAGGCGGCCGAAGCCGCCGCCGCGGACGACGCCGTGGCCGAGCGGCGCAGCAACGGCGACGAGAACATGCGTCTCTTGGTCTTGCCCATGGTCTCCGCTGTCGCCTGGTTCTGTCGGAAGGTCGCACCGGCGTCTGCTGCACGCAGCGTCAAGTGCTCAAGCTGCTGCTGGCCGTGCTGGAGCTGGAGCGGGAGCGGGAGCGGCTCGCCTGGTTCGTCGCTTCCTGGAGAGTGAAGCGGGTCCAGCAGTGCCGGGCGAGTCGTTTTCGACGCTGGCATGGTTGGTGGTCTCTCTGGTCGATTCCACGAGGCCACAGCTCGCTATTACACCGCGCTTTGAACTGCCGGTCTCTGCACGTGCCCTTCCTGCTCTTCTTCCTCGGTTTTTCCCGGCCGCGCGCGCCACAAATCGGTTGCGAGGCGCGTTGGGCGACGGAGACCCTTTTGCAGAATGACGAGGGCCGTCGGCAAAGGCGACGGAAGGGAGGAAGGAAGGACGGAAGGAAGACAAAGGCGCGTGGAGCCGACAGGGAGGAACCCACACCAGTGTGGAGAACTCCGGATTGTGTGAACCGCCTCGCCTTTCCCGACCCATTGCAAACGCCGCGGCGCTGCCATGATGGACAAGAGCCCAGCTCGCAGCTTGACCTCGACCCTACTGCGAGTCTCGGCTGGCTCCGGAACAAGCTGCTCCGGCAGACTTTGCCTCGCAGCGCCGCACTTGCAGCCCCGCCATCCATACCGTGTGCTCCAGCACCAGCAGGAGGCGAAAGAAGTGTGCACATGTATAGTGCCCGGCTCTCGCCTGCGAACAGCAGTGCACGCGCAACGGGATGGCACAAGTTATTGATCGTGCAGTATGGTTTGCTGTAGCTTCACGACAGCATGATACATGTAATACATGCTGTAGTTGAAGTGCCCTGTAGACGAGCGGCAACTGCCGCCGATTTTCGTGTAGACACCATGTGACGCGTTGGCAACGCCATCGCCCGAACGCTCTCAAGCAGAACGTTCACAACGCTGCACACCATCTGCCTACATCACGGGTTCCAGTGTCCGGGTGGGCGCTGGCAATCATCTCTGCTTGGGTTTCCGGCTCGCTGTCGTAGTGATTACCATCCTGACGCGAATGTGATCCGGTGTCTGGATGTCTGTCGAGTGACACCGGCCGATCGATGCGAGTCAAAAGTTGCGGAACTCGTGCCGAGATGCGTCGTTGTCGAGCGGCGGGGTCTCCTCGCTCGAACTTGGGTAGTCGTCGAAGTTGGACGTGTCTCCAGGGCAGGTCAAAGTCGGGATGTGCGGCGCAATAACTTGACGGAGCGGGACAGAGTCCCAGTCCACGTTCTCGAACCACGCATGCTCCTTGATAGCACCGACCTCGCTCAGCCGTTTGGCAGGGTCGCTTTGCAGCATGCTCCGAAGCAAGTCTTTCAACGGGCTCTGTATGTACCGCGGCCAGAAGATCTTGCCCGAGAGGATGCGGTTGTACAGCTCGAAATGAGACTCGTTGCGCCGTGACGTGAACGGTGGCGAACCGCTCACCATTTCGAACACCACGCAGGCAAACGCCCACCAGTCCACAATTCTCGAGTAGTTGCGGGCTTTGTTCGATAGCGTGAGTTGCTCTGGCGCCAAATACTGAGGTGTCCCCACACTGGTCGTGGTCCGGTCGCTTGGATTGCGAATCGCCTTGGCAAAGCCGAAATCCACCACTTTGATGTGTCCACCAGCGTCCAGCAAGATATTCTCGGGCTTGAGATCTCGAAACATGAAGCCATTTGTATGACACGCATCAATGAATACGACGAGTTCTGTAGCGTAAAACTTGGCCTCGTCGTTGGATAGGCGCCCGACGTTGCGTAGACGATGGAAAAGCTCGCCACCTGGCGCATACTCCATCAGGAAGTGAACGTGCGATGAAGTGGACAAACTGCCGAAGAACCGAACGGCGAACGGATGCTGAATTGCCGTCATGTGTTCCATCGCGTCGCGCTCGGCTTCAAGTTGTGGGACCATCTTTTTTACGATCACATCCTTCTTTTTGATCGACTTGAGGATGTAGTAAAGACTTGACCGCTTGTGTCGAACGAGGCGCACCTTTCCCAGCATACCCGTGCCCACAATATTCTGCATCTCGAAGTAGTTCTCCACGCTGAATGGTTTTGGTGGCATTTCCAACTTCAAACCGATCCAGGACACCACCTCGTCCCCTACCTTGTCACCCTGTGCGTCAGTAGTCTCGCCATATCTGTAACTCGAGTTTGGGGCTGGATCACCGAGGACCGACACTGCGCCGCCCATCTGCAAAGCACGCTTGACGAGGTTGCCCTCATCTACAGTGTCGGACAGCTTGGAGCGGGAACCGTTTCACAGGGGCAGACCTAGTGCTCAAAATACATGTACAACGCGAAGAATAGAAAGCATCACCACGGTTACAACAAGCTCCATTCGTTAACTTACGCGGGTATGTAGAATGGCAGTACACTGGAATTGAACTCGGCACGGGTATTGAAGACGAGCACTTCACTGGTCTATGCGGCAGTTTTGTCTATCGGGAATGGGTGGGCTTCCGTGTTGAAGACGATCTCATCCAACGCCAACATCGAGTCGTCCGAAAAGAGCAGGAATAGATACTTGAGCGTCTCAGCGATGAAGAAGCTCTCCATTTCGTTGCGGAAACCAACATGAATCGGCCCCTTAGCCACATTGCCGATGCTGGCATACCCGCCGCGCTCTAACCGGCAGTTCTTCTCAAACGCCCTCATGATGGCACGGCCATACTCACGGTATTTCTCGTCTTTCGTCACGCGGTACAACACCATCAAGCTTTCCACCGTCTCAGGACGAAGCAAGTTGAAGGCATCAGTAGCACTGACGGCAAGGTCTTCCTCAACGTTTTCCTTCATGTTGAAGTACATGATTTCGGGGGCGAGCTTCGATTCCATTTGCGCGTACATTTGGTAACAAGTCTCCATGAGCTGTTTCGCGAGGGTGAGGTGCTCTTCCGGCATGCCGTTCTGATATCCGAGCGCCAACATACCCGGCACAAAACACACCAAGTGGTCCATCTTGGGCTCAAACTTGCCATAGACGAGCTCACCAATAAACACGAGACCGTTGGGCTTTGAGGTGCCCAAGAGCTTGTCCATGATTCCGTCCACCGCTGTCATGTACTGCGTTTTGAACTTATCGTCTTTCTTGCCCGAAAGAAGCCACTACAACATACAGCTTAAGTTAGATCCTCTCCCTCCAACTTTGAACACTTGTATCCATACCTGCTTCAACAGATACTCGTAGTAGCTGTCACCATTAGCACCCAACGTAATCTTTGACGTGGCAATCTTTCCGCTTTGTTGGTTCAGTTGCACCGGCAAGAGTCCGTTCGTGTACTTCTCCTCCACTTGCTGCGCCAACTACATGTATCAATACAATTTTAGACGAAACGTGGTCAGTAACGATCCTAGTGCCACCAATACTAGCTCACGTACCGAGTCGGAAATGCGGTCCACTTGCTCCTGGTACTTCGAGATTCCCGTGAGCCGGGCGAGATACTTGAACTCCATCTGCAGCGTGCCAACCTCTGCCAACGACGGGGCAGCTCGTGTCCCCTTCGTCTATACACCACGAAAAAAAAAAACCATCAGAATCGCACCTCTTGACCATACCACCCTCCCATGATCCACATACCACAATGTCAAAGTCCTTGGCGGGCATGCCGTGGTCGTAGACCTCGAACGCAGGCGAAAGAGCCGTGCCCAGCTTGTTCGCGATGGTCAGCAGGTGCACGTGTCCCGACATGTAGTAGGACGACAGCAGTCCCCCCATGAGGCGGATGGTCGTCTCGAAGAAGCTGATGAAGCCACTGAGGAAGATCCGCTGCTCCATGTTGTTGGCCACCCACTCGCTGGCGCGGTCGAACTCGTCGAACATGCCCACGAGGTAGAGCGTGTCCAGCGCGTCCACGAGCGTGAGCGCCATGTCGTGGTCCGGCAGCCCCGTGCCCTTGTACGTCTTGACGTTGAGCGAGTCGTGGCCGTACGCGTAGGTGGCGTAGCCCTTCCAGGCCCACTGCACCATGTCGGCCACCTGCTTCTGGTCCTCGTTGTGCCTCGTCGGGTCGTACGGCGCGCGCCGACGCTGCTCCTCGTCGTGGGTCGGGTCGCTGGCCGGCGGCTCGAACGCGAACGCGTCCACGGGCGGCGCCGGCGCGGGCGTGTCGGCCGCGTGCTCGATGCGGCGCAGGTGGTTCATCCACCCGTTATTAGGGGTGTTCATTGCAGCCTGCCGGTCCACGACGCTGGAGCTCCAGAGCACCCACTGCACGACCATCCCCACGCACAGCAGCCCCAGCAGCAGACGCAGCACCACAGCCATGGACAGCGAGCGGGACGTGGACACGCCGCTGCGAGCGCTCCCACCGCGGCTGAAGCTCTTGGCGGGCAGCTGGGACGCGGCCAGCGGCCCCAGCGGCGGCTCGCGGATGTTGCTGAGACGACGGGCACGCGGCTCCATGCTCGGCGGGTTATTGAACGTGTGTGAAGGGGAGGGGTTGATGTCACTGAGGAGGGGGGATGAGGCATTGAAGAGGGGGAGGGATTTTGGCCAATGGAGACGGCACTTTTGAATTGGTAGGGAAGGGATGGATGGATGGAACGGAGAGCTGGGCACATGACGAGGAACAACTTGTTTATGCGTGTCAATTGAGAGCGAGCTTTGGGTCTGCTGGGCGGAGCGAGGAGGCGGAGCGGGTGGTGGATGCTCGCTTTGACTCGTTGCTCGGCTTGGTGGACTCGGCGAGCCCGTTGAGAACACAACGAGTGAGCGGCCCGGGTCTAGCGACCAGGGTCCCGATGCCCAATGGTAGCAGGCGTATCCATTCCGTGAGACTGAGAGTGGTTGCAGCCGATCAAGAGTGTTTCATCACGAGGATGAAGAAGCACAGCGTGATGAGCGACAGCAACAGGAAGATGCAGCGCTCCGGCCTCGTGTTGCGCTGGTACTTCTCGGCGCGATCGAGCTGGTTCAGCCCGGAGCGCATCCTCTCGACCACCTAGAGCAGTAGGAAAGCGGTCGAAGAACAGATTGTTAGCGTGGTGTGAGTGGAATGAGCAGGCGGGTCAGCTGTGGCGCTACCTGCTCCATGTTGTAGTCGATCCGGTCTATGAGCGTGCCCTGGTCGATCACCATCTCCGCGACTTCTTTGAACATGGTCGCTAGCGTTGCGACAGACTTGGCAATGCGCTGGATTTCGATGTCTCGAGCCCGGATGTCGTACTCAGTGTGGTCCATTGTCTGCGCGGTTGCCGTATTGCCGAAGCGAAAACTTTCGCCTGCTCTCGCCGCTCCCTTCTCCATCTCGTCGACGTCGAAAATCTCGCTCCCGAACTTCTGGAGCTGAAGTCGCTGAAGATACTCACGCTGCCGTGCCCGGAACTGGATGGATATCTCTTGCAAGCGACCGGCAATAGCACGCTGCGTATTCAATCGCACCAGCCGATCCGCAGGCGACGGACTTGGCTCCCCACCGACAAAAGTTCTCGTGATCTTCTTGAGCGAGCGATCCGCCTTATGAAACAACGCGGTGATCTCCTCGGTCAGACAATTGATCTCTCGCTCTTGCTGGATCTCCGAGTCGTCGAACCGGATCATGAGTCTTCGAGTATGCAGAAGTTGCAAATACTCCACTGGACGGCACAAGCAACGAACAAGACGACAATAGCGTCGCAAAGCTGTGAGTTAGCGATCTACAATGGAAGAAACCGACCCGAGCACGATCAAGAAAGACCTCGTACACTTGGCATGCAGCAGGCGGATTGATTCGTCTGCGCTGTCCGCAAAGCGCGTCCACTCGGGCTTATACGTCCCCATGCTCTCCTTCAGGGAATTCGCGCGCGTCCTGCAGCAGCGCCTTCTCCATCGCATGCGACTTGGCCCTCTGCAACTCAACACCACCAGTAGCATCAGCACACTTATTCGGAAGGCGCATCACCCATCCCCGCGCCGCCACCTGCTTGGACAGGAACAGCGCGCCCAGCAGCGGCGAGTTGTCCAGCCTCGGCCTCATCCGGAAGCGCAAGTTGCGCTTGCGCAGGTTCGCCCGCCGCTCCTGGAAGCGGCTCGTGAGGTCTCGATACGCCATTCTCACCACTATCCTACCGGTCGGCCATCACCACAAGCAGAAGATACCGTGGATCTTGAAGCGTCGCGCGCGCACTTCATTGGCTGTTCTTTCCACCAATCCGCGCCCGGAAAATCCGAAAGTTCAACGTCAAGGTGTCCATTGGCACGAAGGACCTTCACTCTTCCTCTTCCGCATTATTTGCGCGGATGCCCGCGGACACGGCGGACGCCCAAGGCGGCGTGGGCTCCGCGCCGCCGACGCTGCGCTGGAGCAAGCTGGAGACGGTGGCGCGGCGCAACGGCGAGGCTCCGACGCGTCGCTCGGGCCACTCGCTGTCCATCGTGGGCTCCAGCGGCTACCTCTTCGGCGGCTGCGACTACGCCGAGCCGCCGGGCCCCACCAACGACCTGTTCGCGCTCAAGATCAACGCCAACGCCCCCAGCGAGTGGGAGCGCCTGCGCTCGCCGCTGGGCGGCGCGTGGCCCCCTCCCAGGTGGAAGCACTCGGCCACGGTCGTGGACAACAAGATCTACGTCTTCGGCGGCTTCCACAGCAGCTCCACGCGGTTCAACGACCTGTGGGTCTTCAACCCCATCACGCTGGACTGGAGCCAGCCGGGGGCGGCCGTCGCCGTGAACTCGCCTCTTAATAGTAATAACACCAACACCATCCATCGTGCCAGTGTGGCCAAGACGGTGGCCCTGACACTGCCAGCACCCAGGGGGGCGCACACGGCGGTGGCTATTCGACGGAGTATCTACGTGTTTGGGGGCTACGGAGGCACGGGCTACGGCAGGAGAGACTTCGACGACTTGTACATGCTGCGCACGGACGACCTGAGCTGGACGAAAGTCACGTGCAAGGGCAAACCACCGGAGAAACGAGCAGGACACCAGGCGTGCGCCGTGGATGACTTGATGCTAGTGTGTGGAGGCTGGAATAGCGTCGCGCAGTTTAACGACTTGCATATTTTTGACTCGACCGTGAACTCGTGGACGCTCGTGGAAGGCACGCACATGGCCACGACGCTGCCGAGGTGGAACCACGCGTGCTGCGCCGTGCTGGCCATTCCACACGCCAAGGTTTTCGTGTTCGGCGGTGTGGTCGGAGAGGCGAATAACTACAACGCACAGGGGAGCTACATGAATGACTTGAGCGTGCTTGACACGGGTGAAATGAGCTGGACCATCCCGGAGATTGAGGGCACGCCACCCTGCGGACGAAGTGACACGACACTTGCCTACGATGATAAAGGCAGCCGACTGATTGTATTTGGTGGTTGGGCCAATGTATGGCTCAATGACATGTTTTATCTTGATGTTAGCTGCGTGGTGGGCCCGCCGTACGGTATTACGGGGATCTTCCCGGACTTTGGACCGATCACAGGCGGCACGGCTTTGGTGATCGAAGGCATTGACTTTGTCAACAAACCAGTGACAATCAGATTTTCGTGTCGGAAAGGATCCGTCGATGTTCCAGGTGAATACGTCAACGATCACATGCTAAATGTTGTTGCACCGGATTTCACAGCATTCCCGGCAGGCGATGTCCAAGTTCGAGTGGCATTGCAGGGTGACTCATTCACGACAACTTTTCAGACCTACAGCTATTTTTCTGTTACACATGCACCGCTATGCTTTGCGTACGGCCCTGGTGTACTTTCAGGAGGTGCCAGCGGCGAACCTACGTGTTTTATCATCCAGGCTAGAGATGCTCAACGTAACTTACGAACACGTGGTGGCGATGAATTCATCATTGAAGTGTCTGTTGATGAGTCGGATCCAATATTCCTGCCGAGTTTGCAGATACAGGACCTTCTAAATGGTAAGTATCTAGTGAGTTACACAGTACCGAGCCCGGGTGAATACCATGTTAAAATTGAGTTCCAGGGTACGTTCGGTGGCAATGCTGGCCCAATTCGTGGATCACCTTACAGTGCGACATTCGATGATATCGTCACCCGAGAGATGAATTTAATGACAGGGAAGCTTGTTCTAGACCAGGTTTTGCACGACCTACAAGGACTTCAGCAATCGACGCGGGAGTGCAATATTGGCCTCGAACAACCGCTGTCGGATCCAACATGGACGCCTGAACAGGTCACGGCTGCGTTGATTGGCTTGAAAGAACACGTATTCATGGTCGAGAAACGTGGAGAACAGATATCGTTATCGATTGAAGAACTTCGTGCAGAAATTGCCTTTCTAAAAGATGCGGGCATTCTGGTAACGAAGGAGCTTGATATTTTGATGTCCATTGAAATGGCGTGGGCGGAGGTCTTGAAGAAGGTTCCAGCTGCAAGCAATCGGATTGCCCCGTTAATTGCTACACAGAGTTTGAAATTCCGCGATGAGGTTGCCGTCTACCTGGAGGAGCTGCATACAAAAGAAGCACAGCTCAAATTGAAGGGCTTCTGGATTTTCGCTATTGGTGTGAATGCGGCGGTGGCATTGATCTCGGAAGAACAGGCAAGCGCTGAAAAGGATCAAATCGAATTTCAGAAAAAGAGACATATCGCTGAGATATTAGAATGCGAAGATCTGATGGAGCCGTGTGCATCCGTACTGACAGCTATTCAGCGAATACTAACGCATTGCCAACAAATGTGGGAAGCAATATCGGACGTGACGAGGAAAATTGATCTGTCGAGAGATATCCCGTGGAGCATGATTGATGGTATAGTATTGGAGGAGGAAGCAAAGGCATTTCTAGCGCTTGTTAAAGCCACCCACAAGGATATTCGAGACTGCGATGCATTCAAGAAGTTTGAACGACTTGTAAAAGACTTTCTCAGCACATGTCCGCTGTTTCAAGCGTTACGGCACCCATCCATGCGCAGGCGGCATTGGCAGGATCTTATCGCGGTTACTGGAAAAGACTTTGAATGTCCCGAAGACAATCCGTCCATGAAATTTGCTGACATTTTAGCTTTAAACTTGCACGAATTTCAGCGCGATGTAGAGGAAATAACGGATCGTGCTCAAAAAGAAGCCAAACAAGAATCCGTACTACAAGAGTTAGAAACACGATGGTCTAGCATTTGCCTAACCATGACACTCTACAAAGAAACAGCGGTACCGTTGCTTGCTATGACAGAGGATGATGTGGAAATGCTGGAATCGGACCAATTGCTAGTACAAGGAATGGCATCAGGAAGGAACAGCTTTTTCCAAGAGCAAACCCAGCTGTGGAAGTCGAAACTTATGCTTGTGTCAGAAACCGTTGGAGCACTGCTCGATATTCAGCGTTCGTGGTCGTACCTTGAGCCACTCTTCATGCAATCAGAGGAAGTGAAACGCGAACTTCCGGACGAAGCGACGAGGTTTGAAGACGTTGACGAGCTCGTTCGACAAACGTTACAGCAGATGTGGGAACAAGAACCACCTGGAAATGTCTTGCTTGCCTGTCAGCTTCCAGGTCTGCTTGCACTGCTCAATGATCTCCGTGCACGACTTGAAAAGTGTCAGCAAGCGCTGAAAGAGTATCTGGATTCGAAGCGCCGCTTATTCCCACGTTTTTATTTCATCTCCGAGGCCGATCTGCTCGACATTTTGTCAAATGGTAGTAGTCCACAAAAAATTATGGTTCATTTGGAGAAGGTGTTTTTAGCTACACATACACTGGTTTTGGAAAAAGAAACTGCTGGGGCAGCAAGCTCGATGTTGGCTACGCATTTCATATCTAATGATTCTGGAAAAGAGACTATTTCTTTTGAGAACAAGGTACAACTGGACGGAAAAGTAGAGCTGTATATGCAGACGATACTGGAGGCAATGCAGCGCACACTAAAAGAGCATGTAACGCGCTCAATCAACCGATTTCCTGAGCAAAATCGCGTAGATTGGTTGTTACAAAAAGTCCCATCGATTAATGAAGGTGCCGTTTCTAACGACAATATGGATGCAGCTCAGATTGCCTTACTGGTCGCTGGAATCGAATACGCAAGAAGTGTTGAACATGCTTTTGAGTTGCTTTCAAAGGGTCATGCGACTGCGATGAAAGAACTTCTCGAGAAGGTTGTGATCCAGCTCAACGATCTCATTAAGCTTACCCAAACTAATTTGCCAAAAGCGGATCGCCAGCGGACTATGTGCATGATCACAATGGATGCACACTCACGAGACATCGTACAGAAACTTCTCTATGAAGAAATTACAGCACCTAGCTCGTTTCTCTGGCAGTCGCAACTGAAACAACGATGTTCAGGCCAACTAAACAAAACATATTTGGAGATCTGCGACGCAACTTTCGATTACGGGTTTGAATACTTGGGGAATGGTCCGAGGCTCGTTATCACGCCGTTAACTGACAGAATTTATGTCACCGCTACTCAGGCGCTTCACATCCAGATGGGTTGCGCTCCTGCCGGACCCGCAGGAACAGGCAAAACAGAAACGACAAAAGACTTGGCCAATATGGTAGGCAAGATATGCTATGTGTTCAACTGCTCGCCCGAGATGGACTACAAAAATCTGGGAAACATTTTCAAGGGGTTGGCGAGTGCAGGAGCTTGGGGGTGTTTTGATGAGTTTAATCGACTTGCACCTGAGGTATTGTCGGTCTGTTCGGTCCAATTTAAAGCGGTGTGCGATGGAATTCGAAGTGAAAGCAGTCACGTGGTCGTAGAGGGTGACTCGGTCACGCTTGATCCCACGTGTGGCACATTCATCACCATGAATCCTGGATACCTAGGTCGGTCAGAGCTCCCGGAAGGCTTAAAAGCTCTGTTTCGACCTATTACAGTGATGGCACCTGATCTCGTGTTGATTTGTGAAAATATGCTCATGGCGGAAGGTTTCAGAGAGGCAAAGATGCTCGCCGCAAAATTCTTCAGTTTGTATTCTCTACTCCGAGAGCTTCTCTCCAAACAGGATCACTACGATTGGGGTCTGCGAGCTGTCAAAAGCGTGCTAGTCGTTGCTGGATCGTTCAAGCGAGCAGAACCCAAGTTGTCTGAACAGGAAATTTTGATGCGATCGCTCCGCGACTTCAATTTGCCAAAAATTGTCAAGCAAGATCTTCTGATTTTCAATGGCCTGCTCAGTGACCTTTTCCCCAATATGAATCTGCCGCGCAAAATTGACGTGTCGATGGAAAAGTATGTTCATGTGGCGTGTGACGATCGGGGACTGTGGCCTCATGAACAGTTCCGTCTGAAAGTTATACAGCTTGAAGAGTTGCTTGCAATCCGACACTGTGTTTTTGTGATGGGGCCACCAGGAAGTGGAAAGACAGAATGCTGCGAGACATTGATTACTGCTAGAAAGAAAAAAGGTGAGGATTATGCTACAAAAGTGGTTGATCTCAACCCCAAGGCAGTTTCCACTGAAGATTTATATGGATACATGGTGCTCGGGACACGGGAGTGGAAGGATGGTCTGCTTTCTAAGATTATGCGTGATGTTGCTAGTACTTCAGTGACAGACCCCCCGTCCGAAATGGATTGTATTGGACGGAGATTTGGATGCCAACTGGATCGAGTCAATGAACTCTGTCATGGATGACAACAAAATGCTGACCCTTGCGTCAAATGAGCGCATTCCACTAAAGCCCAACATGCGGCTTCTATTTGAAATTCGCGACCTGAAGTATGCAACCCCTGCCACAGTATCACGCGCAGGTATCTTGTACATATCGGACGACGATGGATTTCAGTGGAGATCATTCTTAGCCAGCTGGGTGGCAACTAAAGGCACGTCTGTTCCACAGCGAACTGCTTTAGGAGAAGCAATGAACAAGTACATCGATCCAATTCTTGCATTCGTCAAGCAGTGCTGCAAGACAATCGTGCCGATGCAAGAGATAACCATGGTACACACGTATCTCTACTTTTTTAGACGCAGTACTTGATGTTGAAACCCTCCGCGATTCAAAGAAAGTGGATGTCATAAGTGGTTTCATATCGGTGTGGGCATTTGGAGCTGCCCTCACAATCACTGATGACGGGACGGACTACCGCAAACTGTTTAGTGAGTGGTGGCGCAGCGAGTTCAAGCATATAAAGTTTCCAGCTCGCGATACTGTTTTTGATTACTGGCTTGACCCAAATACGCTTTCGTTTGACACGTGGCGAGCATCACCATACTTTAAGGCCGTCCACTTCGATGGATCTGTTGCTATGTCGTCAGTCACCGTTCCTACCCCCGAGACGGCTTCCATTACAAGCTGGCTGAGTATAATGGTTCGTGAAGAGCGTCCTTTTATGCTTTGCGGCAACGCAGGAACTGGCAAAACGCAGTTAGTTCAAGGATTACTCAAGAATCTTGATGTTCGAGTCTCCCCAACTAAACCAGGTGTTAGTGCTCCGACCTCATCTTCAACAACGTCTCCAGCTGCAGCTACAAAAGGACCAGCAGCTAGTATGAACATCAACTTCAACTATTACACTAACGCGTACGCACTTCAAGCTATCCTGGAATCAAAGCTTTCAAAGCGCGTTGGTTCGACGTTCGGACCTACAGATGGAGACCAATTAATTTACTTTTTAGACGATCTCAATCTTCCTCAAGTAGACACATATGGAACGCAAAGTGCTATCGCTTTACTTCGTCAATACTTGGATTATGGTCATTGGTATGATCGTGCGAAGTTCTCCATAAAGCAAATCGTGAATGTGCAGTTTGTGAGTTGCATGAATCCAAACGCTGGCAGTTTCAGTATCAACCCACGCCTCCAGCGGCACTTCGTAACATTTGCGCTACCTCAGCTAAGCGCTGCTAGTCTGCAAGTAATTTACACAACCTTTCTCGAGGGCTATGTGGCTGATTTTGTTGAAGATATCCGAAAGATGTCTCAACCAATTATGAAAGCAGCTCTGAATCTCCACGTGCAGGTGTGTAGCGCTTTCCGTAAGACAGCAGCCAACTTCCATTATGAATTCAATATTCGGCATGTCGCGAATGTCTTCCAAGGACTGCTGATGGCGAAGCCACCAACGTTTGAAGATCCACTAAAATTCGCCCTTCTTTGGGTTCACGAAACCTCACGTGTTTACGGAGATCGCATGGTATCAACGCAGGATTTAGCAAAATTCACGGCGATCGTACAACAGCAAGCCCGCAAATGCTTTCCTGCGCTAAATTTTACTCGATACTTCGCCCCCATTTCGTCCAGTAACGAAAGTGCGAATGAATCAGCGTTACTCCAGACCGACCCAATTCTCTTTTGCCATTTTGCCAATGGTTTACGGACAAACGAGTATGATCAGGTTGTGTCGTATCAAGTGTTGCATGCCACTGTGGAAGAAGCGTTGGCGGAGCACAATGAGTTGAATACGAAAATGGACCTGGTGCTGTTCAAAGATGCACTCGAGCATATCGCTCGCATCGTCCGCATAATCTCGAATCCATCAGGCCACGCACTTCTCGTGGGTGTTGGCGGTAGCGGGCGCAAGTCGTTGGCTCGTTTGAGCGCATTTATATGTGGCTATGCGCTAGTGGAAATTGCGATTTCTCAAGCGTATTCACTCTTAGACTTCAAGTCTGATCTTCAAAACATGTTTATGAAGGCTGGAGTCAAAGGTGACAACGTAGTTTTCTTATTTGATGACAATCAGATAAAGAATGAGCGCATGCTCGTGTACTTGAATGATTTGCTGTCAAGCGGAAATATTCCTGATCTCTACAGCTCTGACGAGCAAACGAATTTGATCCAGCAATTCCAACCGAAGATGATGGCAGCGTTAGCAGCTAGTGCCGCATCGGACCCAACTGGTGATTCGAACGGCACGATTGGCCTCGGGTCCGAAGGGTCTGAGAAAGAACGCGCTTGGCGGTGGTTTGTTCAAGAAATTAAGCGAAATCTGCATGTCGTACTCTGTTTTTCACCAGCGACGCCCGACTTCCGAATGCGAGCTCGAAAATTCCCAGCACTAGTGAACTGTTCCCTGATTGACTGGTTCCAGCCGTGGCCGAAAGAAGCGCTGCGCTCTGTAGCTGCCCGCTTCCTAACGTTTGATAATGACCCTCAGCTGAATACGGCCGACAATGTTGCAATGGCCATACAAAATTTCATGCCATTTGCTTTCCAGAGTACTAACACTTTAGCCAAGGAGTTTCTTTCTAATGAAAAGCGCCACGTGTACTCAACTCCAAAGTCGTATTTGGAGTGTCTAACGTTGTACCGCCGCCTACTAGCTCAGAAACACTCGAGTCACCAAAAGGCTATGCAACGCCTTCAAACTGGACTCGAGAAAATGGAGTCGACTGGAGAGATCGTAGCAACAATGGAAGAAGAGTTGAAGCGCACCCTTGAAGAGGCTGAAAAAAAGAAAGTTATTGTGGAAGAACTCGCTGCTCGCCTCCAGAAAGACAAAGAGCTCGTTGAAAATGAGACTGACAGAGCTAATGTTGAACGCGAGAAGTGCGCAGTGATTCAAGCAGACGTCTCTATCAAAAAAGCTGATACGGAAGCGGACCTCGCTCAAGCACAACCGATGGTGGATGCTGCAATGGCTGCTTTGGATACGCTCAATAAAAAAGATCTTGGAAATTGCAAGACCATGGCTAAGCCTCCCGCAGGAGTCGGCGACATTTTTGGTGCTGTCGTGGTGTTATTCGCCGGTGTTAATCCAAACATTATCGTCCAGAAGAATGGTAAAGTAAAAGACAAAGATCGATCTTGGGAGGCCACGAAAAAGGCTTTGTTAGGCAACATCAACGCCCTGGTAGAGGAGCTAAAAGGTTTCAAGACACTTGTCGACAACCAGCAGGTTCCTGAAATCAATTGGAAGGAGATTCGGCCATTTTTGCAGCTCGAGCACTTTAATGTGGAAATTATCGAGAAGAAAAACTCGGCAGCCGCAGGACTCTGTGCGTGGGTGATTAATATCGTTGCGTACTACGATGCAATTATCGTAGTTGAGCCCAAGAAGCGTGCACTAGAAGAAGCTAACGAAAAATTACGGGTAGCAAATGAAAGGCTCGAGTTGGTGAATCAGAAGGTTGCGGCGCTGGAAGAGAAGCTGGCAACTTTGACCAACGAATTTGACAAAATAAACAAGGAGGTCCAAGACGCTATTGCTCTGCTGGAAAGAGGTCGCTTACGAATGGAGCTCGCCCGGAGGCTGGCTAAAGCGCTTGGCAGTGAGAGCGAACGATGGGCTCACGAACTCGAGCAGCTCCGTGTAAGTGCAGAGATGTTAGTGTGTGATGTCGTGATTGCAGCCAGTTTTGTCTCGTACGTTGGTGCATTCACGAAGCCTTTCCGTGATTTACTGATCAATGACAAGTGGTTACCGTTTCTTCGTAAATCGCTGACTGAGAAGCCATCCAAAGCCGATAAGGACAAACCTACATCAACAACGACTGTTATGTCTGAAGATGGCAACCCATTGCACATTCTGGCGACACAGTCTGAAATCGCTGAGTGGAACACCAGAGGGCTTCCAAGTGACCGCGTGTCGGTTGAAAATGGAGCTATCGTGCGAAATAGCACTCGCGCTCCACTACTAATTGATCCGCAGCTGCAAGGAATATATTGGTTACGAGAAATGGAGAAGTACGCGAGACGCGCTGCGCCCAGTTCACTTCAAGTAGTGCGCCAGGATCAACCCAACTTACCAAATCTACTGGAGACAGCTGTGGAACGCGGCCACTCTGTGATCGTCGAGAACATAGGCGAAAGGCTGGAAGTGTGTTTATGGCCAGTCATATCCCGATCCACGACTGTGCGTGGACATAAAACCATGCTGAAAATGGGGATAAAATGGTGGAGCTGCACCCCGATTTCCGTCTGTACCTTCACACAAAGCTGTCGAATCCTCACTATCCACCTGAACTGCAGGCAGAGACCACAATGGTCAATTTTGCAGTGACCCAACAGGGTCTAGAGGACCAACTATTGTCGCTTGTCGTACGCAAAGAGTGGCCGAAGATGGCAAAAGTGCGTACAGCACTCATCCATCAGCAGAACGAATTCAAAATCAGGATACAGACATTGGAGGACCGAATCTTGTCTAGTTTAGCGGATGCCGAAGGCGACGTGACGGAAAACGTACAGGTGATAACAGACCTAGAAACTACCAAAGCCACTTCTCAAGAGATTGCGAAGAAGGCTGCCAAGGCTACGGAGTATGAAGCTCAAATCAACGAGCTTAGCGCAAAGTACCAGTCTGTCGCGAGCCGAGGGGCTCTGCTTTTCTTCATCATGGATGGATTGCACCGCATGCATTCGTACTATGTGTACTCGTTGAATGCTTACGTGGTAATATTTCAGCGCGGTATCGACCTAGTTCAGCCAGAGAAAGATCCAGGAAGGCCACCTTCATCAGGCGGCGGTGGTTTGCTTGGTCGCTTAAAAGCGGCTGCGAAGAAAGTCATTATTTCGCAACGCTTCCAGTGGAATGCGGACTTGCTACTTGCCGATCGAGTTGTGGAAAGCAATAGCGAGCAGGATCTTGATGAGCTAATGAAAGAAACGGATCAGGAAGAAAAACCATCTTCTGCCCAGATCGAAGCACGCTGCACTCAACTCAAGACATCCATTACAGACGTGGTTTTCAATTACATACGCCGTGGTCTATTTGAAAAGGACAAATTAACATTAGCTACTCAGTTGTGCTTTTCCATTTTGCAAACGGAAAAGAAAATCGATGCGATTGATATTCGTCAGCTGGTAACCTGTGGAACTGCAAACGATATGGGATCTGGAATGGGACTGCTCAGTGAATGGATGTCGGAGACAGTTTGGCTCCGTGTGCGCAAACTCGAGGAAAATATCGCTAGCCTCCAGAAGCTTACCACATTTATGCGGTCCGACAGCGAAGAGTGGCGAGAGTGGTGTGACGCCGAGAAACCGGAATTAAAGCCTATGCCGGGCCAGTACAAGACCTCGATTACTCCAATTCAACTCCTGCATATCATCCGAGTTCTGCGCCCCGATCGAATGATATTTGCATTGCGCTCATACCTTGGCGATACGTTCGGGAAGCAAATGGTCCAACAACCACCATTTGACATGGAAGCCGCTTATCAAGAGACTAGTGCCTCGACCCCTATGTTTTTCGTGCTATTTCCCGGTGTGGATCCAACGTCGTGGGTCGAGACGCTGGGTAAGAAGTTTGATTTCATGTACGAGCGAGGAAATCTTATCAACATATCTATGGGCCAAGGTCAAGAAGAGTATGCTGACAACATTCTAATGAAGTTCTCACGCGAAGGCAACTGGGTAATTCTGCAGAATATTCACTTAATGCAGTCGTGGCTTCCCAGACTTGAGCGAACGCTGGAAGTCTATTCGGTGTCTGCGGACCAACGATTCCGCTGCTTCCTGTCATCTGAAGGACCTGCGTTAGCTTCGCTCAGTAATCTCCCGGAATCACTTCTTCAAAGTTGTATCAAGGTTGCTAACGAAGCCCCAACGGACCTGAAGAGCAATTTACGACGGGCGTGGGCGAACTTCTCTATGAAACAGCTCGAAGTCTGTGCTCAGCCTAACGAATACCAAGGGTGCTTATTTGCGCTATGCTTCTTCCATGCACTTGTCTTGGGACGACGGCGATTCGGCTGCCAAGGTTGGAGCCGCCCGTATAGTTTCAACACAGGCGACCTGTTGATTTGCTCCGACGTACTCCGGCGATATCTCGATACTGCAGTGACAAGCCGGTCAAAAGCCTTGCCATGGGACGATCTTCGATACATTTTCGGCGAGATCATGTATGGAGGTCACATAACTGATCACTGGGACCGAATTACCAACAACACGTATTTGAATGAAGTCTTTACGCAAGACATTTTAAAAGGAAAGGAGCTCACAGCAGGGTTCAAGTGTCCGGACCCGTTCACTTTCAGCTATTCCAAGTATGTTGACCACATTGAAACACGACTGCCAAGCGAGTCGCCTACAGTGTATGGATTGCATCCAAACGCAGAGGTGGGGTACCTTGTAGAAGCGTCCAGCGATCTATTCACTACGATTGCAAAGTTCCAGCCCACAGCGGGTCCACCAACACCTGGGGATGGCTTGGTTGCTAGATCTGTATCCTCGGCTGCAGCTTCAGGGATGTCAAAGAGAATACCCAGGTATACGCGGTTATTGAAGAGCTACTAGAAAAGCTTCCACCGGAGATTGATCTAGCAGACTTGCAAGCCAAAGCGGAACCGCTTCTTGCGACCGATCAGTCGCCTTACGTTGTGGTTGCCCTTCAAGAAGCGGCTCGTATGCACGCGCTACTACACGAGATCCAGTCCAGCTTGATAGAACTGACAAAGGGAATCCAAGGAACGTTAAATATGACGGAATCCATGGAGGACCTCATGGAGGCCCTCTCGATCAACCAAGTACCCGGCCGCAATGTTCTGCACATGTGCTCGTGGGAGCGATACGCATGGTGGTCCCGTAAATCGTTATCACTGTGGTTTGCAGACTTGCTGGACCGTATCCAATTTCTCTTGAACTGGACCAGTGAATTCAGGTTACCATATTCAATGTGGATATCCGGTCTGTTCAATCCAACTGCATTCCTTACCGCGATCAAACAATGCACGGCACGGACCCACGGTATTCCACTTGACTCCATGGCCATTGAAACTCATATGACACCTATCGCCGAAGCAGAG
Source organism: Phytophthora cinnamomi (assembly GCF_018691715.1). NCBI lineage: Eukaryota > Oomycota > Peronosporomycetes > Peronosporales > Peronosporaceae > Phytophthora > Phytophthora cinnamomi. The sequence goes on from NW_027151017.1 coordinate 115,533, forward strand.
GGAGCGGAGTCATATCCTGAAATGGGGGCGTACATTCATGGTCTGTTCATGGAAGGCGCGCGGTGGGAGTTCCCGATGAAGGACGGTGAAAAAACGTCGCCGTTTTCGTACGAGATCGACTCCACTCCTTGTGGTGGCCATCTCGTGGATCCCATGCCAAAGGAACTGCTACCTGCGGCACCTGTAATCTACGCCCGAGCAGTTGTCATTGATAGCAAGTGGGAAGCCACTGCAGTGGGGCACTTTCGTCGAAACAAAGATGTGTTCGATTGTCCTGTGTACCAGACAACACTTCGAGGACCAACTTATGTGTTCCTTGCGACTCTCAATACCATCGATCCAAAGGCAAAGTGGATATTGGCAGGCGTGGCGCTTGTTATGCAGAGGGATTCCTAGCTCAATTTTAACGCAATGTATTTTGTTAGGAAACTTGAACAACTAGTTTCGCTCAGCCATTTCGAGTCAGGTAGTTAACCCGCGTTACGCCTGCTTGGGGTTGAACAGCTTCGGCATTTGCTGCCAGCACTTCCAGTAGTTTTCGTCGTTGTGGTCGCACTGGAGAGCATAGTCCGTGAGCTTAACCAGGTACGTCGACTCAAACATGAACGCAAGTCCGCCGTCGAACTTCTCTGGCTTGAGCTGCGCGTTCGAAGCAGCGAGGAACGTCGCAGCGTCAGGTCCGTGAGGCGTGTCGACACTGTGGAGAGAGGCGCCTCCAGGAGCAAAGCCGTCTTCACCTCCTTTCTTAGCATCGTAGGTGCCGTAGATCATTCCCATGTACTCGCTCATGCAATTGCGGTGGAAGTACGGAGGGCGGAATGTGTGCTCTTGAACCTACGCATGATAGGAGTGTTAGCAGATTCGTACGAACCAGAAAACACTAAACGAAGTCACGTACCATCCAACGAGGTGGGAAAATGACGAAGTCCGCGACAGCATTTCCAGCCTCCTCCGTCTGGCACGTGAGGACGCAGTAAATAGAGGGGTCCTAGTTGAGGCAAAGTAAGACTTAGGTTAGTACCAAAAAAAAGCAAACCCTCCACATTGCTATGACTCAGGAGCTGAGCAACTTACCGGGTGGTCATAGCTCACAGAGTTCATCGTGCAGAACTTGTCGAGGTTGTACTTGTACGGGACGTAATTTCCGTGCCACGCAACGACGTTGAACGGCGAGAAGGCCATCCGAGCGGAAAATACTTGGCCTCCAAACTGCACGGACACAAAAAGTGAGACTTGCGTTCCTAATCGCAAATTCAACAGCAATAGCAGCTTCAGCGCACCTTGTTCACCACCAGGTATTCGGCCTCACGATCTTCGTAGAAAGCGCTCGGATGCTCAAAGTCGCGCGGATTGGCGAGTCCGTTGGCTCCGATAGGTCCCAGATCGGGAAGGATGAAGTGGCGGTTGTACACCTCCAGAATGTAGCCGCGGGAAGGTCCGTCCAGCTCGACCGAGAAGCGAATACCGCGCTAAAATACCATACCACGTTAACCCTACACGTACGCACAATAAATTATCATCCCCACAAAATAATACCTGGATGACGCAGATCTCATGCGGTGACACCTTGAGCTTGCCGAATTCCGTCGTGATCTTCAGATCGCCAACCTGGGGGACTGAAATTGCACCAAAACCAAATCCAGAAACGTCAAGCTCAAAACATTTCACAGTTACAGATCAAATCACCCATAACATACCGATCAAAAAGTCGCCGTCCGAGTTGTAGAAGCACTTGTCCTTCATCGACGTGTTGGCGGCGTACATGTGGATGGCCATGCCCGCCTTCATGGTCGGGTCTCCCGCTCCACCTAAACAGCAACCACCAATGTCAGATTTTGGCAAAAAAACGACTACAAAAATGCGGCACCAACTACAATAATTGACCCACCGATCGTGCGCAGGCCGTCGATGAAGTCGACCTTCTCCGAGTCCGCCGGGAACGGCATGGGTTTCCAGCGCATCTGCTGCGGAGTGAGCTTCTCCTTGGCGAAGTCCGCCTTGACGAACGGGTGGTCCACCTCCTGGTACTTCTCGTGCACGACCGGCGGCAAAATACGGTACAGCCAGCTACCGGAGCACGAAAAGCCACGAATACCAAATCCTCAATTCCAATTCTGCCACTCAATAGTTTGACACTTGGGCACGCACCTGCGCTGGTTCTTGTGGCGCGGCATGGTGAACGCCGTGCCCGAGAGCTGCTCGGCGTACAGTCCGTACGCGCACTGCATCGGGGACAGAGAGGTTAGATATACCGGTGCGAATCTGATGGGGCACCATTGTGTCACAAACCTTTTGTGGGTTGTTCTGGCCCTTGGGCAGCGCATCGGGCAGCGCCTCCGAGCAGAAATCGTTGCCGAAGCCCGGCAGATACGACAGAGAGTCCCAGGTGGCGTCGGTCATGGAGCTTGCAGGAAGGTGCACGTGTCTCGGCGAGTGCTTTTCGGTAAATGAGCTCCTCGATGGAGTGTGCGCAGCTGGTACAGCTTGAGCTTAACACCATCAACAGTATACAAAACCCAAGTGTACGTGTCGAGGTTAGGGGGGATAAACTTCAATATTGGACGCTGTCAAATGCGAGACGCCGCTAGGTGGTCATACGTGCATTTAGACGCCTTGCCAAGCTAGCACTCGTGCAAACACCTTTCCCGAGCCAGGCGAGCCGCTCTGAGCACTCTTGGGCGAAGTACGTTGATCAGAGCAGCACCGTTCATGGGCTTACTTGAAAAATATATTTACATAGTCGGGATGTGGCTGTTCAAACATGGCTACACTTTGAGATTGACACTTTGGTTACCATTGATTTGCTAGTTTCGGCTGGAGTATCCTTTCGTCGAGTGTGTATCGTCGATACCGCTCCGCAGCGCGGTCTTCAACGAAGTTCCCGCTTCTCGCATCGAAGGAGCTAACCGTTTTCGCTGGAGATGCTTGAGGAGAAGGCACCACCACTTTTCGAGTCATCGCCTTGACCCCCGCGCACAAAATGCAGTTGGCAAGGGAGTGAAGAGCACACTTTGACTGGGATGAGGTCTCGGCTTGCGGAACAGGAGTCTGGTAGCTGGTAGGCTTGCCAGACGACGAAATCGCAGCACTGCTGTAGGCGAACGTCGAAGTCGCATTCGTTATTACCGTCGTTGCTGCTGCCGCGAGTTGTACTGCGCTAGCGGGCGTGTTGCTGGCGCTACTCTTCAGACAAATGAAGCATCGTAGCAGCTGATGCCGGTGGCACGGACCGTCTTGGGGCTTCCGATTCGCTTCGGTGGTCTTGAATGCGACAGTGACTGATGCCGGCTGACGGTGCAGAGCAGCCTCGGTTTGCCGCATACCCTCATTTACCGAGCACAGCATGCATCCTGCAAGCTTGTGCTTTTCACATGCCTCTTGGGCACGCGGTAGCGGGGTGTAATTGAAACTACCAACGCTAGCATTTTTGAACAGTGTCGCAGGCTCTTGTTTCGATGCGGCGGTACTGCAGCCACTTGCTGGATTCGGTGACCACGGCTCGTCGCGATTTTCCTTTTGTTCATGCTTTTGGGTCAAAAGTGCAGGGGTTGATTTGGACAGCACTGAGGATGCCCACTCGGGGCTAAAGCTCTTCGCGATGGCAGCTATATTAGAATACTTCCACGAATCCGCGAAATGTATTTCAGCCACGTCATTCCGATTTGGAGGGCAGGTAACAGGAGATACACACAATCCAGAGGCTTGGTGCCATGCTGCTTCGGATCTGCCTAGATCCGGCGATTCGTCGGCTTGATTACGCACCGTTGTTGTTTCCCACCTTTGTGTTGCATCAGTTGACAAGCTCCTGTCCAGCGACTGTGTTTCCACTGATTCCTCAAGTTGATTTGTTACATCGTACGACGGGTCAGTGAGCCGAGTCTGGTCATGCGCAACCTTGCTTATCGCTACGGACTTTTGGTGTTGCCCTTTACTTGACCCGAGAGCGTACCGTTCCAGCACTTGCTTGTATGTTCGAGCAGCGGTACCATTATCACTTCCAACCCGCGTCAGATTTGATCGTGACCGAGTTTTCTGCATAGTATTTTGCCTTGTCGCGGAAGAATTCGACACAGGAATCGTATTATGACGCTTCGATCCCTGAGCAGGCGTGCTGGTAGCAAGGTCCTTCAGCGGGTCGCAAATTTTCGAGTCAGCTTGCTGCTCCAGATCCTTCACGCGACTTTCAAGTGCCCGGATTTTCTTCACGTCTTCCTCTCTCCACCTCTGGAAGACGGCATTATCTCTCGACAACTTTTTGATTTCCTTGTCTTTTCCCTTTAGTTTTTCCTGGAAGTCTCGTTGCAATGCTTGGTGCTCCTTCAGCCGGGTTTCGTGCCGCCTTCGCTGTTCACTTTCTAATCGTTCTCGAAGCTTCACAATCTGTATTTTCGCCATCAGCAAGTCTGTCGAGCCATCTGTCACCTCGTTCAGTCGAATTGTCTGCATCACGGACCTCGCCCGATCTGCAAAGTGTAAGGTTCGAATCGTTTCGTCGCATGACTGCTGCGTTGCGTTCACAGTAGCTATCAGACAAGACTGCGTATTACCACCGAAAGAGTCCTGTAAAACACGGGTCAACGTTGAATCGCGATATGGGATATGCTTTCTCCCAGCTTCTGTAAGCGCCGCAATACAGTTTCCAAGAGCGGATAAACTCGTGTTGATATTCTTCAATTCTTGTGACTGTGCGTCTTCCATTTCCACGTCAGTATTCCATTTCTCGGAGCCCGCTAGGTCCACCAAGTTTAATCTTGCTCGTCGGAGAACCTGGCCATCACCATCAGGCGCTGCGCATTGTGTCGTAACGTGGAGCTGTACGATAGCATGGCTTCTGCTACTCGATAGATTCGACTCCGTCTCGCGCACGCACCGATTAGTGTGGCCTTGGTGAATTATCTGCATGGCATTTGAGAACGACTTTATACGCTCACTTGACAGACCTTGAACAGTGACGCTTGTCGTGCCCTCCAACGTGGGTTGCTCGCGAATTAGCAGGGGCTTTTGCCGCATGCGATCAGTGAGGAGATCAAAGAGACGGTCATTGTAGATCTGCAGGAAGCTGAGATGCAACTCGACTTGGCAGTTTTTCTCCTTCAAGGTGGCTGCTTGGTCGAGCAGATAGCTGAGTGTACGGGGAACGATCCCCCAAGACGATTTAACCATTCGAAATGAGTCGCTCTCGCCTTGGCTTGCAACTCCTTCGCCAGTGCCTTTGTCTCTAGGTGAACCCAAGTCACGCCCAAAAAGAGTGTGCGTTTTGCCGGTGCCAGTTTGTCCGTATGCAAAGACAGTGGCGTTGTACCCCTCCAAACACGCCTGCACGCTTGGTTCTATTGCAGCAAACACGTCTTCTTGTGTCGCAGCTTCCATGAACACTCGATCAAATGTGCATTCCGTGACCGTACTGATGCTCCCCTGCGCAGTTGATGCTTGCACACACAAGCTGGTTCCTTCGTTTTCGCCCACCGTGACTACAACCTTGCCTTCAGAATCGGAAGGCGGGCGAACACGGACAACAACCTGGATTCTTCGATGCAGACTGACATCCGTGTTTTCTTCACTCTGGGAAGTCCGCCTGTGTTCATCATCGGACATCGATCCGTTGCCAACATCGTCGACATTGCAGGGATGGTGCAGTGCCTCAGCGTCTTCTCGCCTGTCGGTATCGTCCTGCTCGGGCCTTTTCAAAGCAGCTACCGACTCAATGTCGAGTTCTGTGGTCGTCTGCTGGCAGTTGCTACCCACCTGACCTACTGCCCCGTCCTCCAGATCAACTGCTGAATCTTCATTATTAGAAGCATCTGACTGCGTGTCAGAAAACAACTCCCACTCATCGCAGTAGTGTGCGTCTTCTCTGCTGTCGATTGTCTCCGTCACTGAGGCTGCAGTAGATGGTGGAGAGCGGTCAAACACAGCCACTGACCTGCCTCCTGTGCCCGGCTGCATTTCTCCGGTGAGTTCTCCATCATCTGCCACCGCCTCCAGGACACTCGTATCACTCATGTTGCTACAGGAAGCACGAGCCTGCTATATGACATCACAAGCTCACTCAAGAACTTCAATACCCGCAAATACCACAATGTACTCTAAAAATATGCGACCGTGTTGGCCGGTTGCACTGTTATTACCACAAGCCTCGTACAGCAACTCATACTTAATCCTGCAAGCAGCAATTAATAACAACGGATGAGAATGGGAGATGCTTCTAGCTCATCGATGAGCACGTACCACCAGTTCAGGGAATTGCTCAGCGACGGCAAGTTCAAAATCACTAAGGTTTTTGGGCACGGCGAGGCTTGCCCATATCTTCTTTTGAGCATCCAGCTCATCGTCTTCTTCGCTTGCGTCTGCACCTTCATCTTCAGAAGCCTCTTCTTGATTGAAGCGCAAGGACTTCCGTCTAGAACTCCGTCGATAATTACGGTCACCGTTGCTCGATGCATCAGAATCGGCGCGTGTTCGACGGCGTTTGGGGCTTCTTTCGGGAGTAGTTGCAGCTTGGGATGCTGAGCGTTTAGCTGCACGTGTGGAGTGACTCCCTGCTGCAGCACGCGGACTGCTTCTGACGCGGTTTCGTGGGGACGGTGGCGCTGGCTTAGCGCGATGCGGTACGTCAGTTAACGTTTCTCCTGTAAGCTGATGATAAACCTCCTTCATCTCGGCGGATGGGCGCTTTTTCAGAATTATTTCTATCGATGTCTCCATGAGTGGCAACTTGCAGAGATTTAATAGACGCTTGTGCTGGCGGTCGCGCTGTCGAGACATTTCAAGCAGCATCCGCCCACGCTCAAGTGAGCGGCGCAAATCTTGCAGCTGACCCAATATTTCTTGGGTAATCCAGGACTGGCGGTTTACATCGAAAGCAGCATCCGCTGGCGGGTGGGCTTCACAATAAAACTTCCACTCTGTGCGATTAGATCGAGCGCAATACAGTTTTTTCTGTGCCGCGCAAATCGGATGGAATCGGCGGTGGCACTGAGCACAATTGGCAAGGAGTCCCTCTTTCTTATCGCACAATTCGCATCGAGCAGACATACCCTCAGGCTTAAGAGTTGGCGCGTACGAACACAGCATGTGATGCCTCTTGACCGTTTTAGTTTTCTGCCACTTGCTGCAGTACACGTGAATCCACCTGTTCGATGCCGTAGGAGTCGTCGCCACCCCATTGCTCTCCAGTGCGTATTGCTGCGCCTGCTGGTTGTTGCTCTCGGGGATTATTTGGTTTTGTTGCTGTCGCTGCATGTTCTGATGAGCTTGTAACCATAGTTGCTGGCCCCCACCAGGTACTGGCCGAATTGCAGTAGCAATTGACTTTGAATCGGGGAATGCCTGCGAAGTCAAATGGTTTGATGCAGCGGGTGGATCAACACAAGGCATCAAGTAATCCGTTGCCTTCGCGCACACGACACACGCGGGCGATTCCTTACCACCCGTTTGCGTACACCGTTCGCAGATCCAGTTGCTTCTGAATATCGAGGCGGATGAGCCAATGTCAGAAATGCAGCACTCTGGGTGGATGTAAACGTTGCAATACTGGCAGCGTATCATAAACTGCCTTCGATGGAGCATATTCACGTCTGTAAGCTCGCCAGCAATGGGTGCGCAATACTCGAAACACGCTGAGCAAACTGTCATGTCCGTCCAATCGATTGCATTTGGATCATCGTCGGTTGCAGTGATCTTGCTCTCGGCCGAGAGCACAGCTTGTACGATTGACCCAGACAACAAGGATGACTCGTCACCCACTTGTTTGTTTCCACAACTATAGTTATCCTTGTTTCGCATAACGAAGTAGGAATCAATCCGGAACCTCGTTCGACGACGTCGCTGGGCAATCTGCTCGGACGCTGGGTAATGATCCGGCAAATGACTTGAGCAGTACATCTGGAACTTTAATCCAGCCCCCCCACCAGCATACACGTACCTACCATCTCCAAGTGAAATTGTCATGGGCAGTCCGTCATACCAACCGCAAAGTGGGTGGAAAGACGTAGAGCATTTAGGGTGGCAACATTGAATGGTGCGCCCACAAGCTACTCTGCAGTGCACGCACAGGCTGCCCAGCTCTAAGGCAGGAACCTCGGGGTTTTCATCAGTTTTCGTACCAACATGCTGCCCGCCCGAGGCTTGTTTAATGCGCACGTCGATTTCTTCAGCAGAGTTTACGAACCGCACTTGATTCGTGGTCCCAACCAAACTAATGTCCGAAAGCTCAAACAAGTTGCCAATCCACACTTTCGGACACCACAGGGCACACACAACATGCACCCACTTTCCGTCAATGGTACGTTTGAAGGCACCGTCACTTAAAGAGCAAAGTTGGCAGAATACATCGGTTGCAGGGTCGAGTCCTTCCCGCGTAGCGCGACATCGGTCGCAAATAAATTCATTGCTGGGAACCTTGGCCATTCCGTAGCAGCGCTGGTGAACCGCTAGCTCGCAACGATCGCAGAATATAATTGGGTTCGTTTCAGGAGATTGACCGTCGAAACACACAACACAGGTACCATCGTCGATTGCGTCGTCCTCATCCTCCGTAGACCCCTCTTGCTCCTCATTTTCAGATGTCTTCTTGTCATCCTCTTCAGGTTTATCCCCACTTCTGTATCCAATCAATAAACTTGAGCATAATCGCTTCCAGGATGCGAACTCGTGATAGTACATGTCAGTTATTTGAGCTTTAAGCTGGAACTTGCTGTCTTCACTCTCCTTTCCTTGGAGTCTTTTGTACAATGTGCGAATACGATAGCGATTTTGCTCCGTCGTATCTTTCAGGTACTCCATGAGCAAGTTAATTGCTGGTGTCAGTTCATCAGTCAGCGCGGTATCAGCAGGAAGAGCCAAGACCGAGGACTCGTGAGCGATCGTTTCAGGGGTTTTCTCCACAGGAGTTTCCTTCACATGGTCACAGGCATCAAGAGAGATCAACAATTGGTCATCCTTCGCCAAGGGAACTTTCTTCGTCTGCATGTCGAACCCGACCAATGTGGACATAGCGTCGTGTTGGAAAATGCTAGCAAACGTCCCATTATTTGCAGCATGCTGATGCATCGTGGTTCCATTTTGGTAAACGCGCAGTGAATATTTACAATTCATTGCGGTGTCCTCTCCGTTCGTGAACTGCACGCGAATGTTAGCTTCTGAGCCTTCCGGAACGTACTTCGAGACAGAGTCGACGGGCGGTTCGGTACTGGGCTGTGTGCACTCAGGGTTATGGCAAATCTCAATCATCGGCTTAGCGAGCGGGTCGCTCAAACATCGACAGTGACTTGCTCGCATAAGGAAGTCGCACTTATGCGCGAATTTCTTAAGCGTGAGGGCCTGTTTTGGGTCTTCGGGGTTTCGTTCCAGTCGTAACGTGTCTCGACAGTGGATATCAGACGCTTGCAGCGGCCGCCGACGCGTAGCCTTCGCGATATCCTCCAGTTTCACGCCGCAGAGCCCCTTGGACAACTGTTCCATGCGCTTCTTCTCAAGCACGCTACTGCTGAAAAACTGGTTCTCCACCACCTTCCAAAAGTACGTCGAATCCATGGGGGCTCCGCTATTCTGTCCGGGCCACGAGGCAAACAGCACGTCCGTCAAGTCCGCTTGCTCGGTATCATCCAGAGCGCCGCCACCACCGCGCGGCGACGTCATGTTGTTCTTCCTCTTCATTGCATGTCTACTCTTGGGGCACGTGTTCTTCAGGTGGCCCATCATGTGCGTCTCGCGCACGGACTCGCCGCACTCCGGGCAGGCCCGCATGGGCGGCGCCTGCCTTTTGTCCCTGCTCTTCTTGGGGCTGCTCTTGCTGCGCGTCTTGCCGCCTCCCTTCTTGGCCGGGGACTTGGCCTGCTTGTACGCGATCTCGGCGGGCTTGACGCCGAGTCGGTCCAGCTCCTCCTTCCTCCTGAGCGAGTCCTGCCTGGCCAGCCAGCCCAGCAGGCACTGGGTCTCGTGGCTGTCCTTGTTGGGCGCGCTGGCCTTGTTGGCGCAGAAGCGGCACTTGAGCTCGGCCGACGGCGGGTGCTCCAGCAGGAACTGCTTGACCTGCGGCAGCTTGCGCCACGAGTTGTCCACCATCTCGTACCGCGTGGAGGACACGTCGGCCAGGTGCGTCTTGCAGTGGTACACCTGCTGGTTGTCCGTGTTGTAGCCCGTGAAGAGCAGGCTCGAGGGCGCGCGGAAGGCGCACAGCACGTGGAAGGCCTTGGCGCAGCGCCCGCTCACGCACTGGATGCAGCCGCCGCGCAGGCCGCACAGCAGGCAGCGCAGCGTGCTGCGGCTGCGGTCCAGCAGCGAGATGTCCACGGCCTCGTCCATGGCGCCCGCCAGGCTGTGGGACAGCTCCGGGATCCAGTTGATGCACAGCACGTGGCACCACACGTCGCGCTGGGCCGTGAGCCGCAGCGCGCCGCCCGCGACGGGGCACACGGCGCACTGCGGCGTCGGGAGCGGCGCGGCGCTCGCGCTCACGTGCTCGCAGGCCTGGCAGAGCCACGCGGACGACGCGTCGCCGCCCGCGAGGCTGCGGCCGTAGCACTTGACGTGCACGCGGATGAAGCAGCGCGCGCACTGCACCAGCAGCGTCCCCTGGTAGTCGTCCACCTCCATGCAGATGCAGCAGGGCTCGCGCGGCGCGGCGGCGGCGGTGGGGGGCATGGCGGTCGGCGCCCGAGACGCAGCGAGAGTGAAGGTCGGCCGGTTTCCTGCGCTCGGTCTCCTGGTCAAGGGCAATTCTTGGACCTGCGGGAACGGTGTGGACCACATCTGCAGATTGTTAAACAGCATAAAACGGCGTCGTGGAATGCGGGGAGGACTGGTATTTTAATACCGTGCGTTGAAGTGGTGTATTAAAATACACCACTTCAACGCTGGAAGGCTGGACGCCGGCGCTCATACCTCTCTGCTCGGACATGACCGAGGATACTACGACGACTAAGCAACGATACAGGACGCGGCGGAGACACCAGTGCTGATCACTATTATAGTTGTGAGTCCGTCGTTGTTCGAAGCGGTGGCGTGGGCTTGATGTGACGGTAACCGCAGAGCAGCCATGATGCATCGCAGGAGCAGATGCGAAACAGTGAGCGAATAGTCCACTTTGCAATCACACTTAGTAAGTCCAACATTATTGACACGCATTGGTCATCGGGATGCAGGAGATCCGAGCGGGGATGGAGATACATAGGTACCGATCTTGCAGACGCTGACTAGCATCCAAGTGCCCCAAAATACCAATTTAGGTTCTTCTCGGATTTGAACACTTCATCCCTGTTAATGTAGCAGGCTTTAGCGCTTGAGAGAAGGACTTGTAGAAAAGACGGTAAAAGGAGGAGTGAGATTAAGTAAGTTATGGAGCAGGGAGCTAGTCTTGCTGCTCACTCGAGAGAAGTATGTGGTTGCCTAAAACACAGATAAATATCGTGCCTACCAACCATTTGACGTTGAATATCAAAGTTTAGAGTCACTGTACTGCGCGTGTCCTTTCAGTATTAGAATAAAGGGTCCACACGGTACTTCGGGTAGGGCTGTGTGACGAGCCCTAACCTCAACAGCCTCCCTGGCTCGTCATCAGGGAACTATCCGGAGGATTTGAGCCAGCACTTTTATGCTTGGCAAATCGTAGCGTAGTGGTTTGCGTGTCTGGATCGCAGTCCGGACACCGCGGGTTCGATTCCCGCAAAGAACACAGTTTTCACTGAGCAGTGCAATTGCGGTTGACTAAGGGCTTTGGTAGCCCTCTGCAACTGCTGCTTGCGCTGTTTGGTGAGTACACTTGTGTTCTGGCGACGCTGTGACCGGTGTCATGGCTTGCACTGATATCAAGGGGTTATGCTTCATAGTGCATCACATTATTATTAGTAGCTTTATTGTTGCTTCATGTATGCTGTATATATTTGGCGGCTGTGTGCCAGGAAAACCTCGTGAGAGGGGAAAACCTATAGGACATCGTGAGTAAACCTTGTAGGAGAAACCTCACGTATGACTCGTGACTCAATATGCATTGAAGTGCTACGATTAACTGAGTTAGTGTCTGTAGTTGTCTTAAGTGTTGCTAATTGTCGCTGTCTTAAGTGAATGCATACCTAAATTGCGACGCAAATTTCGAAACTGATGCTTGTCTAGTGCTTTCGTGAAGATATCGGCTACCATCGACTTGGTATTGCAATAAACGACGTTGAATTCGTGTCGTTCTACCTTTTCTTGAACAAAATGATAACGGATGTCAATATGCTTTGATCGTCCGTGTAGTTCCGGGTTGGTAGCGATCTTAATGCAGCTTTGATTGTCCTCCATAATAACTGTCGATTTAGTAGTAGAAAACCCAAGCTCTTTGAGTAGTAGTTTAAGAAATATGACTTCTTGCATGCAATGACATAATGCGATATACTCTGCTTCCGTAGTCGAGAGCACTACCGTGTGGTGCTTTCTCGATAGCCATGATATCGGACTTTTTTCCGATCATTGTGACATATCCGCCAACTGATCTTCTAGTGTCAGGGCAATTGGCATAGTCTGAGTCCGTGTAAGCTGTCAGATGATCAGCTAGATTGCTGGCGTCAATAGATGTTGATCCACCTAGCAGTATACCTTGGTTTGTTGTGCCTGATATGTATTTTAGACCTCTTATCACTGCTTTCCAGTGTTCCATTCCAGGATTTGATAAGAATTGGCTGACTTCGCGCATATAGAATGCTAGATCTGGGCGAGTGCCAACCATGAGGTACATGATACTTCCAACGACCTCTCGGTATGGAATATCTTTCATTGCCTCCCTCTCTTCTTGAGTGGAGGGCTCCATGGCTTTTGTGAGCTTAATGCTGCGGTCTGATGGCGTCGCAGTTGGGTATGTGACGAGGTGTTTGAACCTGTCGAGGACATTTGTTGCATACTTGCGTTGATGAATGAGAATGGTTTTGTCTTTGCGGTTTCGTTCGATTGACCAGCCGAGGATGTATTTCACCTCCCCTAAATCTGTCATTGAAAATCTCTGTTTCAGGGCCGATTTAATACGACATACGAGGTTAACCGTGGGAGCTATAATAAGCAAGTCATCCACGTAGACTGCAATGTAGCAGACCCGTCCGTCAAATGTCGCCATAAAGACACAGCGATCCTTAATCAGCTTTCGAAAACCGAGACTCTCTAGGAAAGTAGACAATGTCTGATACCAAATACGAGGTGCTTGTTTAAGACCATAGAGGCTTTTTAATAGTTTGCACACCAAGTGTTCTTGACCAGGGGCAGCGAATCCCTCCGGCTGAGCCATGTATATTTCCTCAGATAGGAAGCCATTGAGAAAGGCAGTTTTAACATCCATCTGATGGATCTCATAATCAAGATGCGCAGCTATGATAAGGAGAAGGCGAAGCACTTCCATTCGTATGACAGGAGAAAATATCTCGTCGTAGTCAATACCGTACTGTTGTAAAAATCCTTTGATAACAAGACGGGCCTTGAATCTATCTATCTCGCCAGTGCCAGTATACTTGACAACAAAGACCCAGCGGTTTTGGAGAACTCGCCGGCCTTTCGGCGGAGGGACAAGGACCCACGTCTTATTTTTCGTAAGGGACTGGTATTCGGATTCGGCTGCTGTTCGCCATTCTCTCGCGTATGAAGATGCCATTGCTGCTTTATATGTTTTGGGTTCCGGCACGTAGCGGATAGCAAGTAGGCTGAGAACTGAGTGAATACGTGCTGCTGCTTCCTCGGAATCTTCCTTAGAATTTAGCTCAGTCAGATTTATTTCATCCTCGTACCGAGGGCGTTTAGTTGAGCGATGTGGAGGAGTAGAAGGCGTCTCCGATATAAAGGAATAGTTTATTGTGCCACGTTCAAGGGCATTTCTCAGTGATGGAAGCGGTTTCGGCGTCGCTGCGATATCAGATGAAAGTGGGATAGTCTCGTCACTTGGTCCGACCTGCGGTGTATGTTCCGCCTCTACAGGTGTATCGTCTGTAGTTGTCGATGGGGCTGGATCTGTCAATGAGGCAAGTTGTAGCGGCAGTGGTAGTGGTTCGGAGGTATCCTCAACGGTTCCAATCGTTGGAAAACTGGTTTCATTAAAGACCACGTCGCGACTGTAGACGATCGCATGGGATTTTACGTCCATAAGACGATAGCCTTTCTTATGTTCGGGAATACCCAGATAAATACATAGCTTAGCTCGTGCATCGAGCTTGTCCCTGTAGATGTCATTCACGTGAGCGTATGCTGCACAGCCGAATACTTTCAGATACTCCACGCTGGGTTTACGGTTGTACCAGAGTTCGTAAGGAGTGCGTCGATATGTGTTCTCGCTAGGTGTCATATTTAGTAGTGTAGTGACGTGAGTAGCACATTCCGCCCAAAGCATCTTAGGTAGTTTGGCATCGAGTAGGAGAGCACGGATGCGTTCTAGGATCGTGCGATTTCGTCGTTCGGCTACACCGTTTTGTTGCGGTGTGTATGCATTTGTGAATTGTGCATGTGTTCCATACCGTGCAAAGATAACTCGACCAAGTTTTTCATATTCCTTGGCGTTATCGGCTTGAAGTACCCGAATATCCTTATCTTCTGAGGGGCCTGTATACTCAAGAAGATGAATGTCTGAGCGGAAGATATTCAACGCTTTCATCCGGAAGTTCTCGTAGCAGGAGTATAGCTGACTCCGTGCTTTGATAGGGTATAGGAACATGTAGCGAGTGAAGTCATCAACAAAGACAACGAAGTACCGGCACCCGCTAATACTAGGAACAGGTAGCGGTCCACAAATGTCAGAATGAACTTTATGTAGAGGCATGATAGCACGCTCAACATGTATATTGGAATGAAATGCATTGCGGTGTGACTTCGCATAAGTGCAAGCAGAACAAAAGAAATTGTCTCGGGGAACTACGGCTGTGTCTTCGAGTCCCTTAAGCGCCTGGTCCTTAGTCAGCGCCTGTAAGACACGAAAGTTAGGATGACCTAGGCGTTTGTGCAAGAGCATAATAGCAGTGGGCTTACCTGACATGGCCACGTGGACTTCTTGCTTTTTGATCGGCGAGGCCGTGAACTGGTACAGCTTGGCACTGGTGGACTTCTTTGCCTTGACATTGAACCTTTGGTCCGACTGCACCGTGCATACGGCGCGCTGGAATGTGAAGCGGAAGTCATGCTCCACTGCTGCAGGAACCGATAAAAGGTTGAACTTCAGTTGAGGTGCGTAGAGCACGTCGCGCAGCGTGAGTTGGCGGTGTTGCCCCTTTGAGTCGGTGACTTGGAGCACGACATCGCCGGTTCCTTCAATTGGAATCTCGGATTTTCCGCCGACGGTGATGAAACCGGAGGCAGGATTCTTCGAGATGAACCATTCAGCATGCTGAGTGACATGACTCGTGCACCCTGAATCGATGGTCCAGTTGGAGTCGAAGCTAGCGCTGGCTTGAGCGGTGAGGCTGATGGCAGGTGGTGCCGGCTTGATTACAGTGGCAACCGCAATACGAGCCTCATCACGGCGAGTTTGGCTGTAGCCTCCTTCTTCACGGCGAGACAGTTGTTGTCTCTTGTCGTTGGCGCCACGGTTGTAGCTGCCACGACCGCCGTTGTTCCGACCTCGGCCGCCTTTCTGCCATGATCCACGGCCACGACCCGAATTGTTGTCACGTCGTTCGTAAGGGTGGGACCTGCGAAGATTTCCGCCGCGAAACTCGAAATTCGCTGGTAGAACGGTGCCCGCCTTGACAGTGCCATCGCGGAGATCCTTCTGCAACCCACGGCATAGTCGAATGTGATGATACGGCTTTTGGCAGTAGCTGCATACTTCGCCGTAGGACGTACCACGTGATGTGGGTTGCTCTGGTGCAATAAGTGCACGTTCATCCTTGGTCCTTCGACTGTCAGGAGTACCCTTCGCCAGAGAGTAGCGGGTTTGCGCCTCCATCTTGCGGACTTTATTCTCGATGCTCATCTTGAGTTCATCGTACGGGATGTACTTCCGATTTCCTTTCCAGATGCGCAGATCGTCCTTCCACGATGCTGGCATGGAGTGGAACAGGTACAGTGACTTCTGTCCATCCGTGAGGACCGATTCGGTCGCCTTGGACGCGGCTCTCATCGCGTCTTCGAGAACGAGGAAAAACTCGTTCACATCACTCCCTTCCTCGTACTTGGTTTCCATGAGGAAGTGCTGGATGAAGTACGGGTCGCCATGGAACGCGGCTCCCTCGTACTTCTTGCAGATGGCTTGAAAAATGGCGTAAGCCGAGTGAAGGTTCTTGACAAGACGGATGTGCGTGTCGTCCATAGTCTTCATCAGGAAAGCCTTGGTTTGTGCTTCCATGCGGCGCAAGCGCCGGGATGACAACGGTGCTGGTCTCTCTTTCTTGGCTCGGCGCTGCGATTTCCGCTGCGAAAACGAGCGTATCGGTGAGGGTGGGCTGGGTGTCGACTTTGTCTTGCCGTCCTCGTCGCTGGCCGCTTCGTCCTCCTCGGAGCTTGACTCATAGTCGACGGCTTGAGAGTCGTAGTCGACAGGAGTAGAAGCCTTGGGAGGGTCTTCGACGTCGGACATGTCGGCGTTGTCTGACGAACCATCTTCATCTTCGTCGTCGTCATCGCTCACTCCGTCGTAGTCCTTCTTGGTGACGAAGCCGAGGAGGTGCTTGCCATCAAGCGATGCCGTCACTCGGGTCTTCCACACGTCGAAATTTCTTGACCCGGTAAGTCGGGGGAAGTCGTCACTCGAGACTTGGCTGGGACTCATGACCTGTTAATGTAGCAGGCTTTAGCGCTTGAGAGAAGGACTTGTAGAAAAGACGGTAAAAGGAGGAGTGAGATTAAGTAAGTTATGGAGCAGGGAGCTAGTCTTGCTGCTCACTCGAGAGAAGTATGTGGTTGCCTAAAACACAGATAAATATCGTGCCTACCAACCATTTGACGTTGAATATCAAAGTTTAGAGTCACTGTACTGCGCGTGTCCTTTCAGTATTAGAATAAAGGGTCCACACGGTACTTCGGGTAGGGCTGTGTGACGAGCCCTAACCTCAACAATCCCGATGCACGTGCCTTTCTCCTCCTAGATGTTGGAAGTGGTCAGTGGTTTGCCCCATACATCTCGCTCGTTCTCCAATACTCGCGGTACTCCTACACAATGATTTTGTCGATTTCGGTTGGCCCACGTTGCAGATTGAACACGCTGCTATAAACGTGTCTTGGCATCACCCACCATTAGATCTTCGTCTCAGTACTTGAACTGCGCTAGCCGCATGCTCAGGGCAGTTGTGATGCGTATAAAGCTGGGCTTCGCTCTTTTGCCTATGCACAGCCAAAGAAACGAGATTTTTGTTCAAAGTGTTGAGGGAAGGGTACGGGAACCACCGGTTGGCAGAAATGATTGAACGCGGAAAATGGGATCACAGTATTAGCGCGGGGACGGAATCGAGTGTCAAATATGACATTTTGCTGGATATGACATTTACTGTACGGTACCATTTCCACCCCTTCACGTACAGTTACAGATGACGACGGAAAAAATACGCTCTATAAAATGGCACGTGTTGCTGCTACAGACTGATGAACATTTTGACGAGCCTATAGCTCCAGGCTGTTACATACTGTACTACCTCCCGACCAGTTGTAGATTAGCTCCAGACTATTAAAAGTAGAGCGGGCCGGTTGATGTGTCTTGGCTAGGGTGTACGTTCCGGTTAAAAATTACGGGAAAGTAGGTGTTTTCTGACTAGCAAGACTCGTCTTTCAACACAGCAACACTTACGACACCGTTCGATTCTTATAACACCAAAGATGTAGATATGTATGAAAAGTATATTATCTAGTTGTGTCACTGGTAGCACATATTCAAGTATCTGTATCGTAGATACTGAATTACTCTCTTGTTCTGTTCGCCGAAGTCAGGCGGGCTAGTTTCGTACTTGATATTTGACTGCTGGATATGACATTTGCTATACGGTTATGGAATTTTGGTAAAAAAAAAAAAAAGAGGTACAATCTTTTGTCCGTTAAAGTATGTAATAAAAGTGGTCCACACGACGCCCTCAAGAAAAAAAAACTGTGCATTCCTTCTTTCGTTACTGGCGGCCATGAGTCTCGCATCGTGCCCGTTGGAGGAAGGGCTGGCCTTCAACACGGCGCCCGAGAGCGTCTACGCCGTGCAGGACTATGCGCTGGCCACGGGCAAGTCGGTGCGTGTAGAGCGCGCCAGCGGCGCCGACCGGCGCATCGTGTGCCTGTCCGAGCAGCCGTGCGCCTTCTTCGTGCAGATCTACCGGCAGCGCATGGCGGACAAGAAGACGTACGGCAAGTGGTACATCGCGTCGCTGGAGCTGACGCACTCGGACGCATGTGACGCCGGGCGTCGCCTCACTACGCGGCAGATTGCCGGGCTGCCGGCCTTCATGGAGGCCGTGCAGACCAACCCCAAGGCCTCCATCGAGGCCCTCGTGGCCACGGTGCTGGAGCGCCATGGAGTGCCGCTGGAGAAGCAGATCCGCCTCGTGTACCGCGCCAGAGACCTGGTGCGCAACGGCAAGGCCGTGGTCAGAAGCAGCATTCTGCCCAGTCAGGACGCGCCGCTGCCGCCCAGGCAGTTCGTGCAGCGACGCGTCAAGACGTCGCAGGAGGCCAAGGTGCTCAAGAACCCGGACCGGATGGCGTGGACGCAGACACTGGTGGAGTCGCTGCTGATTGAGAGGATCGTCAAGCACGGCCGGGAGTTCGTGGAGGCCGGGGAGATGTCGCAGCACCGGCAACTCTGGGAGGTGATCCACAAGGACTTCAACGCGATGCACCAGCTGTCCGTGTCCGTGACGCAGCTGCGGGCCAAGTTCCGGTACTTGCAAGAGCAGTATGTGAAAGTCCGTGCCGAAGAGCAGGAGGCCGAGAGAGATGCGGAGAAGCTGGTGGTGTACCCGCGTTGCTGGGATATGCTGGCTGAGTATTTTGGTGATGAAGCTCCACACATCAGTCCAGACATGGTTGAGGCGAAAGAAGAGCTTGACGTCATGAACCCAGCTAACAGCCAGGCAATGAGCATTTCGACTAATGCAGGTGCCATTGTGGCCACCCAGTCGGGTCCAGTTCCGTTTGTCCAGTCGATGCAGTCGGTTGCTTTCCAGCCGGTACCTGTGCAAACTCCATTCCAGTCATCCGCTCTGCAATCAATCCCCGCCCAGTCCACGCCGGTCTTCTCCGCTCCTACGCAACTAGTAGTATCTCAAACTCAAGCTTCAGTTATTCAACAGGAAACCTCGCCGGAAGTAGCTTCAAAAAGGAGAAGGGTGAACCCCCCAGAACTCCCTGCTGCCCATCAAGAACCGCACACTGCTTTATCGGTCTATGCCACCCCATCCAATGTGTCTCCTGTGCCCAGCGATGTGGTGGAAAAACTCGAGAGTATTCAGAATACTCAGGACGAGATGTCCAAGTCTATGGATAGCATGAAGCAAGTGGTGGAGCAGTCAAACGAGGCCATTCGAGGTCTGCAGAAAGCGCTAAACCAGTCCAACGAAGTCAACGCCGCGCTGCTAGACTTCCTGAGGCGTCAGCCGTCGTCTGCATAGGTGTAAGCTTGAAAACTGAAAGGCACTCCATTTTGAGTTACAATATGATGATGGGCTTGTATGGAGCTTGCTCCCGTCTCCGATCAAGCTGTGCAGTAGTTGCTGCTGGCAATACTTAGCGCATTGCTGCGCAGGTAGTCACTTACTGATGTACCACCGTATTAAGAGTTTGGCAAACGTAGTCCAGCGACTCACTACTAGATCGCGCGGGCCCAAGCTCGCCGCGGAGCTGTTCTAGCTATGGTATTTCGCATGGCCATTTGCCAAAGCCTGTTGTGCTCGGGCACACGCTCGCTCGCGTGACCTATGCGTCTGGGCCTG
Source organism: Phytophthora cinnamomi (assembly GCF_018691715.1). Lineage (NCBI taxonomy): Eukaryota > Oomycota > Peronosporomycetes > Peronosporales > Peronosporaceae > Phytophthora > Phytophthora cinnamomi. The sequence goes on from NW_027151017.1 coordinate 135,383, forward strand.
ACTAAAGATGACCTACTCCAGTAGATGAGTTACTGTGCATGCACCGTGTGCAACTGAGACCTCACACGAGCAGTTGCGCCAGACCTGCATGCACCGGATGTGAAAATACGTTGCCTTTGCTAGTCCTTGAACTCCCACGGTGGTTCTACCGTCTTTCAACCACGGTATCTCGATGCGGACTTTCCTGGCTTTAGCTTCCACCAGCCTCAAAACCACGCACAAACCTAAGGTCGCCGAAGGACAAGCTTGCCCTGTCAACAACCGCCAGCAAGCAAACGAACAAACGCTCCGGGAGCAGATACAGTTTGTTGTACACGGATGCGTGCTCTCGGATCGGCGCGACGCGAAGCTTCCCGATGAGAGTGGTGACCAGCAGGCTGCGACTTGGAGGCTCCGAGTTGTGCGAGTCGTGCTCCGCTGCTGTTGAAGCAGCTCGAAGCCTCCACGCACTGGTGCAAAATGACTGTAGTAGGCGTGCGACCGCGTCATGCTTCGACTTGAAATGAGCACACGATCCCGCTGGTCGTCTATGCACGCGCGCCATGTGACGCGGCAGATGTGTAGACGGACCGCAACACGGCGATAGACCGGATCGGCACTCTGGCTCTGGGTCTACGTGGACCGCTGAGCACCGCCTCCGAGCGGCCGAAAGCACCGGCATTCGCACCCATTCTGGTGCATGTGCAGCCGAAACGCAAGCAGCCAGCGGCCAAGAGAGCCCGACAACGGCGCGCGCTGGCAGCGGCGTGGTTCAAGGAGAGCTGATGCGGGTGAAGCCACGTGCGTGGGTGAGCGGCGCCCATAGACGCCGCGCGATCATGGTGGTGCCCGTGGCGCGACGCGTCTTCCTCGAGACGAGGCGGGATTGCACGATGTCTCGCTGCCAGCGAGTCGCTGCAAGCTGCAACGAGGGGCGGGTTTGCGCGCGCACGCGACGTGGGCGGGGCCGCTTTTCGCATAGAGAAAGCCGGCGCGCGGGCGGAGCCATCTCCCCGCCGCCAGTGGTTTCGCAGGCACCAGCAAGGCCACTCGACGGAGACCACCATTGCATTCGGAACCCAGCGCTGAGAAAGTCGCCGCGCAAGCGGGAACTCGCCCCAGAGACGAAGCGCGTCCAACCGCCTCTACCAGCGCTTCAGTCTGGCTACCTAAATTCAGCACGTCGCATTATGACAGGTCGGCGCGAACAGAATAAAGCTTTGCCCCGTCTAATCCGATTCATCGACTTTAGCGGGTATAATCTGCAACGCAGGGATTTAGACCCGCTCCTTGATTCCAGAACGGACCAATCGCGGCGCGACGTCATTTCGGTAATGCAGCCACGAAAAGTGGCACTCGAGTTGCTGGCGCAGATCGCAGGGACACTTTCCGATTCACTGGCACTGGAATGCGGTTCCTTGTCGACATGGGGGAGACCCAGCTCGTGCAAGTGGCGCCAGCAGCTGACGCCGCTGGTCAAAAAGCTGCCGCCGTCTCGCCCTGCAAGAAGCGGACGCTGCGCAAGCGCGTGGTGGACAGTCGCTGGCTGTTCAACAACATCCACGTGGGGGAGATCATTATCGACTGCCGCTCGCGCGAGCAGTTCCAGGCCAACACGGTGCTCGGGGCCATTAACGTGCCGCCGCCACCCGAGGACGACGACGACAACGACTGCGCCGAGTACGTTGAGAACCAAGGCCTGTCGCCGTTCAAGAGATCCCTGCGAGATTTCCTGCTTTTCGCTGACAATGACGACCTGGAGAACTCGGGGTCGTGGCTCTACCGACTCGAGCAGTTCCTCATCGACGACGGCCGCGCGGCAACTGTGAAGGGCCTCTGCGAGGGCTTCTCCCACTTCCACAAGCGCTACCCGTTCTACACGACGCGGGGCATCGTCAGCGGCGGTGTGCTGCACAGTGGCAAGCACCAGGTTTCGTACCCGAACGAAATTGTCGACAACTTCTTGTTTCTTGGAAACATGTGGCAGGCGCAATGCGAACAAGTTGTCCAGCACTTGGGGATCACTCACGTGGTGAACGCGACGCTGGACATCGGCAACGTTTTCCAGAAGGAGGGGATTCAGTACTTCAACGTGAAGCTACCGGACAAGCCCGAGGCCAACATCGCCCGGTTCTTTGACGCAGCGTACGAGTTCATCGCCCAGGCCGAGCGGTTGACCGCAGCAGACGGGAAGCCCTGCCGCGTACTGGTGCACTGCACGCAGGGCATCTCTCGCTCGGCGACGCTCGTGATCCTGTACGTCATGCGCGCGTATCATTGGTCGCTGGCGCAAGCTTTCAACTTCACGCGCTCGGGTCGCGGCGTGGTAGTGCCGAACGAAGGGTTTCTGCGCGCGCTGGTGCGAGAGGAGCGTCGGCTGTTCCACGGCAAGTGCAGCGTCACGGAGGGAGAGCTGGACCTGCTGGTGAGCGGCGGGCTGCCCAGTCGGCCGGCGCGGCTTCAGCGCAGAACGTCCCCGCAACTTCAGCTGTCCGGGGCGTCCAAGGACGGCCAGTGCTCCATCATGTGATCGCTGCCGCTTGCAATTCAACCGGAACCGATCCTCTGTAAGATACGTAGCATAGTTGCACCCACCCAGATGTAGGCTGCAACCTGTAGAATTATAAACGCTGGAGAACGAATCTAGCGTGAATCTCGGCAACATGCCATGTTCACGAACTTGTTTTGCCTTTTGCGTCACGGCTTGCGTTCCAGGTTGTGAGCGCCGTCTGGAAAAGGATGTGTGCTCTCTGCTGGCGTTGGCAACATCGCGTTTGTGCACCCTATTGACGTTTCCACAGTGGACAGACCACAGAGGCGTGGTGATTGCTTTGGCCCCATCTCGTGATCCGTTCGCGGAAACTCTGCAGCAGCACAACGGCACCAGCACTCATTTTGCCGGGCCCCTAGAAGATACCTTCAGCGTGCCACTAGGCTCGCCTCAGCTGCGCATTGTTCTCGTTCTCCGTCCCGCACACTTCCAATCGCCGTGATTGCCGTGGCGATTACCCCCCCTTGGGCCGGGGAGGACCGGACCCCGCGCGTGGAGCAACGGTTGTCATGCCGACACAGTATAACTGCTATGTCTCACGATGGACACTGCAAATTTCACAATTAAATAAGATTTTATAATTTCTTGGTTGGACTATAGTGTCATTAAACCGATATTTGAAGATATATTTGTACAGGTTATTAGTTTTAATTGTGAAATAGTGAGCAAAACATAGTTGTGATACCTAGAGTAAGTAAGTCAAAATGAAATGTTACCACATAACAGTACATGAAGCTTGATAATTAGGCGAGTGGACCAATACTCTTTCATACCATTGCTGGTGTGCCGGGCTGCTGGTTTCCGACGGTGTAGCAAACGGTAGCGTTTAAACTGTTTGTTAGCAGAAATATTGTTGTAGATGCTGGTGGGGTCCTCTTTACAGAGCTATAGGCTTTGCTAGCAGGACACTGAAGTACCTATTTTCATTTTTACGGTCACAAACAGATTCGTACGAAATACCATCTACGAATGTTCATTTGAAGACGCCAGGGGTGCAATATATTGAATAGAGCTGTGGCAGGTCGCGTTGGGATCGAAAACAAGCAATCGTGAACTGCTAAAACTAATGTTTTGTGAATCTTTGAACGTTAACCGATGCGCTCATCACTATCGACGTCTACCAGAAAAACGATGGTATGAGAGTTACGCACGAATGTAAGACGCAACCTGACTCATCTGTAAGGTTCGTGACACTTGTCATATTGACCCACGAAAACCTTATTGTTCGTGGGGATGATGATATCTCGACCTGGAGCGCAAATGATTTCCGCCGACGCTAGGTTCGGCTGTCCACTACTGACGCCTTGCGCCTCCCTGTCGACCTACTGTTTTGTGTTTACCTCGACTTTAGCGTCGGGCTAGAAAAGCCGGCGGGTAAAGCCCCGGAGAGCCGGAGAGAGCTGGAGTGGCTGCTTTTTCTCGGCGAGCTGCACATGTCGAAACCTTTCACATCGCATACGTCGATATATATTATGTCACCATTGCATCTAACATCGCAACCGTATTTGTATACTCTATCCCAGTAATAGCCCAATCCGTCCAGCGCCGCATGATCGACTATCACGGATCCGCAGGCAGCCCATCCTTTCTCGCTGCTTCGGCCTCTTTTTGGCGCACCGAGTTACACGTACAGTCCAACAGCAGCAACCTCCAGCAGTTATGAACCAGACCGCTACGGCAGATCCGGATCTCTCTACCCGCTGCCTCGCCGCTCTGCCGGCCCGCGCATTTCGCCTCCGATTACCGAAGCAGCAGCGAGAGCGAGAGCGAGTGTATGCCCGCAGCGCCCGCCCACTCCCTCGCCGGCGCCCGCATCGACAGCAGCACCCCGGCAGCAGCAGCAGCGTCCGCGACCTTCGACATGTCCGTGGGCGACGACAGCGCCACGGGCGGCAAGAGCGCGGCGTCCGACGTCGTCAAGGACGAGGCAGCTGTGGACGCCGCCTGCCCCGCTGAGGACGGCGAGCCCGTCGCAGCGTCGCCATCGCCGTCACCGTCACCGCCGCCACGCAAGCGCCAGGTGCGCCGCGGCGAAGTCAACTGCCGCTGGCTGTACAACCAGGTGCAGGCGTCGCGCGGCATGATCCTCATCGACACGCGCACGCGCCAGGAGTACGAGGAGGACTCGGTCCCGTCCGCCATCTCCATCCCGCCCATGCAGGGCTGCCGCTCGCTGGACGACGTGGAGGGCGGCCTGCTGGAGGAGCAGCGCTACCTCTTCTCGAGCAAGAAGCGCAAGCTGCGCGACGTCGTGCTGTTCGGCGACGCCGTCAAGAAAAGCTCGGCGGACGACGCCGGCGACGCCAAGACCTGCAGCTGGCTGCGCAAGCTCGAGCAGCTCATCATCGACGACGGCCTCGTCACGAGCGTCAAGCTGCTGACCGACGGCTTCCTCACGTTCAAGTACCGCTACCCGTTCTACACGACGTCGGCGCTGCTGGACGAGATCTCGGGCCAGCTCACGCGCACCAAGAGCGGCACGCACAACCTCAACTACCCGAACGAGATCCTCGAGGGCTTCCTCTTCCTGGGCAATATGTGGCACGCGCAGTCCAAGCAGGTGGTCTCGCACCTGGGCATCACGCACGTCGTCAACGCCAGCTTGGACGTGGGCAACACCTTCGAGAACGACGGCGTCAAGTACCTCAACGTGACCATTAAGGACCGGCCCGAGGCAGACATCAGCTCGTACTTTGACGCAGCGTACAGGTTTATCGAGTCGGCTAAGCGCACGCAGCACGGCCGCGTCCTGGTGCACTGTACTCAGGGCATCTCACGCTCGGCTACTCTCGTCATCATGTATTTAATGCGCGCCAACAATTGGTCACTCGTCACAGCGGTGAATTTTGCTATGGCTAGTCGCGGCGTCGTTTATCCGAACCAAGGTTTCGTCAAGTCTCTTATGGTGGAGGAGTTCCGGCTGTACAAGGGCAACAGCATCACGTCGGACGAGGTCGACAATATGCTGCAGAACCTGATCCCTGACCGACCTGTTCCTCTGCAGGTGCACTCCAACAAGACCGAGTGCTGCTCTCGCTGCCGCAAGATGTTTTCGTTGCTGGAGTGGAAGCACAAGTGCAGCTACTGCCGTAAGGCTTTTTGCAGCAAGTGTACCAGCACACGACTGGCGAATCCGGAGCGCGAAAAGAGCGCAGCAAGCAAAGGAGAGGTAGATGAACAGCGGCCTCGACGCGTGTGCCAGGTGTGTGTAAGCAGGTTGTGGCAGATTAATCTGCCGCGTTCGCGCAAGGGACTCCAGCCACGTGTGCAGCGTTGCAAACACCTTAACGTGAACAGTTTGTCGACCTTCGGTCGGACGGTGTGCATCTCCTATTTTGAAGGAACTGAAGCGCAAGTGATTATGGACGTTCTCAAGATTCGATTTGGCGTCAAGGAAAACCAGATTATTGACATATCGAGAGATGACGGCGAACCCATTCGCACTGTGGAAAAGATTGCAGAACTGCCAGACGAAGCCGAGGTGTTTGTCTCGGTCGGAAAAGCTGGCAATATTCAGGAGTACAGCCAGCGAGGAACGAAGCCGCAACAATCCATTCAGGGCTCTACCAACGCCAGATATACCAATAGCAATCACCGGCAGCCGTATGCGCGCCACCAGCAGCAGGAACGTACGCGCCAACAGTTTCGACGAGACCTGCAGTCACCCCGTGAACGAATTTTCCGTGAGCGCAGCTCGTCGGAAGGCATCGTTGATACCCTGCAGCAGATTGAAACTTGTGGTCGCAACCCCGACGCACCTCGTACGCGGTCGTTCCAAATGGACGCCAGTAACGTGGAAACGCCTGCAACGCCTGCAACAACACCTCCCGTTGAGGACCCTGAGGTAGCTGAGCGCAAATTCCGCGAGTTATGGAAGCTTTCATTCCCATCGATGGGTCTCATCGAGCGTGGTGCTCTACTCAAGATCAAGCGGCCCGAAATCCTCATGGACGTCATGCTGGGCATGAGCAGCCTTTCATGCGGTGCGCTCACTCTCCAGGAATTCAGCCAGCGCCTCACCGAGCTGGGCTATGCTGACTCGGACCGACAGGCAGTGATCGCACTGCTTGACACTGCTCGCCGCGCCACAGGGCGGGTGGTCGGATGATCGAAGCTATACACTAGAAAAAAGAACACACGTATTCAAGAACCTTGGTAGGATAAGTAATTTATTGAAGTTGCTTCGCTTTCTAATCGATTGCTTGATCAAACTTCCTGGCTGGTGTGCACGCATGAATGACGCACGTTGCTCATATTTCTTCCGCTCTATCCATGAGTAACGGAAGGCGCGCTGTCTACTTCTTGTCGCCGCTCGCTTGCGGGTAAACGTACTCCGTACCCTCCATCTTTATCCGGCAGCGATGAACGGTGAGAGTGAACTGCAGCTTGGGCAGCAAGTTCGTCGGGCTCGAGTGTCTAGGCGTGGGCACTGGCGTCGGGGAATTTCTGGTAGATCCGTTGAGGATTGTTGAAATGGCAAGCGCAGCACCTACCGTGAGGCAGCACTTGTGCGACCAGTGGAAGCCATCCACGCCGTATAGCAGGTGAACAAACAGGCACATGAGCAGGAATCCAATGCTGGAGCCTTCGTCCACCCACTCCACCCACTTCGGGAGACCCTCCTGTGCGCTTTGGGGCTTGGGCGATTTCAACTTGGTTTCTTGGGAAAGCACCTTGCAAGTCACGGAGACCTCGATCTCAGTGGGGAATTCAGCATCGGTAACTTCAATCCAGCAAACACGACCGGCGTCCCAGCTGCTCATTAGCGCCTGCGTGCCAATGCGGCCGAGACCGCCGTCCTGAAGAAGGATGACGCACGCCCCTCCCTGGGGAATCACTCCGAGGTCCAGCTTTTCCCCCCACTCGGTGCGTCGCTTGATGACCTTCTCCGCAGGACGCGCATCCCGCTCGCTTACGTGCACGACCGACACCATGGCCACCCGCGGCGGCGTCGCTTCCTGTTCGTTCGCAAACAGGAGGACGCTTTTATACTCTAGTGAACAGATCCATGACACGGCAGAAAGCACGACACACAAAGGCGCCGTAAGACGACCTACTTACGAAATGGGAGAAAAGCTCATGGTTGCGTGCAAGCAGGGTGGGGCTGGGCAACGCCTCCGGAAAGGGGACGGAGCTCGCGGAAGACTCACGTTGGTTGGCCTTCCCAGACCGCAGCACCTTGCGCTGCTCCTCGATGGCGATTGACCAGCTCTCGCACGTCGACGCCTCACGAATGGGCGTGCGCATCAAGTACAGTCGGTCCTCCTGTCCAGTGCACCTCCGTTAGCTCTTTTACCACGGAACCCCGCAATTGCACGTAGCCAACGCACCGTGCAGATCTCGAGGTAGTAGTGCTCTACCCCGGGCTCGACCGAGGAGTAGGGCGCATCGTCTTCCGGCATGGCGCGCACCCTCGTGATGGAGGACAGCGCGATCTGCAGCACATCGCGGACCCCTTTGTTAGTCAACCGCAATACAATCGCCAAGGTAGAACCGCCTCATGTGTTGACTCACGTGTCCGCGCTCCTCCCCCAGCAGCTCGAACTCCGTGGCCTTGCGGTAGTAGTGCAGCGTCTCGGGCGTGAGGACGAAGAGCCGCGAGGCCCAGCCACCGCGCACGGCGCCGTCGCGACGCTTCTCCAGCTGGCCACAGAACAGCACGCGGCCGTAGACGCCGTACTCAAGCTCGCTCGAACCCCCCACGAGGCTCATGGACGACGTGGTCGACGGCAACGGCGGGCGCGACGTCATGCTGCGCAGGGAAGAGCTGCTCCGGATGTGACGATGATACACCACGAAGCCGTTTCAGCCACAAACCTGCGACATGTGCGCTTCAAGTGATACCGGTATACTGAGTCCCGTACCGGTAAGATGATGACGAGGGACAAACCCCCTCTCTTCAGTTCGCATCTGGGAAAAAAAAACTTTGTAGCGAGCGTCATGCTGTTCCTCGAGTCGGAGAACAAGATCATCAAGGAGGTGCTGGAGGGCCGCCTGGGCGAGACGTGCGTGGCCGTGGAAGAGGGATCCAGCTGGATGCGTTTGAGACGCTGATCTGTCTGTGCGTTGTGTGGAATTAATGGAATCATACAGGGCTCCTCGCCCCGTGCCCCCAATGGAGGTCCGGTTGTGCGACTTCGACGGTGAGTTCCAGCGGGGGACGAGAACAGGAGATTGCAATCCAAAGGGGAGGTGATACGAGAGGCGGGGAACTGACTTGACGTTGGGCTCGTTCGCAGATGTGCAGTTTGACCTGTCGATCGCGGACAACCTCCTGACGATCTCCATGGCCTACCCGCCCTACAAGACGCTGGAGGGGTGCGTGCTGCTCTCGACGTAGTGGGTTGCATAGCGGAGAGAGGAGGCTAACTTGGTGGCGATGCATGGATAGACTGGGTGCCAAGCAGATGTTCGCCGTGACGTACCCGGAGTTCCAGCTCGTCGCTGCGAAGGCGGGTTTCGACTTCTCGCTGCAGGTCAACGTGGACGTGATCACTCCTGCCAATGCCTGTTCGTGTGTCTGGAGTTTTCTTTTTGATTCCGGTGCTGTATTGAAGTTGGTCTGATAATTGAACTTCTGTATCTTTTCGACAGCTTCGTTCATTGAGCGCATCTCGGTGCTGAAGCGCAACATTCTGGGCGCTCCATTCGAGCAGTGCTTCGAGGCGCTGCAGAATGGAAACGCAAGCACCCTCGGCCCGGTTCAGATCCCGTACCGTCGCAATGAGACCATTTACGTGCTCCCCCAGGCAGACCGTATCGTCATCGTATACTCGGTCTGCTTCGACGATAAGACCGACCAGGCCATTGCGCGCGTGTTCTTGCAGGTACGCCATCTTTGGTGATTTTTTTTGCCAGAAACGGAGGCACTCACTAACGTCTACGACTCGACTACCACAGGAGTTTGTGGACACCCGTCGCACGGTAAACAACGCGCCTCCCGTGGCGTTCGGCAAGGACCCGCCTCTTGAGCTACGTGGTGCTCCAGGTCTGCGTAACTCCCCGGATCTGGTGGGCTACCTCAGCCTTGCCATTTTCCCGACCCATGTGGACACGACGGAGAAGCGTATCAAGGCGGCCACGCTTGTGCAGGGCCTGCGTAACTACCTGCACTACCACATCAAGGCGTCCAAGACGTACCTGCACATCCGCATGCGGAAGCGCGTGGACCTGCTGTTGCAAGGTTCGTACTTGTGTGGCATTGTCTGTCATCTGCCGCCATCGTTCACTAATTCGTGAATTCTGCGTTTGTCGTATCAGTGCTGAACCGTGCCCGTCCCGAGAAGGACCAATCCAAGACTCAGAAGAAGACGATCACGGGCCGAACCTTCGCGCGTGCTTAGACGAGAGACAACGCACCATCGGCTGCTTCGGACGGAACACGTTGAGGTTCTCCGTGCCAAACAATTGTTTTTGCTGTAGGCTACCAGTTTCGTGCAGCGCTTTCTAATACACAAGACGAGATGATAAAGTCGGCAGCTTCAACTTCTTGACCAGGTTACACTTCGGTGTACGACAGTGTAATCCAGTTACCATTCAGGTTACGCCTGTCATTCTGGGCCTCTCGCTCATCAGCCGACATGATGCTCCGCTCTCTCCGCTGCCAGCCTCTGGTCCGCGGCCTTCGCAATCACTTCGCCGCCTTCAGTGCGTCTGCCAGCGCTGCAGGTGACGAAGCAGCGGCTGCAGTGACGGAGAAGAAGAAGGCCCCGCAGCAGCAGCAGCCGGTGGTGGAGACGACGTGGAACACGCTGGTGGTGGGCGAGATCGTGGACTTCCACCCACACCCGCAGGCGGACCGGCTGAACGTCTGCGCCGTGGACGTCGGGGACAAGGAGAATCTACTGCAGATCATCTGCGGGGCCCCCAACGTGCGTCAGGGTGCGCGTGTCCCCGTGGCCAAAGTGGGCACCAGGTTGGCGATTAAGGAGCCCGAGACTGGGGAGCTGTACGTGGATTGTACTTGGAGGTTGTTGCAGTTGTTGCAGTTGCCTTACAGATTGCCAAATGGTGCGTGTTGATGTGACCTGCAGGAAGAAGCTCAAAATCAAGAAGTCCAAGCTGCGTGGAGAGGTCTCGCAGGGCATGATCTGCTCCGAGGCAGAGCTCGGTTTGACGGACGCGAGCGACGGCATCCTCATCTTCGACGACGACGCAGCAGTTGGCAGCCTCGTGTCCGAACACGGCACCATTGCCAGCCGCCTTAAGGCACGTGGCATCACCGTCCCTGCGCCCCAGCCGAAGGTTACTGCCGAGCCAACACAGCAAGAATAAGGTGTTGCATTGGATCCGACACCTCTGCCGGTGTAGTGCTACTGTTGTCGAATACTGCAGCGCTGGCAGCAGACTGATACAGCTAGAAAGATACAACGTGCGTGGAAAAGCAAAACTGGTCGTTGTCTTCTTGCAATTAAATTGAAAAGCTCGGGGTGAAAATGAAAAATAAGAGATGAAAGTGAAGAAGTACAGGTGTCGACGGCAGCGCTGGAGCTCGTGACTGCCGATAAAATACACACAAAAGAAAAGCTAGCTGCCGCTGGCTGGCTTGGCTCACGAAACTTGACGCAATACACCACGATGACACGGACGAGAAGAGTTTCTATAGCGCTCCGCCACCTCGTGCACTTGGCTTCCGACGCTGGCTCTGGGGATTCCTTGATACGGGTAGTCGCAGCACTGGGGGGGAGAATTTGTTCCGGAATCAGCAGAGGGCGTCCAATCATTACTTGGCGGCTTGTAGGTTGGAGAGAGGAGGGAACACGGCCCGTCTTTTAGTCGCGGGATGCTGTCACGTTTACCTTGCGAGGCGGTCTACCGCTTCTGCGGCATGTTGGCGACGCCGTCGAAGAACTCGACGGTCTGGTTGCCGACGGTCACGTGCAGGAAGCCGGTGGGCTGCTTGTTCTCATAAATAGACAGCTCTACGGGCGCGGGGACGCCGGGCGACACGAGCAGCACGTCGGTCTGCGGCTGCTGCGGCAGATCCATCGGGGGCGGGTGCGGCTGCTGCGGCTGGTACATCTTGCTCATCATGGACTGCATGTACATGGCGGCCGACACGTTCTGCTGCTGGTGCTGGTTGCTGTACACAGACTCGGCGTACATGTGCTGCTTGCTCAGCAGGCCAAGCGTGGCGCCCGGGGGCGCCAATGCCGGCGGAGAAGAGGCCTCCATCTGGTTGTCCAGGGCGTAGCCGCCGTACCGGAACTGCTGCATCTGAATCTGCGCGGCGGCGTCGGCGTTGGACGTATAGTGCGTGTGCGCGGAGAACGGGAAGCGCGACGGGGAGGGCGCGCCGCTGTATATGGTGGCCATGGCTGCGGCTGCGTGTATGTGGCTTGGGCTGGAGCTGGGGCTGGCGAGAAGAGCGAGAGAGCAAGAGCTGCCTGGCGGACGGGCGCGAGGCTGTAGGCTGCGTGCTCTTCTTGGGCTTTTGCGCTATGGGCGGCCCGCTTTGCGTTTCGAGAGCGCCGCGAACCGGCGGTTCAGTTCGAGACGGTATTTTTAGCCAATGCCAAATCGGGAGAGAGCCGCGCGACGCGCGGATTGGTTCGAAAAGAACTATTTTTAGAATGCACCATCCTCCGCATCGCATACCTGGCCCTCGTATAGTCAACGCTAGTATCGCAAACGCTGCGCGTCAAGATGAGCCGAGATGGAGGTCTCAGATAAAGCTCGAGCGAAATCAGATTCTCGGGGACGCGGCGGTGACACCCAGCCAGCTGCAGCTACAGGCTACAGGCTACAGCTACATGTACAGCTACAGGCTACAGCTACAACTACAGACCCAGCTCGCTGAGGCCCGGGTGGTCGTCGGGGCGGCGGCCCTGCGGCCAGTGGAAGCGGCGGTCCTGCTCGGCGATCGGGACGTCGTTGATGCTGGCGAAGCGCCGGGCCATCAAGCCCTGCGCGTCGAACTCCCAGTTCTCGTTGCCGTAGGCGCGGAACCACTGCTGGCGCTCGGCGTCCAGCCACTCGTAGGCGAAGCGCACGGCGATGCGGCTGCCGTCGAAGGCGAACAGCTCCTTGATGAGGCGGTACTGCGTCTCGCGCGCCCACTTGCGCGTCAGGAACGCCTCGATCTCCTGCCGCCCCGTCACGAACTCGGAGCGGTTGCGCCACGCGCTGTCGGCCGTGTACGCGAGCGCCACGCGGCGCGGGTCGCGGGAGTTCCACGCGTCCTCGGCCGCGCGCACTTTCAGCGCCGCCGACTCGCCCGTGAACGGCGGCACCGGCGGCCGCGCGGCCTCGCTCATGGCCCTCGCCAGTGCGTTCTTGGGGGCCGCAGTCGTGGCACGACGGAGTGTCAGCATACTTCGATCTTGGAGAGCTAAAGCACGAGAGAGGGACGATTCAACGTTGTTGAAGGACTTGACCCGAATTCGGCTCGTAAATTACGAGCGTAATCAGCCTGATTTCGCCTTTACCACGGGATCGAAACATAACAGTAGTTGGACAAGTTGACTACGTTTAGTGCTTTCGGACGGCAACTCGCTTTACTCGGCCCGTTGGTGCTGGTTTTCGTGGGTCTGGAGCTCACGCCGCAGGATCTTGCCCGTGGCGCTCTTCGGGATGGCCTCGATGAACTCGACCTGGCGCACCTTCTTGAAGGGGGCCACCTTCGAGGCCACAAAGTCCATCACGTCCTCCTCCGAGAGCCCCGCTGCGTTGGTGGGGTCCTTCAGCACCACAAAGGCCTTGGGGATCTCCTCGCCGAAGGCGTCCTTGCCCCGGACGCAGCAGGCATCGGAGATCTGCGGGTGGTTGTTCAGCACGTCCTCCAGCTCAGCTGGTGCGACTTGGTGGCCCTTGTACTTGATCATTTCTTTCAAGCGATCAACGATAAATACGAAGCCATCCTCGTCGATGAATCCGATATCGCCGGTGCGCAAGAAGCGGTCTTCGGTGAAGACGTTTTTGTTCGCCTCGGCGTTGTTGGAGTAGCCCAGCATGACTTGCGGGCCCTTGTACAGAAGTTCACCGTGCTCGCCTACGCCCAGGTCCTTGTCAGTGGTGGTGCATTTCACGCGAAGCTGCGTATTCGGCAACAAACGGCCAACGCTTCCCTGGATTTCGCAAAAGTAATCCGCAAAGAAAGGAGTTATGGTTAGTCGGTCGTCGAATCACTCTGGAATACCAGGATTCGATCATGCGTCCTCACCGGTTTACAGTTCATTTCCTCAGCGTAGTTGACGCCCGGAGCAGTCTCTGTGGCCCCGTAAGTCTGCTTCACGGCGATCTTCAGTCGGTCCTTGACAAGCTTCACCACTTCCTTGCCCATTGGCGCGCCGGCGGAAACCAGAAATTCCGTCGCCGAGATGTCGTACTTGTCAACGACGGGATTGTGGGCAAGGAATAGCGCAAGTGGAGGAGCAATGTGTGCCACGCGGATCTACACATACATCGAGCAGCAAGAACTCTTAGTTTTTGGTGCATCCACTCAAGTAATGATGCATCAGGCGCCTTACCTTGTACGTGGACAGCGCGTTCAGGAAGGTCTCCGGCTCGAACCGAGGCAAAATCACCTTAGCGGCACCCTGGTATATCGACAGATGCATCAACATGATGCCGTAGATATGAAAGAATGGCATCAACCCAAGAGAGGATCCACCTAGATTCTCTACATGGTTGATCTGCAAAGCGTTACAAAGAGTATTTCTCGCACTCAACGCCACACCCTGTGCAACAGTCAGCAATGCGAGTTTTTTTGGAAATGTTAACAAAGCAAGAGTCGACAATAGTAAATCAAATGACTTTGCAATTACCTTGGGAACGCCCGTCGTTCCACTGGAGAATGGTAGCAGCACATTGCTCTCAGGGTCAATCTTCTCAAACAGGAAAGAATCATCCCTGTGTTGGATCAACTCGCTAGAACAGGTTCGCACCAACATCAGTAATATAGTTTGGACTCCAGTTCAAGGTCATAGGCACGTACGTACTCAAAGCTCTTGAGGCCTTCTCCAACACCTTCCCCAAAACCCATCGTGTAGATGAACTTCTTTTCGAGCTTGCACAGCTTGGCTGCCACGACGGCAGTTTCTTCCAGCTCCTTGTGGGTAATAATGTATCTGGCCTTAGCCGCCTTGATCTGCACCGCCAGCTCGTCGGGAAGGAACATGTATGACGCAGGAGAGCACACCGCTCCTAAGGAAATGAGCGCTATAGCACCATCACCATGAAACCTCAATCAGCACTTCGTTGCCTCTGGTTTAATTTTACAAGTATATTCACAACAAAACGTACCGAGTACCGCCGTGGGGTAGTCCAAACAGTTGAAGGAGTGCACTATGACCGCCTGCACAGCCACAACAACAACAATGTCAGCCCCCCCCCAACACCCAACACTACTGTAGCCCCCAACTTCTCTCCAATTTGTCACGTACATCTCCCTTCTTGACGCCATCTTTGGCGAGAGAAATGGCTAACTTCCTAGCTCGCTCGTGGAGCTGCTTGAAGGTGACGCGCTCGTGTGTGATGCCATCAATGAAAGCCGGCTTGTCCGCGTTAGCACTCAATTGGTCGGTGACAATGTCCCAGATGGTCTTGTCGGGGAACTCTACATCTGGGTGCGGCGACTCGTGCACGATCATGGAGAAGTGTCGGAAGGAAAGCGAGGACGCTGGCGTGGAAAGCCCATTGGGGCGCGACAGGAAGCGAGACACGGTATTGTGGGCAGTGCGAAGGAATCGACAAGTGAGCATGGCAGGCAAGGCTGGTTACAGCGTTGGCGATGGACACTTGTGGACTGACAGGTAGTGCTACACGCAATGAACCGCTGGCTGACGCTGTGCCGCGAGGCCCGCGAGCATGTTTTTCCGGTGGGATTAGATAACGGATCCGTGACAAGATGCAACGGAGGATGGGAAGCCCGAGGTGATGAAGATCGGTGAAGCAATGCCGTCCGTGAAGAGACTAATAAGTAGAAATCAAGCACTTTTCGGGGCAAACCATACACAAACCCTTTGACTGCCAGCCAGCTGGAGTGATTTATAGGCCCATAGAGACATGAGAGGCCTAATCGCAAGATGCGATTGGCCAAAACTAAAAGCTACGAGACGACTGCAAAGCACTGTACAACCTAACAGGTCTCCATGGACCTGTTAAATGCATTACCGCACAAGCCACAAACATTTCGTGTGACATGCCATAGTTGTTTTCTCGTCTAGCTAGCAGCCGCCCTCCCCTTCGCGAACAAAAGGACTGAGAGGCACTGTTCAATGTAGCCGACGACGACACCTCAGACTGGAAGGCCGACACGGACCTTGGCCTGGGAGAGACCCACCCACGCTCAAACAACAATGATGAGGAAACTCAGGCCGGCGGTCCACCCCCTGCCGCACCGATGCAAACAGCACTAAGGGGCTGAACAGGGTATGCCTGTGACGACGGCTTGTCAACGAAAATGGCACGTACAACGTTAGTTAGGACAAAACGCGGAGCGTTTGCAAAGCGACAAAAAGTTGCTCTCTGTTCGCTATCCCTCAGCGCAACGTACCGAGAGACGCTCAGAGGCTGGACGAACTAAACGTTTCGAGACATTGGGAAAGCTGAGGTGTCGACACTGAAGTTTGGTGAGTAGTTAGGTCTGGAGATTGCAATAGATGTGTTGCCCTTAACAGAAATCAAGGAAGTTTTGTATGAATGCGGCCGACATTATGGTGCGGAGCAGGTTCGAATGTATACGCGCTAACATTCAAATTCATACATCAGGCAACGCTACAGTATCCTAACCAAACTAGATGAGCTTACACTGCTAGAGTCATAGCAAGTCAATGTGAATAACACAGATGATTGCATATGCAGGAGTGCGAGCGGTTGGCGGATGTAGACTGGACACTGTTACATGGGGTGCTCGGCTCGCATACTTGAGATAATGCTATAACGAAAAGACGCTGCGTCGAGAACGCGCGGGCTCCGACGCCGTCGCTCCGAGGTCGGTATCCTCAGTGATCTCGCCGTGATGTCCAACCCAAACGGCTCCTACTTCCGTGGAGCAATGCCGCAGTAGCGACACTGACCAGGGCGCGACCACATGCTGCTCGACCTCTCAAACTTTCGATTGGAAGTACTGTGATGCAAACCAACGTCGCCACGTGTAAAGATTCGTGGTTTTGATTGGTCGGTTTTTCTCCTGTGCGTTGCATTGATTTGCTGAAGCCATGGGTCCAAGCAGACCCGTAAGAAATCTCTGGTAGTGAAAGGGGTAACCCTTTCACTACCAGAGATTTCAGACAACGACGCAGTAATCCAGTCGACATAAAAATCAGGCATTGTACAGTGGTACTCATCTGATCTGATAGTAAAACAATATATATTATTATCCAATCAAATGTCACAGCAGCGAGGTATTAGGCCAATCGCTAGCAAAAACTAACGACTGGTTGGGACCAAAAATCACACTGCGTGCCTGCTAAATCAGCACACTATTCTGCGTCATGAGGCGCATCGAGCAGAGCTACTCCATTAAGAAGAAGTGCGAGGCGCTGGCAGTGATTGACCAAGTCGGCATAAAGGATGCCTCACGTATTCTAAATATCGCCCGAGGCACCCTCCACGACTGGACTAAACAAGCCGAAGCGATTCGTGGCTTTACTGGCAACGCTACGTCGAAGACGCTAAAAGGTCAGGGGCGCAAGGAAATATTCCCTTGCGTCTCTGAGGTATTGACGTACATGAAGGACGTGCGGCGGCATGAACATGTAAGTCTACAACGGTGTTAATTGCTACGGACTGTATATTTTAATGGTTATGTCTATTATGCAGGTTCTGTCTACCGCTGGAATCATAGCGTTCATGTGGAAGATTCAACCGGAGTGGATGACCACCTACTTGAATGAGAAGGAGAAGGGTACGCTCGCGCTCGAGCGCATGGTCCAGCGACTGGCTAATCGGTAATATACTATGATATTTGTTATATTGTTCTGTGTATTGATGTATTGCAATTTGTCTTGTAATTTATGGCTTGACAGCAACGTATTCTCGTCACAGAAGCTCCAATCTGCTAAAACATCTTACGAGGATCTTGAAGAACCACGTGCTGAATTCGCTCTCTCGTTTTGGGCAAAATACGAGGCCTTCGGAGGCGGTGGTGTGCTCAACGTGGACGAAACGGCGATTCTATTCGACATGCCGCCGATCAAGTCGTGGGTTGGCAATGGAAGGAGAGATTCGGCGCGTATTTTGGGCGCTAACAAACACGCAGGCCGTATGATGACAGTTTTGACCGTGCGGGATGACGGTAAGCTTTTCTCTATTTGTTATCATATATGCTATTATGTATTAATGTTGTGTATTCACTGCTAATTTGAGTTGTTAGGAATAAAGTTGCTAATTCTCTTCATTATCCGTGGAGTTCCCGGTGGACGGCTCGAACAGGGCGAGCTCGAAGAATACCCAGAGGGACACTTCTACACCGTTCAAGAAAAAGCTTGGATGGACAGCTCCGTGTAGAGATTATATGTAGAAATGCTATTAAAGTTTGAAATAGATGCACCCGCTGTCCTTCTTCTTGACAACTTTGAATGCCACGTCTCGGAAGAAAGACAGCGGATCGTGGCTGAGGAAGCCAACGCTACGGTGGTCCCATTACCACCCAATAGCACCGCACTGTGTCAGCCGCTTGATGTGGGGGTAATGGGGCCTCTTCTAAACAGTAGTAGTAGATGCACTGGCAGTACTGCTAAGGAAAAGCGTATTCGTGTGATTAACTCAACTATTGCTGCATGGGAGTCTATTACAGCAAGAACTGTAATCCGTAGCTTCGAAAAGGCTATTCCGAGGTATCCGGAGGTAACCATTTGAAATTGAATACCTTTTTTTGAAATTCATATGCATTTATGAACGGTCTCTGTACAATTGACCCACGTTTTGACCAATGACATTTCCTGCCGGATTTTTTTGTCGGGCACAGTGTTCGTCTCTTTACTATGGAGAATGGCATTAAGTGATGCTGGATTTCTGCGTAGTTGTCTGTAACACTTCTACTCCGACATTACGAATTCTCCGTAATATACTTTATAGAGGTGAAACTTATTGGCGATGTCCGCAACAAATTCTCAGCGAGCTAAATCCGCAAATAGAAATTTGTATGGATAAATTTAAGCAGGTCAGCTGTATAGTCCATATCGCATCCAACACGAAGATTTCGGAAAGGGTTGGGGGACCATATATAAATCTCCGAAGGAGAACGCGTGGCTGTCACCAGCCCTTCATTACGAAATCAGCCCCCGAGAAGAGACCATCTCCCTGGGACCATACCCGCCTTCGAGAAGTCGTTTCAGCAGATACAGCGCGAGTTGACGAAGAAGGGCCGGAGGAGATCTACGGGGCTCGGCAACGACCAAAGGTACCTGCCTCCCGGTGAGAATCGACTGCTTTGTTGGTACGTTTATTTTGCCTCGCTGAGATGGCTTACCACTAATAAAATAGGATTCGTTCACTAGCCAGATGAAGCCAATTTGCTGCGTTACTGTCGGCGTCAACGATGTTTGGCTTTTGGTTAGCCCACGGCCTCTGCTAGGACGGCTCTGATGGCCACAACGACAAATGCGACTACTCCGATGACCACAGCGACTGCTGCGACGGCCACGGTGACTGCTGCGATAGCCATGGCGGAACCGCCACTAGCTGAAACAGCAGCTAAGCAATCGGCTGCGGCAAAGTCTAGGCCGGCGGCAAAGTCGACTCCTACAGCTCCCCGATCGCCTTCAGAGGGCTGACGTTGCTCTGGCCATGGTGGACGCGAATCGAGCGCCCAGATCTGTTAGCAAGGCTGTAAGTAGTGGTGCGACGACCAAGCAGAAAGCGGCCACAACCAGGGCTCCTTCGAAGCGACGCAAGAAGGGTACGATGTTGTGATGAGATCAATTTGTTGTACATATACTGACATTTATAGTTGTTACGGATTCTACATAACGGAGGAGACAGCTGATCTTCCGGAAGCTACGGCAGAAGCTGTTCCGGATGCGCGATAGACTACCGGTCGAGATGTAACGGAGACAACGGTGGCAGCTGAGGATACGACTGAAGCAGTTGTTACGGAAGTGCAGCACATACTGCGCGTCGAGTTTCAGAGGTGTCAACCGCTGTTCGGCTTGACGACTTTGACTCGAACAACTTCTTGGATGCACTGCGCGTGATCAATTCTTCACACCTGCTAATACGGATGATCTCAACGATGGAGATGCTGATTGGTTGCTCTCGCTCGACTCGGATGCCAAAAGTGACGAAGAAACGACCTTGCTTGACGAAGACGAGGGCACAGAGGAGGACGGCAGTGTGGAGGACTGCATTGAAGGAGAAAAAGCGATATCGATGGTGCTGCTGCTGCTGAAGCTCCGCTTGAGTTTGTTCTCTTGGACGACGATTTGGATTGCCTTGATACGAACGGATGGGATACATTTGATGCGCCGTTCGGATCAAGTCTTCTACGACGCTGGAACGCTCTACGAGGGACCGTGGAGCCCAATACGCGCAGCGCTGGCATACGCCGTGAATCCCCTGGCAATAGCCTACGTCTTCCATCCGAGGAATGCAGGCAGAAAATTGCACGAGAAACTGGGAACTACCGCGATGAGAGGATTGCCGCGATCTCGCAAAGAATGCGATCACGCGCTCGTGCACGACGGGAGACAACACTGTCGACTATTGTGCTATTGGTGGAGTAGTACAAGGCCAATTTGCCACGAAAGAACCCTACCCAACCCCTCGAGACCGTGCACTGCATCGGTTTGCTGATCGCACGCGCTCTTGAGCCGCGCCGAGAGAGTCTAAGTCGGCTTTGGGCCACCAAGGTGGAGGGAGCATAGTCGCGTGTGATGTTCGGGCAGTCCCTCAGCCGGAACCGCTTCCATGACATCGCTCGCTTCCTACGCTTCAACATCAACGCCAAACTGGCTGAAGTCGGCGATCGCGTGTTCAAGTGTTGTCCCGTTATCCAGGCGCTGTAGACGACGTTTTTCCGGGGGTATCGACTCGGAGCCCGGATCTCCTTTGATGAAGATATGGTTCCCATGCGTCACCGACGTAAACCATTGCGTCAGTTCATGCCCATGAAGCCCAACAGGTGGGGTACCTAGTTCTACATGACGTGCTCCGCCGAGACTGCATTCTGCTCCAGGTACATAGCCCAACTATTACGGAGACCTGTTGCATGAAACGGGTGTCCGAGATTTTGCTAATACGGCGAATCCGTTATATATTCCGAATGTGCCGTACGATATGCTAACGGATTCTGTCTGATGTCTAGTGTAGGCTAGAAAACTACTGCAGGAAGGTGAACGACAAGGAAGTTGCTTTCACCCAGCGAGCTGTCGTCAAGAATCTGGGGCATGCGCTTCGAGGACAACGAGCACAGCGCTTGGTGTGTACGGACAACTTCTACACTTCACTGCCGCTATCACACAAGCTTCTCAGCATGGGCTACAGCCACGTTGGTACCATCCGAAAAGTCCGCAAGGATTGGTGCACGGCCATCGCATTGACGCAAAAGAAATTTCCAAAGCGTATGCCGCGCGGTACATACCGCATTGGGGTGTGGAGAGATCATCCGGAGGTTGTGGCACTAGCTTGGATGGACAACAAACCCGTACGCTTCCTCGGTACAGGGAGTTCTACACAACGAGCGCAAGTAATGCGCCGAGAGCGCGATGGCTTGGTCTCTGTCGTTCCATGTCTGATGCTTGTGCGCAACTACCACCAATCAATGGGGAGGAATGGACCTACATGCTCAATTACGGCTGCAAAGATACTCTAGTCAACAGGCTATTCGGATGCGCAAGTACTACAAAGCGATTTACCTCGGCCTGGTCGATCTCGCCATGGTGAACGCGTTCATAGTGCACAAGATCGCTCTGAAACGCCACAACAAGCTTACCCCGCCTCACGCTGCATTTATGAGGCGCCTACACACCGAACTACTGAGCCAAACTAACAAGACTTTGCGGCTGGAGACGGCATGACGGATCTCGTGACAGAGCCGCTGCCGCGCCACCCCCGCATTCTGGAGACCGAAGCCACGAATGGAACCAAGCGTCGACAATGATTGTGCAAAGTATGCTCTACGTACGCTGGTGCTGGCTTGCGCAGCTGCGAGACGAGCTACTACCGCGCCACTTTCTCGCGCGAGAAGATAGGAAGGTTCACGCCTGCAACAAGCCGCGCCGCCTCGAGCATGGCGGCTCCCTCACCTGCGACCAGGTGTGGCACCAGAGCTGCAAGAATGACACCGTAATTCCCTCACAACAGCAGCACCAAATTAGGTTCGTCAGCATGCGCAGACCGGAGATAGCTGAGGAGGCTGAACAGGAGGAGTAAGAAAGTTAGGTTGGAGGAGTAAATAAATGAAATCCCTCTTTGCTAAATGCTTGTCGTGTTGTCGGTCTCATCGTTGCAAGAGGGAAAACGGTTTTGCAGGGAGATCGCAATTGGGAGTATTTTGGACATGTTCTGTATGGCACATCTCACCGCATTGCCCAATCAAATATCTTACTGAGGCCACGTGGCGCGTGAGAGGGCTTGATGCATGATTTATAATACTCTTTTTTTCGGCATATCGCCATTCATATATAAGGAATTACAGGTTCGCGGGAATAATCTTCGGATTAGAAACGTTAAGAACAACGGTCGAACACAAAAAGACTTGGTCAAAACGACTGTAAAATTGCGTGAAATCGTATCGATTTTGTAGAAATGTGATCCACTGTATATTGGTCAGCAGTCCCTAAAATACGGTATACATACTACAAAAACAAAAAAACAGAATTCAGAAGTCGCCAAGGGTAGACGAGGCTGTAAGCATAAGCAAAATGTGAAACGCGAGAGACAAGTATGGAAAGGGTGGAAATGGTCAAACACAGACACCGGGAGAATCCTGGTCACGATAGTTGATCATACTTGTGGAAGTGCTGGATGTGGCAGAATTTATCGTGCAGTTATCACCCCAGCAATGCAAACATACATCGCGAACCTGAATGAAACAGGGCTAGCGCTGCGGCGCATTTGGTTGGGTCTGCGTCGCTGCAGCGAAGTTCCGCGCCTGAACGGAGTGGCTACGTATGAGCAGGTTGCTTGTGGTGTCCAGCATTTGCGGGCGAAGTGAGGCGAGCGAAACACGATGGGTTCGATAAAGGCACTGGCGCGACCATTTTCTTTACACTCTGGAATAGATGCAGGTAACGCGTTTGCTTTGGGCGCGCTCTGAACGACGACGGTTTCCCTCATGTTGGGGAGGAGAATGATGACGATACAGTGGTGTTAGACGTGTCTACGGTGGGCCTTCCAGCAATCGAATATAATTGCCTTGTTTCATCTCGATGCCCCGTTCAAACTCTGCGAAACGGGTGTGTATTTAGCGACTGCTCCCGAAAATATCACCTCGAAGCAACGTATGTTGTTAGCCGGTTGACCCACGTCGAGTACTCCTAGGTTCTGTCAGCTGTACTGCAAATATATCGCAAGTCGTTCTTCCCTTATCCCAAGATTCATGCGGATCTTTGCGATATTGAAGATGACAGGTTCTGGCGCCCCTCATTTATAAGGTGCACCATATTATTGTTTTTTTCATGTAGTATTCAATGTGAGGAAGAAAACACGTAACCGGGACGATGCCGCTGGTGCAATGGTTTACAAGCGCATCCTGCACTGCATTTTTCAGCGCGCCTCTTGGTGTTCCATCAAATTCGTGACGCTATACTTACTCAGTGGCGGCAAATTCAGGTTCTCCATGATTTTTCTTAATTAGTTCCAGAGGCAGTTACTGAAAAGTCGTATCTGGTTCTGGCAGGCCATTCCCGCGCCCACCCGCTACATGACAACGAATAATCTATTTGAAACATTCAATGCCAGCGCTAACGATACGTGATGCAGGAGATGTTCGACATCAAGTGGCTACTACGGAAACCTGCCGTGATTTGTGAGGACGTAACGGTGGATAACGTAAATCCCACTGCGTCTGTCCGCAATCCGCATTCAACACTAGTGAACATAGTTCGGAAGTTAGTACATGCTAAGCCGTTGGTGGTATACGAGGCCAGCGACGAGCAGATTGTGAAAATTGTTCAGCTGAACTCCTTCCCTGGTGAGTCGAGACGTTTGGCAGAAGCTTCGAAACAGGCTTTTGTGCTGCTGACCAATATCAGATAACGGGTCGGTTGCACGAAAGGCTTCGGCAACGGCAGCGACACAAGGCTTCTGCCATTCGTAGCAACGCAATGAAGTGGTTGTTGTACATGGCTCATCGAATGAAAATGCTAGCTGTGGCGGGGCCGTCAGTATCCCTGCGGGTACATGTGCGTACCGATATTTTGCAAAAATGGGACATTGTCGCCATGTGCACGACGCTGAGTAGCAATAAAACGTATTCGAGTGGGAGCTGATGTCACCGCCTTAAGGGTTGTCATGTACACAAAAAGCATCGAGGCGAAACGGAAGATGACCATGAAACCCTTGGCGTCTCTATTGAGTTACAGTCTACACAGCCACCACCAAGTTTGAATTCGAGTGAGACGGCTTCTGCGAACATCTTCATCGCCACGCACAATGCTTTTGTCGGTGCGTTCTCATCGTTTCATTTCAACGCGCAACAAACTTACTATCAACTAACGACGAAGGGTGCATATCCGCAGCCAGCGATCAAGCATACGACAGGATGAAGAAATGCCCAGACTTGTGAAATGCCACAAACAGGTGTGAGGAAGGTGAGTACTACTTTATAAGCGAAAATGTACCAACACAGAATTTAGGGTAATCTTGAAGTCCCTAATGAAGGTTTCACTGTCCCAAACTCGATTCTACAGCTACATCGCTGCCTCTTTGTTTTCTCAGAACAATATCAACATAGCGGACAACACGAAAGAGGTTGAGAACGCATCGTAATGCGAAGCGTTCAAAATACACTGATCTATCTTGACTTTAAAAATGGCATTTGAAGTATTGTGCACTTCTTGCCAGAGGAGGCCGGCCTGACCGTCTGATTGGCAGGCTATACCCTGTCCGAGGGGCAGTGTGGGTTGTTACATCTCTATGGAGTTGTGGATATGAATTGACCTACATTGTTAGTACGATGGCTGTAGCGCAGCAAGAAGTTGCCTGGAGAACGTACTACATCGAAATTGAGGGTACGGATCACTGACACATACACTCGTCGTTTTACACGTCTTCGCTAATGTACTCTCCTGCGCTGATGACCTCCACTTCGCCGCTGACCTCCTCTCAGTTGTCCTTCTCGGCGTTGGTCTCGTCGCTTTCCTCGCAACTTCAACATCGTTCCATTCGCTTTCCATGTGGTGGGCCTACTTTGGCTCACTACTTTAGCTTACACGTCGCGCTACGTGTATGAGGAAGCGTAGGAGTTTATTAATAATTTGAATTAATTATACTTGAGTCCACAAGTATAATATAAATCAAATAAAACACCAAGTAGCTAGTTGAAGGTAAAATGAGAACTGTATTGTTTGTGAATTGATCTTCCTCCTAAATCTGCTAAAACTGTTTATCATCTATGAAAGGGATGGACAGCGGCTGGGTGTCAGAGCCCCGCTAATATGCACGTCTCTAATTGGTAGAAAGATGCTGCTTTCTACCAATAGAATCTTTGGGTAGGTGTGGACCACTCATTATGGTGGCCCACTTCAATGTATCCATTGGTGTGACTTACACCAAGGTGAGGAAGTATCTAAAACCTTTAACAGATATTTATCTGTTTTAAACCATAAGTGACAATTGTCATGCACAAGTGACTGTTGTCACTTGTGTGTGTAACCCCGTTACACCATCCCCCCGTTAAGCTTAGACGTGTCGGTCTCGACACGTCAATTAATATTGACTGCTTGTCAATTGTTTGTGTTGGGGATTTCCGTGCTCATCCGGAATGAGCACAATCAAGCTGAAGACCGCCATTGCAACAGAGGGTAAGCTCTCTGTTGCTGAGTACCATGCGCGGCAGGGCGAGGTGCGCCGCTACCACGGGAACAAACAACGCAGTGTCTTTGTACGATTCTTCGATGGCGACCGCGTCTGTGCGTCGACATCTCTAAGCGAATTTCTGTTGCTTACCGTGATCGGGTAAGCAAGCGCCAAAGCACTTCGAGTCCTTCTCGAAGCGAGGCAGGTATTAGGAACTCCACGCTGTTGCGGTGGAGGCTGGTGTCCGCACGCCGTGCGCAATGTTCGCCCAGGTGGCGGTGCGTATTAGCAACTGCGACCACAACAGGGATACTATATGTATACCTGACAGTTTCGTGGTCTCCGCGCTAATTATCTAGCACGCGAGTCGTCAGGCGTTGTAGATTACTACAGCGCTCGCACTACCTTCTTGCTGGTAGTGCGTGTTGGGTTTCGTACTCCTTCACCATGTCCGGAACGTCTTCCATCAGGACGTTCCGTGGTTCCCACGTGTCGTGTTGGGGAGGGAAACCTCTCCAACGAATGCGAAAACAATCCGGACCTCGGATTGTTTTCCTATGATCAACAATTCGCTGGACGATCCAGCGAATTTCTCCGCGTGCGTCTCGCAGCGGTGGCGGAGGTGGTGGAAACACGCTCCGATGGTCAACGCCGTGTTGACCTTCATCTCGTGTTGCTCCACGACCAAGTGACGGTCGTGGAGTACTTTCAGAGCGCGGCGGTTGCCGCTCTGTTCCTTCGTGTCCCGGCTGTGGCGGTCTCCCAGACCGCCTTGAACGTGTCGGTCGGGCTGTAGGCCCGACTGTATTAACTGCTCCAGCGCGACTACGCGCTGGAGAGGGTTTCCCCTGTCGAGTCTGTCTCTTCGGGTCAGACGAGCCACTTGGCTCGTGCTGGAAGTATGGCTTTAACCGCCCGACATAAAATGTCGGGTGGAGCCGCATGCTAGACGGTATGTCTAGCGTGTATGCGTTACCGTGGCGTGCCATCACCGTTAATGGCCCGATGAAGCGCGGAGCAAGCTTGCTTGCTCCGAAATCCGAAACTGCATGTTTGGGCAGGTTTTGAGTAGATAACAAAACCAATGAATTCACGTTGAATTCATTTGTGTTGCCCCTGCCAATATTATCGGCGTTCAGCTTCTGTCTATCCACAGAAGCTGCAATCGTGTCCTTGACAAACCGAATTACGGCTTGTCTTTTATTGATGAAGCAATCGCATCCGCAAGAGGCCCGGCCTCTGCGTGGTTCTTCGCGGTGTCTGCGCCCTGCGCAGGCCCGTGGTCCTTGTTCCTTGTGGAGTCTGTGCTCTGCACAGACTCGTTTTCCTTGTTCTGGGGGTCAGCGCAGGGCGTTGGCATACCTCGCAAGCACGGATGTACTTGCGCACCCACTTATACTGGTGGTGCCAGTAGAAGTCGCGCGTGAGAAGGACGTATGTCTTCTCACGTCCGAGATGTCCCGCAGTCGGGGCATCATGATATTCGTACATGATCCTGAATCGCAGGTCATGGTCATTTGGCACGACAACGCGGTCCGCGTTGTCGTCGACTGCATTATAAAGAAGCAGTCCGTCGTGCACCCGATATCGGTGTGCACGCGCACGAAGGTGTTTGGGCAACTTCTGACGGGACTTGTCAGAAGGTGTTGTGCCATAGGCCAGCAAGAGTTTCGCGTCCGCGTCGTGCGCGTACGCGGCCTTCACATCGTCCAACAGAGACGGTGTAGGTTGCTCGATCGCGTGACGTCAATGACATTGACGTCAGCTGCTTCTGCGTAGTCCAGCCGACGTGATAATGCGTCGGCCACTACATTCAATCTTCCGGGTTTGTATTCGACCCGGAAGTTATACTCCGCAAAGAATGAGAGCCATCTCGCCATTTGTTGTGATATGTGTGGCGACTTCACTGCAGTGCGCAGTGATGCATGGTCTGTGTAGACCACAAACGGTCTACTTCCAAGCAAATACACTCGGAACTTTGCGAGTGCGTATTTCATGGCAAGGAGTTCCTTGTCATGCACCGGATAGCTGCGCTCAGCTGGCTTCAGCTGATGCGATTGATAGTAGACGGCACGATCATGGCCCTCGTGATCGTGCTGCATCAACGCACATCCGATCGCGAAATCGGATACGTCGCACACTACGTGAAATGGGCGATCTTGGTCAGCCACTGCCAAGATCGGCGCCTCAGTCAAGCCCTGATTGACTGCATCGAATGCCTTTTGGCAATCGGTTGTCCACTTCCACACAGCTTCGTTCTTAAGAAGTTGTGACAGCGGGCAGATCTTGCCCGCATAATCCTCCACGTACTTGCACAAGTACGTGGCCAAGCCAAGGAACTGCCTCAGTTCCTTCACACTTGAAGGCGTTGGCCATTCATTGACCACTCTGACCTTTCCGGGTCAGGGCGAACACCATTTTTCCCTGCGAGACACCTGAGGACGGGTATCTCGCTCGCACCGAAGATACACTTCTTCAGGTTCGCGTAGAGCTTATGCTTTCGCATAAGCTCAAGTAGATTTCGGAGATGCACCCGGTGCATCTCAATGTTGGTATTCCTGTCCACAGCTCGGCTGTGGATGAATACATCATCGAAGTAGCTCGGTGCGAAGTCGCGCACTGAGCGCAACAAGTGCGTCACGCACCTGTTGAAAGTCGCAGGTGCGTTCTTAAGCCCCTGTGGCATCACTAGCCATTCCCAGAGCATGCCGCTTGGCGTGCTCACTGCCGTGAGAGGGATATCGCTCTCACGCATTAGGATCTGATAGAATCCATCTCGCAAGTCGAGATCACTGTAAACGGTGCTCCCGGCCATCGAATCGATGATAACATCTTTTCGCGGTATCGGCGTCTGCGCCGGTACCGTCGCATCGTTCAGCTTGTTATACGCATGAACGATGCGCCATCCGCCCTGTGGCTTTTTGACACAGAACGTCGGAGCACTGTGCGGGGACTTTGATTCCCGCACTTGTCCTGCTTTGCGACGACTTTCAAAGAAGTCGTCGATTGCTTTTACTTGTTCTCGCGGCAGTGGCCACTGCTGCGTAACACAGTACTTCGTGTCCGGCACGAGATCAATCTCGTGCTGAATGCCCTTATCCTGCGGAAGCTCCGCAGGAATGTCTTCCGGGAGTACGTCTTTGTACTCCCTCAATAATTCGTAATTGGTACTCGACTTCAGCGAGTCCCAGCCTTGTTCCTCGAAGCGCTCTCGCTTCGTCTTCGCACTGAGAGTGTCTTCACTCTCAGTGGTACTTCCCATGAAGAGCTGTCTCAGCTCTTCGCTCTCGCTCTCCGTTCTTTCGCTGTTCGAAAGAACGCAGACTTGCTCGATGCGTCCATCGTGCAAGTCGCGCGTGAAGCGCTTCCAGCTCATGGCTGGAAGCGAAGTCAACTCCGACGCCGTCGTCGGAGGACTAGCGAGTTCCATGTCACGATACTGGAATCCAGTACCGGTGCGCGTCAAGACGCTTAGCGTCTTGACATTCGGCGTCACCGCCGCAGTCTGCCCAGCAGACTGTTCTTGTTGCGTCTCGGTCCCGGACCGAGACTTGCGCAGCGTTTTTCGCTTGCGCCGTCTTCTTGTTGTGCGGAGCCCGGCTCCGCACTGTCGTTCTCCTTGTCCAGGCCCGGCCGTGGACAGTCGTTCGCCGGCGGACCCTGTCCGCGGGCGCGCGGTATCAAGCCCGGCTTGACCGCATGTTTCTTCGTGCAGCCCGGCTGCACGGTAATGTGTTCCTTCGCCGGCAGACGCTGTCTGCGGGCGCGCGATATCAAGCCCGGCTTGATCGCATAGCGCTTCGTCGTGCAGCCCGGCTGCACGACAGCATGCAAATTGCGTCAGTGCGGTACGTTTGCAACCGTCCGCACTGCTTGCAGCGTCAACTCCCGGAGTCGACACGCCTTTGTCACCTCGACGCCATTCATTGGCGGAGTCCCTCATGACCGAGGGTGCGTCGGCTCCCGGAGCCGACGCGTCGTTGTCGACCTGACCTCTTCGGGTCAGGGACTGTCCCTTACACGCTTGAACGTGGGTATTGGTTCC
The DNA here is from genome assembly GCF_018691715.1 of Phytophthora cinnamomi. Taxonomy (NCBI): domain Eukaryota; phylum Oomycota; class Peronosporomycetes; order Peronosporales; family Peronosporaceae; genus Phytophthora; species Phytophthora cinnamomi. The sequence goes on from NW_027151017.1 coordinate 164,860, forward strand.
CGGAACCAGTACATCTTTTTCTTCCGACGTCGGCAGCATTACCGACGTGGGTCTCACTTGCGCGCACCCTCACGCACTTCTTGGGCATCCCAGGACAGCAGCATTAAGCGCTGTCTCGACTGGTGAGCCGCGCGCACCTGCTGCTGCGTGCTCTGCGATAACAGGGCCATCGCTCTCTGTTCCGCTGTCGCGGCCGAAGCGCACGAGCGTGTGCTTCTTCCAGTCTATTACCGGATCATGCCGTGCAAGCCACGGCATGCCCATTACTACGTCGAACTTATCGTCCAGGTCCAGGACGATAAAGTGTTCGATAAACACTCGTTGTTTGTACGAGAAGCGCACGTTCACGACGCGCTTCTCAGTCTTCACGATGGCACCTGTTGCCAATCGAACTTCCAGAAGACTTCGAGGTACATTTACATCCTCGAAGTCAAGTCTCGGCAGGCTTCGTAGTCGAACAAATTTGTTCGACGCGCCCGAATGTACCAGAGCGTGAAGAGAGTCGCTCGCTCGCTTCGACGTTACCTTCAAGATGACTAGGTTCGGCCTGTCATCTTGCTTCTTGCAGCGAGATCTGGTCTCACTGGGGGCTGCAGTCCTCAGTGTCGTGTGACCAATGTCGGCACGCGTGACTACATTACCAGTAGGGCGCCCCGCGCCTACTGGATGTTCACGTTTTTTGTTGGTCCGCGGCGATGTCTAGCATCGCCACGACGGCCACCTCCAGGGGGCATGGGAGCTGTGCACTCCCGTGCAAAGTGACCGATCCTTCCGCAACGGAAGCATCGCACGTTACCTCCCTGCTGCTGGTAACCAGCAGTTGTTGCGTTCGAGAGGTCCCTTGGTTCTGGACCTCCCGACCTCGCTACCGGGCGTGGTTGCGACCTCGGCACGTTCGCATGCCGTTTAGCCTGCCGCAGGCTAAACTATTCTTGCATTGCGAGAGTAATCGCAGCTTCGAGAGTACTCGGGTACTCTCGGAAGAGATAGGTCTTCACAGGCCCATCTCTCAGCCCCTTCATGAACGTGACGACTTTAGTCGCCTCGTCTATCGGGTTGGTCACGATGTTCGAGACCAAGTACCGTGCACGCTGCGCGTAAGCATGGACGTCATGCTTACCCTGCTGAAGGTCGAGGAATTCCGCCCTCGACCGGAACTCATTTTGCGGGGGCTCAAACGCTTGTCTGAGCTCCTCTTTGAATATCTCGTACGTGCTAAAGCACGTAGGATCTGAGAGTCGGCGTCCGTACGCCCAACTCCTCGCTCGTCCGCCAAGACATGACATGGCGAACGCAACCTTTGACAACGGGTCGACGGTACGTCGAGCCGCTATGGCTGTGTCGAGTTCGACAAGCCATCGGAGGAGAGGCTCGCCCTCGCTTCCCACGTAATTGCTTACGCTCAACTTTAATGGTTGAGCACGCGGTGTCGTCCCTGACGACGCCGTCACTAAGGAAGCAGCATCGCGCTGCTCCTTCATGATGAATCCCAGAGCAACGCCATGTTGCTCCGTCGGCGATAGCGTACGCAGCATCGTAGCTATCGCCGCCTCCCCAATGACTGTTAACAGTCGTTGGAGGGCCTCCCACCCTGGATCTGACAGGTGGGGGCAGTCCGCGCGTGCAACATGCGTTGCAGGCGTGTTGGAGCTCTCCATAGGCACCTCCGTGCTCATGGGGTTCTCGGCTCCGCGTTCGTACACCCTGTACGAACGTCACGTAGTCGGTCGTTGGACGGACTACAAAGTGCTACCAGGTGTAGTGGGCCTACTTTGGCTCACTACTTTAGCTTACACGTCGCGCTACGTGTATGAGGAAGCGTAGGAGTTTATTAATAATTTGAATTAATTATACTTGAGTCCACAAGTATAATATAAATCAAATAAAACACCAAGTAGCTAGTTGAAGGTAAAATGAGAACTGTATTGCTTGTGAATTGATCTTCCTCCTAAATCTGCTAAAACTGTTTATCATCTATGAAAGGGATGGACAGCGGCTGGGTGTCAGAGCCCCGCTAATATGCACGTCTCTAATTGGTAGAAAGATGCTGCTTTCTACCAATAGGATCTTTTGGGTAGGTGTGGACCACTCATTATGGTGGCCCACTTCAATGTATCCATTGGTGTGCCTTACACCAATGTGAGGAAGTATCTAAAATCTTTAACAGATATTTATCTGTTAAACCATAAGTGACAATTGTCATGCACAAGTGACAGTTGTCACTTGTGACCGTTGTCACTTGTGACCGTTGTCATGCACAAGTGACAGTTGTCACATGTGACCGTTGTCATGCACAAGTGACTGTTGTCACTTGTGTGTGTAACCCCGTTACATTCCACCTCAGCATCACTGTTCTCGCGCACGTTGCATCCCCCTCGAACGCTTCGTTTCGGTTTCGTGGGGTGGCACCGGTGGTTATGCGCTTCGTTTCTTCTACGAACAATCATACATATCGCAATGTCCACCTCGGTCATTCTCACTTCTCATTTGCCTTTTTCCTGTCCGTTTTTTTTTTCTACAGAAGCGGCTGTGGTTGCTGAGATGGCGGTGCGAATCGCATAGCATAATACAGTGTTCGAAGAAGTACAAGCTAACGGAAATTCCCGATTAATACCCTCTACCCAAATAGTACCCTCTCAGAGTAACCCGGTAGTAACCCTACAGTAACTCACGTACCCTACCCTACTGTGATGACCAGTCATCTTGTTACTCTTCACTTCACTACAGAACGCAGCCCCAGCCATTCACTAGCGCTGCCTGCACACGTTCGCAGCACCCCAACACCGCCTCATTCGGCAAAATGCCATCAAGAATCCCCATCAGCAATTGGCGTAAGCAGCAGGTTCTCCGCTGGATCGAGAGCGAAGGCGGCCAAGTTCCTACCCGAGCCATTAGGCACTTCCGTGCGCAGGGTTTGAAGCTGGACGGTGGTAGCGTGCGACGGTGGTGGCGCGACCGTGAGAAGCTGCTACCAGCAGACCCAAGCATGCGCCGGCTTCCAGGTGGTGGTCGGCGTCCCCTTTCGGCTGCCATGGAGGACGCCCTGTACGACGAGATCGTCGCCAAGCGGCTACGGAAGGAAAAGGTTACGCGCGCCTGGATTGGTCACATGGCCAGGGTGATATATGCCTCTCACCACGACGACGACGCTGTGTTCGGTGGGTTTGCAGCCTCCCCACACTGGATCACCGGCTTCATGCGCCGCTACGGCCTCTCCTTGCGGCGACGCACGAACCTCACCACCCTGACGGACGAGACGCTCGTGGAGCGCGCGGTTTCCTACATGAAGTTCCTACGCAGCGCTGTCCCTGCCATGGACTTGAACCGCACCATCCTGATGGATGAAACGGCCGTGTACTTCGAAGATGCGCGCAACCAGACTGTGGACATAACCGGCAGTCGCCACGTTGTGGTACGCTCCACGGGGTTTTCGTCCATGCGCATTACGGCGGTGCTGGCTGTATCGGCCACGGGCAGAAAACTTCCACCTCTTTTGATTTGGAAAGGCAAAGCCTCACCCACTTTTGCTAAAATTGGTGGGATGTACGTGGCTCATCAGCCGCGCGCATGGGTTGACAGCACGTTGCTCAAGCGCTGGATTGATCTGGCTTTTCCGCTGGTCGACATGCGCGCAGGAAAACATCTGTTTTGGGATTCGATGCGCGCTCACATCTCCAAGGATGTGAAAGCGAAATGCGCGACTCGCAAGATCAACTTGTGCGTCATTTCTGGGAGCCTCACGCCCTAGGCGATATTGGTATCTACAAGACGTTCAAGGATCTACTCTACATGTAGATCAACGCCTGGAAGGAGAGCGACAAGGTCGAGTACACTCGCTTCGGCAACCAGCGCATGCCGGTGGTGGCTGTGGTTTGTGAGTGGGTAAGGAAGGCATGGCGCGACACTGACAGCAACACTGTCATTAACTCAGTCTCTGCTGCTGGGTTTGCAGACAGCTACCTGGACTGGCACGTTGCGAAGCACGACGTGTATGGAGAGCAATTCTGTACAAGCTGGGAAGCCGCTGACGAGGACCACGAGGATATGGACGACTTTAACCTGGACGAGCTGCACGACGCTCTTGATGATGCTGCACTGATCGACGAGTAAGCTAAGGTAGCGATGTAACCTTTTGATAATACAGAGTAACCTTTCGAGATTTTGGGAGGGGTACTATTAAATAGTGCCCGGGGTATTATTCCGTAATTTCCGTTATATGCTTCTGTAGCATCCCCCTACTGCGTGATTCGTGGACACGCACGTAGCAACGCAGCCTTTTGTTTAACTTGTTGAATTTACCCGCAGCATGGACGAGGTCGCCACGAAAAGAAGGAAATCGCCCGCATCCTGATTCCCATCACTGCATTTGTCGCGATCCACGTATGTACCGAAGCAACCAGGGTAAATGTACATGTGAGTGTTAGGCATCAGTCATTTAACAACTGACGCCTGCACTGCACCTTTCTCTAGGAAGTTCATGCTTGTCTCGAAGGACGGATATCCCCGATTAATCCCTTGTCGTAGCCCACCAGGTAGCGTCTTAAGCGCCCACAACTAGCGTTTCGCTCAAAGATTTTCACAATATATGTGATTCCCTTGTACACTTTTTCCAATGCGTTACCGAACACAGTGATACAACTAGCTTGTACGATTGGAGTCTTGCTCCTGCTGGTAGACTTCTCCAAGAAATGGGAATATAGCTCTCAGGATGGATGTCATGGCCTTCAAATACCTACTCCGACTGTTACGAAGTGGAAGAAAATAGCCCAGTAAGCGATACGACAGCAGCTACGGATATGTGTTTGGTCTCATGGCATAGCAGCTGTGCATCATCGACTCCTTACGCTGCCACGCCAATCTTGCCGATTCCACGGGACTTGAAGGGTACAACGTTATTGCGCTGGTGGTACCGCCAAACCTGACAACCATTCTGCAACTACCTAATGCAGTCATCAAACGAAGCTACGAGGAGTATTGCAGAGACAACAAATACCTCAGTAAAGCTCTGAAGGACCCTCAACTTCAGATGAAGGCGTGCAACGCTAAGGTACCTCGCTATGCTGGAGCGGCGGAGTGGACGTTAGACTATATGGGTTTGTGGACGCAGCCAGCATCAAACAAACATTTACAGTATGTGGACTGGTGAGCAGACAGGAGATAAACTTGAGCAAACTACAGTCACCTGCGAAAGCAAAGACCCGTTACAATACACAAACATGTGAGCTGCGTATAGATGGGCTTGACGCTACGCCGGTTGCATATAAGGACCAAGGTTAATTTGCTCAGTCAGATTCCATGACCTACCACCTACTTCAGTTTCGGACATCAGCGGTTGGTTCCACGTATAACACATACGCCTTGTAAACAAATAGGACCCAGGTGCACTGTCATATTCGTCTAAAGCACGTATGCCTTATATGCGGGGTAAGACGGTAGCCTGTAAACAAACTACGTTTTTACAGGACGTTTTAGGTTGTGTGAAAATCTGACTAAAAATCAATGAGTGATTGGTATTTTGGTCACACGACCGGTAATCGCCAGAAGACCCACTTGTCAATACAAACCCAATTCTGGTCCATACGGTACAGACTGCCGTTCTGATCTGTCTGGGTGTACATCTTTCCCAGGCGTAGTTCGTCAAGTGCCAGACCAAATCCACCCAGTGGAATTTGAAATCCATGAAGATCACGCCCGAATTGTTTTTCCTGTTAGAAATATCACCTGCCGCATCTTGTAAAAAAAAAGACTGAATGCAGGGAGTGGAAGCAATGTTGCTGGTGCGCTTTAGTTCCCAAGTGGCATGTCTTGCATGTTAATCACCATCACGTGGAATCACAGTGTGTGACGTAGAATGAGCGGCAGTGTTCCGTCTAGGCAGCTTGTAGAATGCACATGTGTGACGCTCTTTGCAAGAAAGACTGGCAGTGATACTTCCGCAGGCACGCCCAAAATTTACATGCGGCTTTCACGCGGGAAAGCTTTCAGGCTTGCTTTGAGAGATGAGAACGCACATTCAATCGGGGCCAGCATCTGGGAGTAGGTTTCTAATCTCAGCAGAGCAACAGAGGCAAACTCATCTTCTTGGAACACTTACTCCACACCGCAGTGGCAAGGAGCGTTGGCGAGCACGAGCTGAATGTCCGACAGCGGTAACTCACTCTGATTCCTGACGTGGTGCAACAGATTGTGGGTGAAGTCGTTCGTATTGGCAAACTTGTTGGGGCCGAGGCGCGTCTCATGGTACAAGACCCCGTACTCGCTAATGCAGGCAGTCACGTGCACCCGCAAATGAACGTTGGTGGCCTGAGCTACAGGCGGAGTCCTAGGGCGTTCGCGCTAAATCGTGTGGCAGTGGTGCGACAGTATCTCGGATTCATGCGCGCCAAACACAACCCCTTCTTGAAGTTTGTGTGACCTCCATTTTCGCATAAATTATAGTGTCAGCCATTATAATACACATTGAACAAATCCATTAAGCATCATTTTAACAAAAAAGATTAGTACCCTGCATATATGCTCTTCGTTTAGTCGCTTTGTGCGTATAACAAGGTTGCTATGCGTTGAGAAACGAAGTGGCCACGACAAAAGATCGCAATTTGTTCGCGCCGCAAACGCCGTGTCAAATTTGGTAGTCATCAGCATGATGCACTTTGTAGTGACACAAAGTCCCCTTGCCTACCTCATGAGCTTGATCCAATCAAATCAATTATAGGTTCAAATTCATTAATAAAAGCTGAACTTTTTTTTGTATACTTAGTTTCGACAAAAAATGTGTATCAATCGAGAGCGGGTATTCAACATGGGCCAGGCGGAAATCCACCACGGTTCACGAAGTGAGTGCTCGCGAAGCGCTATCGCTGACCCCTGGTTTGTATAGCGAGCACATCACGGTAGCGGTTTTGGTGCGGGTGGATGGTCTCGCTCTGCACCCGCATATTGTCGTCGAGGGACAAATCGGCGGGGAACTTGAGAACGAGGTGAAATCATACGTTTCCTCGCACACCGCTACCTGATCTGTGCAGGAGAACACCTGAATCTATCAAAGGCAATGTTGGAACGGATTCTATCTTCACATTGCTCCACAAGAACGGAGTGCTGCTCTTGACAAATAATGTTGACAAGTTAGAGCCGAGGGAGTTACTAGATTACGGTTATGACGTATGCGGGTTAAGTCGACCCAGTAGATTAAACCCGCAACGCACATGCAGGATAAGTCGGTCCTGTCCAATTGTACATGTGTTCGGCTTGAAACGATAAATAGGCAGCGGAGAAAGCGCGATTAGGTTCAAGCAAAAACAACCGATTCACCTAACACTCATTTTGCGCCCTTACTCCCGGTTTCAGCGCCATGTGGGTTTATTCGACTGGGTCGAATTTACCTGCAACAGGTAAGTTGAGGCGGAGAAACAAACACCTAAAGGTGGAAGTTACAGAGGTCGAAAAAGTTGAAGTAATTAAGGCATTATAGCAATGCTACTTCAAATGGAAACCGACTGAGGCGGCTAAGCGTCCACAATAGTATCCTTTCGGTTAGTGGAATGAATTCTCCGATTTCGAACTACTGTTCGTTCGGGAGCGTCGCCTAGATCCAGGCGGAAAAAATGAAGAAATGGACTGGAGTGGATTGACATTGCAGCATTACGAAGATCGTGGGTTTGATTTCTACTCGAACCGCTTAAGCGATCGCGGCTCGGTAGATCTCGCCAAACTTACATATTACAATCAAATACCCGAATTCGCGGTGCCGAACGAAAACATCAAATTAAGGTGCGTGGTCGGATTTATTAGACATTGTAATCCTACAGCTGAAAGAGGAGGTGTCACAGCGCGAACAATCCAATCTGGAGGAGGTCAATGGTACTGGCGCACCACTCGGGTCGTACCACTGTGATTCCGAATTCAGGCAACCGCAACAGCCGGCCGAGGATCCAGGACCGCGGAGCAAAACCTAACCGCACGCTTGACCGCCAAACACATGGAACCCGTGTACGTGCCCTCCGGGTACAAAACAAAAACCGCCGGCCACCTCCGGTACTAGGCAACCGAGCGCTCGACCGCCAAGCCGGTACTAGGCAACCGAGCGCTCGACCGCCAAGCGGCAGCACCCCTGCAGCCGCCGAGCGAAGCAGCGGCGCCTCCATGACAGGCGAACTCAGGTATAACACACCCATGGACAGCGATCGCAGTGGCAGTAGGCCTATGGACCCCAGGCACAAGCGTAGTGGACACAAGGCTAGCGAGCTGAGTACCAGTGCACCTGAGACGGGGAGCTACGCGGTAGTGGCCGACGCTTCTGCTCGAGTTACCAGTAACCCCACCCATGGCGACCCTAACGACCCCGGTAACATGGCCAATCGGGATACATGTGATGGACAGGCGTCTCTAAATTTGCCCGTTTATGTTGGCTGGCCAAGACGCCAACCAGCGATGCGTCATCTGAACTACACATATTTTTTTGTTCAGGTTTGTTAAGGATCCTCGAGTTGCGGTTTTTATGATGAGAAGGGTGCTGCTATCAAGAATATCAGCAGCTCCCGATATCTCAAGAATTTTATCCGTACCGCTGATACCGAAATGAGAGAGACCGGCCCAGCTGAAAATGCCACTTTTGTGGAGATTAAGCCAAGTAGTATAGAACATATGCCTTTTCCCAAGAAGCGGTGGAGCACGGCTGCGACTGCCACCATCCCAGGCACTCGACTGTCTGAAGACCGACCTCACAATGCAAATTGCCTCTGATTTTAGCTCCCCTAGCAGCTTTGGCCTTATAGCCCTGTTACAAAATCTCCCACTGTTTTCTACTGAGGAGCGTCGTATGTATTTAATGTGAACGTCTTTCTGTGTTATAATGTACACCAGCAGCAAATTAAAAATGTTTTATTGTTATTATCTCTGAAGTAGCTGTAGCACTTGAATCAGGACGGCAGAAGAACTGTCGGAGATGCTACGATGTACTTGCTTCTAACCCAAGTTATTTGGAGGGAGAGAGGAAGTAGTTTTTATCGAGCCTGGGTGTACCAGTAGTGTCGAGAGTGGGGTTTCTCGAATTGATAAAGCAGCGCTCAACCATCCCATTGCTGACCTGAGTAAGGAATCCATTCTTTTACCTATTAGCTGGGATGGTGTACGTTTGCGCAGCATCACGATAGAAACCGCGAAGGTTCAAGTTCGAATATAAGAACCTATGTACTCCACCTACTTCGACAACGTCGAAACGATGGCCAACACGATTGTCTCTAGTTCGTCACGTGCGAAGAAAACCAGATACCACGTTATTCCCTGTGTATTCGAGCTCCATCACCAAGTCGACAGTTACAACTGTGGAATATTCTTTTAAAATTATGCGGGGCAAAGTTTTCTATAACATCTCACCGGTACAGATACTTGTGCGCTTGCATTTAAATACACGTAGTTCAGTTGTAAGCTACACGGTTGCTATTCGGTATCTGCATTCACCTCACTGCGCGTTTGAGGACGAGACTATTTTTCTATATGAGAGTGTGAACGAATAGGACCACTAGCAAGAATTATATCGTGATTTTAATGCCCATCTGTTCATGCAATACAAACAAAAGCACCAAAGATTAACTCGAGCCGAGATATGTCGACTTCTCTCATACGTCTAGTTCTCTTCGTCAATCCTGTAACGCGAACTCGCTGTACACACCTCCAAAGTATGTGCCAAGTTTCAGCCAGGACAGCCGCCTAGCGGACGTGGAATCGCCGCGCCGACACCGCACATGGGTCATCGCGCGTAGATTTGTGCGCTGTTTGTGTTGTGTTGGACGAATAGGGGCGTGGAAAAGTGCCATACTATTTAATATATGTTCGTGTAATTCTCATTCGTTTTTGCAGATGTATTACGGGAGTAAGATGGGTTGCGCCTGTCCACGTATTTTGCGGGCGTGCTGCTTTGGTTTTGTAGGCACTTTATCTGTATTTTGTTGGCGCTCTTTTCACCATAGTGGGAGGATCTACGTCTTGGTATGTGTATTGAACATGACTACGTGATGATTACACCATGCACTCTTTTAATTTGAAGTTGAAGTTTGGGAACAAGGCGAAAACGCTCCTTTTCGCGTGGGCACAGCAACGGACAGAATGTAACTGCCAGCCTTGGTTGAGCAGTGCCGATAGTGCATAGAACCCTATTGGTTAAAATTTTTCTTTCAAGATTTGACAATCCTAAAATTTTTGATTCGAATTAAAGCAAAATAAGGAGGCAACTATATTTTGCTAAATTTAGTCAAAAGGGCTATGTTAAAAGCCCTCGTAACCGTAGTAGAATCGATAGACTCCCACACCTTGATGGCACTACACCTGCCGATATCAGTTCCGATACAGCTACAAGCTGCGAGGGCGAGGCATTAGCCGTGTCCGGGGGCTCCTCCGTCGTGCTGACCGCCTCCATTTTACAGACTGGTCTCCACAAATTTACATTTTTCAAGACCTACGACTATTGGTTAAAAATATTATTTAGGAATCATTTCATTGGCTAAATATTTTGTTGCGCAGTATCTGTGTTCATAGCAGTGACAGGTGGCAGTTAGGTTGTCGGCAGTTGCATTCTATCCGATGCTGTATTCGTACCTTGTCTTTCAAGACATGTTAAAGGGTAAAAACGTGACCTCTCGCCGAGAAAGCGTACGAGTTGATTTAATGTTACTAGGCACCAGAATATAAATACTTCTATATATATCGCCATGTATTGTATGAATTGCAGCTATAATTACCCGTTATTTACCCAGACAGAAGATGGCAGACTGTATTTCTACTAGAACGCCTAAAAAACGTCAAACGCTTCAGAAGTACACGGCTGCAATTATTCAACCCCGTGGTAAACCTGGTTCACTGACAAACCAGCAAAATTCAGCCATAAACTCTTTATAGAGTACGTCGCGTCAGATGACTTTCATTTACAGCTCCCCTTACCTACTATTATAATTCAATATCGCAAAATATGAAATTAACCCATTATGATCCCCACTTGTTTTAGTCTCCGTAAGCGTGGAGTCGAGTAAATTCGACATCGCACTGACACCTTAGATATACTAGTTTCTGGCTCGCCGACCCCGATGCCCGGGTACTTTGATTTAACGTTCCTAACGCAACGTGTAATTCGATTTTGGTTAAGTCGTCCAAAGCACTAAGTGTGGATCGAATAGGGGTCTATCTCCTATTAGTGGTACCTCCTATGCTTCCACCTATCAATTATAATTTCGGATCTTAAGTTTTAGTACAGTCCCTCTCATGACAAAATACTGGAACGCAGTGGCCTTATTTAAATGTGATTAGGCCACAGTAGCCGTAGCCACCTTCGTGAAATATAGTCGGTCATTTTTAAATGTGCCACTCGAAGTTGCCGCAGTGAATCTACATAGTTCAAATTCTAATAACGTTTCTAAAGTGATATTACCGCGGAGCCTAGACCTTTTCGTGGACAAAATAGCTAGCCCGTTTTGTTAGACCCTTGCGCTTGGTCCGCTGAAAATAATGGAAGGGATTGACAAGATGTAACCAAGAACTACCATAAACCCGTCAAATATAAAATAAGACCTAACACTGGTAGAAATGTTCAAATGGGATTGAGTAAAGAAGGGTTATTGAGATTTATGCAATAAATGTGTTTCACACTATCCCCCCAAGAAAAAAAAATGATTTTCTGTGAGCTGAAAACGTGGTCTCAGCGATTGGAAGCCATGTGCGGTAAAATGCAGCGGACTCTAAACCATCCGGCAGCGACAGAGACGCACAGCAACAGCAGTCTGCAAACCGATGCCTGCATCTTACCTGTAGCAAGAAAGGAAAACCTCACTTCTCCGTCGGCTCATGCTGGTCGATGGACAAAAACGACGATTTAAAGCGTCTGGGGCTGCTGGTCTAGCGGGATTTGGACATCCAGTTACAGAAGGTAGTAAACAAGAACTAAAAAATATACAACATGCTGGAATCGATGACATAGTAGGTTCCATTGAGGCACAGTGTATCTTTAAAATAAAAAAGTTAAGTAGTTCGAGATACCGCATCACCCATCTCTGGAGGAATATCCATCCAAACAAGGGTATTCAGACACTCTCTACAAAAACCGAAAAAAGGCCACTTTTCTGTTTAATTAGTCGTGCCACAATTATTTACCATCAAGAACCTGAAAACCAGCCCACCTCTTTTGTTTTTCACTTTTCTTGAAAACTGATCATCTGTACTCGAAACACAATATATCACGTAAATTGTATTCAGGAGTTTTCTCGATTAAAGGCAAAATTGGAAAGAATTTCAATACCTGTGGAATGATTATCCAAGATGCACGACTATATAATATGGCCACACTTATCATTATACCGACCAAAAAAGTGTGTAACGCGGAGACGGGTCATTTTGCACCTGAAATGTGGTGGCTTTCCTACATTTAGATATAAGGGTAATCTGCACCCGTAGATTCCGATTTTGAGGTCTGCTTGACGAATTCCGAGTAGGTTTTAAATAAAACTTCCATAACCAAAATGCTCTCAGCTAATCAAAAGTTTGGGGAAAGGGATCAAGTTGGTTGTACGTTCAGAAACCGGCTCTAATTGGCTCAACAATTGTATTATATTTCAAAACATATGGTGTATTGGGTTGGCTTGTTGCTGGTGTCGCCAAACGTCTAAACGTTGATTGCAGTTTAAGGTGGTAGGGAGGCTTGTAGCGGACACGATGTCCATACATTGTAGCAACTGTGACTGCCGTGTACAAAAGAAGAAACTTGTGTGCGCGAGCCAGGTCATGAAACGATGCATTATAAAGGTTCTGTCGCGCGCCACATCTGCATGCATCCAATTAGCATGCGGCTAATACACAAAATATGAACACCATACCATTTGGTTAAGTCACAGAACAATTTCAACATTCTGTGTACGAGTCGTAGAAACCGGCATGATGTTGCGGATGTGACATGCGGTACCATGGATGTAAATTAGGCACGGGTCATGCAAAATGGCGAGCTGTTGGCACACATCTCAAACTGGGGGCATCAACTTGGTAGTCACCTTCACTACCGTTCCGGTTTGCCACCCAATCTTCAAATGACTCTTAAAACGTCGATGGTACAGCGCAGGTTGGACCAACAAGGGCCCGCAGAGCGATAAACACTCGCCTGGTCGAACCAAAATACGGCATGCGTCTAAGTTTGCCAGGGCCCAAAACTTGCGGTCGGATAGTCGTTAAGTCTTGGGAGGACCAATTCTCTCAGAATCTACAACTTTGTCGATCCAATTTGCAGCAGTGTGAAGGAATACCAATTGTCCCGTAGTAGTTTTTTTTAATAGAATAGCGAGATATAGTAAAGCCTAACATGGATTGTATGTACGTCTCGTTTGCTGCGTTTTCGCTCCTAATAGTGATCGCAATATGTAGCACTGTAGTGAGACAATTTGTTGACAATGAGCATGTCGATACAGAATATGCAATGCTTGGCGGCTTTTGCAAGCAGCTGTATCCGATGGTTTCCCGCTACAGTCGCGTTAGTCATATACTTATGGTTCAAGGATTGTTATGCGTTATCAAGATGCTAAATTAACCTATACAATAATCAAGTAAATCTTTGTTTTGTGATTAAATATTAGGCAAACCTGCCTTCAATCGGGTTGCATATGGATGGGTGCGGCCTCAGACGTACCAGCTACAAATCCGCTCTGTCTACACTACGCCCTCTATCCGGCAGTCGAATGGAGCGTTGGGTGACAAACGGTTCACGACGGTAGCATGACTGTAATGATTTATTAGTGTAAGCTATAATCAGACCAGCCGCCGCTGTATGGGAATAGTCGCCGCAGCATATAACTTCATACAAATGGGACGAATGAGTCGATTCGGTTTAGGACGCTGGCACGCTTGAAAGTACATAGAGATGATTGAAATTGTTAACGCTCAGCAATACTCTTCGTAGTTCTAGCTGGTTACACCTCCTAGACTTAGGTTAAGTTTCTCAAAAGCAAGCTGAATGCAATTGGTGATGCTATTACCACAAAGAAATTGTATTTGCTTTCCATTTGCTGCAACTTTCGTTACCAGTATACACTGTCACAGACAACAACAAAAAATCTAGCAACACAAAGGGCCGGCGATCAGAGTAGTTCTTTACAATTACTATGGACTTTGGCTGTACAGTGCACGCCAAATCAATACTACCCCCAAATTTGAAATACGTTTTTGGCTGTACGGCTGCAAGGCCTCTGTCCGCACGGTGCAGAGGCTGCTGCATGACGTGGACTTGCTTGTCTACACTAAATGGACCAGACATTGCCTCGTACGGCCGCGCACAAGCAAGCAAGGATGCTGTGGGCTGAGACGCAAATCCTGACCCCAGGCAAGTACCCTTTTTGACTTATTTCTTGCTAGAAATATTGTAAATTGATTTTACTGTAGCCACATGGGATTTCACTATCTGTTCAGACGAAAAAACGTTTAATCTGGATGGGCCGGACGGCTACAAGTACAGCTGGAGGGACCTGCGCCGTCCGGCCCAGTCGTACATCCGGCGCCAGATTAGGTGTGGCAGTGTGATGGTCTGGGGGCGTTCAGCGCCGAGGGGAAGAGCCAGCTAGCAGTTCTGCGCGGTCACCAGAACTCTGGCCACTATATCCATACTCTTTCGGAGTATTTACTCCCGTTTGCCCACAAGCATCACGGCACGGATTTCCTGTTTCAACAGGATAACGCGTCGTTCCACGTCTCCAGAGAGACGAAGGAGTTCATGGACGAGATGGACGTCAAACGCATGGAGTGGCCCGCGCGATCCCTTGACTGGAACCGATCGAGAACGTCTGGGGCAAGATGGCTTCACGTGTCTACGCGCATGGACGACAGTACAACTCAGTTGCAAAGCTCGAAAAGTCTATTCTATTAGCCTGGGAGTCGATTGAAAAGGAGTACTTGCAACGATTACTTGAGTCGATGCCCCGCCGGTGCCTTGTCGTAGTTAAGGTGAAGGGTGGGCTGACAACCTATTAACCAGATCTATTTTAATATAGAAGTTTGTATGGTTGACCAAAAAAGTGCCTGGTACTATTTCGTTTCGCAGTAGCCAAAACAGGTTTTTTGTATGGGAGCCCTGGTAAGGAGTCCGATATCCCGATTGTTAGCACAAACCCCCTAATAGTACTCACAGTAGGGACTACATATCTAAATAGCAGCGTTCAACTCGTTCTGGAGGCTGAAAAACGGCCAAAACCGTACTTCAAATTTGGGAGTACTATTGATTTGGCGCGCACTGTAACACTATTAACCTATTAAAACGCTTCATTAGGGATTTTTAGGGTCAATTGCTTACCGAACCATATTGGATAGGTCGTAGCAAAACACGCACTCGCTCCACCTAAACGTCACTTAGTTCCGAAAAGAATGCGTACCAAGCGCCGCTTCTCAATCAGGCGCAAGTGGGAAATACTAGATTTAGTAAAAGGTTGAAGTCGAGGTGGCGGCGCACGAGCTCACCATTGCGCGCGGGACTTTCGACGGATGGACAAAGTAGGCAAAAAAACCGTAGGTCCACAGACGTTGAAAGCGCAGGGGCGCAATCAAAAGTTTACGGACTTCTCTGACCTTTAACATACATAACGAACGGCCGCCATAACGAAGCAGTACGTTTGAAACTTGATTTTATAATCTGTATTAGGGTGTATCAAAATTGAGCTGAGCCTAAAGACATAAAACATAAACTGATTTTCAGCCAATCAATCGTGTTGTCAGAATTTCTTGACGCCTAAATCGAGTTCAAACGACTGCAGAGCCATTTGGACTAATTTGCAATTTCGAAACATTTTCATTGTTTTCTTCCTCCGGAAGTGCGCGCGCGTGAAGTTATCAACTGCAGCGCGAACTCTAGCGTTCATCACGTCCAAGACCAAGGAACGACGATTCCCGGTGAGCTAGGAGAACGACACCTTTAACAAAGATCCACCTATCATCAACATCATCCTGAAGTGGCTTACCTCAGAAGAAAATCTGCAACGATGGCATGGCGACGCCGTCGGAGGTAAAACCAAGAGGGCATTGACTTCTGAAATCGCTGGTCTTACGGGTATTAGCCCTTTCGAAACCTAGCATTTTCGACTTGATTTCATTATCCTATGCAAACTAAGATAGTAAGCCATCAACCGAGGCAATTTGGCCCTGTTGATTTCACCACGGTACTTTCTGTTGAGTGGGTGTTAGGTGTAGGTGCTCCAATAACCATGAAGGAAAGGACTTTGCCCCCTTCATTTCACTACGGTACTGCGAATCAAAAGTTCTCATTGGATGTAAAGAATCAAGTTGAAACATTTTATGTCCCCTCTGTGCCAGTGATTTGCTGAAATGGGACAACAATTGGTTTAAACGGTGGCTGGAGCACTGATGTATATAAGACCGACCCCGAAAGATATCGGCAAGATACACGTTACCACAGTCAAGGCTTCAATGATTTGGAGAATCCGAACACACCACCAGAGACGTGGAGGTACTTTTGCGCCATTATCTAATGGAATGAATTACGGTAGAGGTAATGGCGCGGAAACGCCCGCCAGAGCTTACTAGTACGGGCGCCACCAACACGAGCACTGCACGAACATGGCACGTGCACGGACGCCGCAACACCAGCACGAACGTCGCACCAGCTAGGACGCTGCACTGCCAGGAACGCAGTTCTGACGCGAAGGTGAAACCATCAGGGACGTAGCATCTTCACAAGTGGTGTCCGGACAGGATCGCCGCACAAGGCTAACGCCGCACAAGCACGAAGACCATCTACCGCAAATTCCGCCCAGACTCGAATAGCAGGCCAGCCGTATAAAGCACTAGTTCTAGACATCCACAGGAACAAAGGCACCGTCATTTTGTGCAAGTTAGAGCACAAGACCAACACTACCGCTGCGTCGGCACGCCGCGATAACCACAGGATTGTATGTATTTATCTTGATTTTATTATGTAATGTATGTGGTTACGTTTCAGTATGCTAATGTGTGTATGTGAGTGCGTTTCAGAATCTCAATTAGACAGACAGACGTTCGCCACAAAACTGGTCCTCACAACGGAATCACGCGCAGCCAGAGCAAACACGATGGAGAGCACCGACACGGACGCAGGAGGTGGAGCTGACCACGGATAGCAAGACACAAACGCCCGTATGCTGGCCAGTCACGCTCCGCTGGAAAGCTCAACGCTACCAGCTATCGCAGTACTGCACGTCGTTTACTGCGAACGGCGTCGCCCCGCATCCTCTGATAACACCAGCCCATGTCAAATTTCGCGCTATGGACCAAACTGCCAGTACTGCTATAGAAGACGGACGTGCTGACGGACACGCCACTACCGCCGATGGAGTGGCCGTCTCATCTGCGCCAAGTCCGCCTATAAGGCGCAAGCGGGGAAGCCCTCGCTGTAACGGGGTTACACACACAAGTGACAACAGTCACTTGTGCACGATAACGGTCACAAGTGACAACTGTCACTTGTGCATGACATTTGTCACTTATGGTTTAACAGATAAATATCTGTTAAAGGTTTTAGATACTTCCTCACATTGGTGTAAGGCACACCAATGGATACATTGAAGTGGGCCACCACAATTAGTGGTCCACACATACCCAAAGATCCTATTGGTAGAAAGCAGCATCTTTCTACCAATCAGAGTCATGCATATTAGCGGGGCTCTGACAGCCAGCCGCTGTCAACCCTTTCATAGATGATAAACAGTTTTTAGCAGATTTTAGAGGAAGATCAATTCACAAACAATACAGTTCTCATTTTACCTTAAACTACCTACTTGGTGTTTTATTTGATTTATATTATACTTGTGGACTCAAGTATAATTAATTCAAATTATTAATAAACTCCTACGCTTCCTCATACACGTAGCGCAACGTGTAAGCTAAAGTAGTGAGCCAAAGTAGGCCCACTACACCTGGTAGCACTTTGTAGTCCGTCCAACGACCGACTACTTGACGTTCGTACGAGGTGTACGAACGCGGAGCCGAGAACCACATGAGCACGGAGGTGCCCATGGAGAGCTCCAATACGCCTGCAACTCATGTTGCACGCGCGGACTGCCCCCACCTGTCGGATCCAGAGTGGGAGGCCCTCCAACGACTGTCAACAGTCATTGGGGAGGCGGCGATAGCTACGATGCTGCGTACGCTATCGCCGACGGAGCAACATGGTGTTGCTCTGGGATTCATCATGAAGGAGCAGCGCGATGCTGCTTCCTCAGTGACGGCGTCGTCAGGGACGACACCGCGTGCTCAACCATTAAAGTTGAGCGTAAGCAATTACGTGGGAAGCGAGGGCGAGCCTCTCCTCCGATGGCTTGTCGAACTCGACACAGCCATAGCGGCTCGACGTACCGTCGACCCGTTGTCAAAGGTTGCGTTCGCCATGTCATGTCTTGGCGGACGAGCGAGGAGTTGGGCGTACGGACGCCGACTCTCAGATCCTACGTGCTTTAGCACGTACGAGATATTCAAAGAGGAGCTCAGACAAGCGTTTGAGCCCCCGCAAAATGAGTTCCGGTCGAGGGCGGAATTCCTCGACCTTCAGCAGGGTAAGCATGACGTCCATGCTTACGCGCAGCGTGCACGGTACTTGGTCTCGAACATCGTGACCAACCCGATAGACGAGGCGACTAAAGTCGTCACGTTCATGAAGGGGCTGAGAGATGGGCCTGTGAAGACCTATCTCTTCCGAGAGTACCCGAGTACTCTCGAAGCTGCGATTACTCTCGCAATGCAAGAAGAGTTTAGCCTGCGGCAGGCTAAACTGCATGAGAACGTGCCGAGGTCGCAACCGCGCCCGGTAGTGAGAACGGGAGGTCCAGAACCAATGGACCTCTCGAACGCAACAACTGCTGGTTACCAGCAGCAGGGAGGTAACGTGCGATGCTTCCGTTGCGGAAGGATCGGTCACTTTGCCAGAGAGTGCACGGCTCCCGTGCACTACAATGGTGGCCGTCGTGGCGATGCTGGGCATCGCCGCGAACAAACAAAAAACGCGAACATCTAGTAGGCGCGGGGCGCCCTACTGGTAATGCAGTCGCGCGTGCCGACATCGGGCACGCGACACTGAGGACTGCAGCCCCCAGTGAGACCAGCTCTCACTGCAAGAAACAAGATGACAGGCCAAACCTAGTCATCTTGAAGGTTTACTCGAAGAGAGCGAGTGACTCTCTTCGAGCTTTGGTGGATTCACTCTCTTCGAGCTTTGGTGGATTCAGGCGCGTCGAACAACTTTGTTCGACTACGAAGCCTGTCGAGACTTGACTTCGAGGAGGTAGATACACCTCGAAGTCTTCTGGAGGTACGATTGGCAACAGGTGCCATCGTAAAAACCGAGAAGCGCGTCGTGAACGTGCGCTTCTCGTACAAACAACAAGTGTTTGTCGAACACTTTATCGTCCTGGACCTGGACGATAAGTTCGACGTAGTAATGGGCATGCCGTGGCTTGCACGGCATGATCCGGTGATAGACTGGAAGAAGCGCACACTCGTGCGCTTCGGACGCGACAGCGGAACAGAGAGCGATGGCCCTGTTACCGCAGCGCGCGCACCAGCAGGTGCGCGCGGCTCACCAGTCGAGACAGCGCTTAACGCTGCTGTCCCGGAGTGCCCAAGAAGTGCGCGAGGGCGCGCACAAGTGAGACCAACGTCGGCAATGCTGCCGACGTCGGAAGAAAAAGATGTGTTGGTTCCGGGAACCAACACCCACGTTCAAGCGTGCAGGAGACAGTCCTGACCCGAAGCGGTCAGGTCGACAACGACGCGTCGGCTCCGGGAGCCGACGCACCCTCGGTCATGAGGGGCTCCGCCAATGAATGGCGTCGAG
This sequence comes from Phytophthora cinnamomi, assembly GCF_018691715.1. Classification (NCBI taxonomy): domain Eukaryota; phylum Oomycota; class Peronosporomycetes; order Peronosporales; family Peronosporaceae; genus Phytophthora; species Phytophthora cinnamomi. Next base: position 184,691 of record NW_027151017.1, read on the forward strand.
GTGACGAAGGCGTGTCAACTCCGGGTGTTGACGCTGCAAACAGTGCGGACGGTTGCAAACGTACCGCACTGACGCAATTTGCATGCTGTCGTGCAGCCGGGCTGCACGAAGGAAAATGCGGTCAAGCCGGGCTTGATACCGCGCGCCCGTGGACAGGGTCCGCCGGCGAACGACTGTCCACGGCCGGGCCTGGACAAGGAGAACGACAGTGCGGAGCCGGGCTCCGCACAACAAGAAGACGGCGCAAGCGAAAAACGCTGCGCAAGTCTCGGTCCGGGACCGAGACGCAACAAGAACAGTCTGCTGGGCAGACTGCGGCGGTGACGCCGAATGTCAAGACGCTAAGCGTCTTGACGCGCACCGGTACTGGATTCCAGTATCGTGACATGGAACTCGCTAGTCCTCCGACGACGGCGTCGGAGTTGACTTCGCTTCCAGCCATGAGCTGGAAGCGCTTCACGCGACTTGCACGATGGACGCATCGAGCAAGTCTGCGTTCTTTCGAACAGCGAAAGAACGGCGAGCGAGAGCGAAGAGCTGAGGCAGCTCTTCATGGGAAGTACCACTGAGAGTAAAGACACTCTCAGTGCGAAGACGAAGCGAGAGCGCTTCGAGGAACAAGGTTGGGACTCGCTGAAGTCGAGTCCCTATTACGAATTGCTGAGGGAGTACAAAGACGTACTCCCGGAAGACATTCCTGCGGAGCTTCCGCAGGATAAAGGCATTCAGCACGAGATTGATCTCGTGCCGGGCACGAAGTACTGTGTCACGCGGCAGTGGCCACTGTCGCGAGAGCAAGTAAAAGCAATCGACGACTTCTTTGAAAGTCGTCGCAAAGCTGGACAAGTGCGGGAATCGAAGTCCCCGCACAGTGCTCCGACGTTCTGTGCCAAAAAGCCACAGGGCGGACGGCGCATCGTCCATGCCTACAACAAGCTGAACGATGCGACGGTACCGGCGCAGACGCCGATACCGCGAAAAGATGTTATCATCGATTCGATGGCCGGGAGCACCGTTTACAGTGCTCTCGACTTGCGAGATGGATTTTATCAAATCCTAATGCGTGAGAGCGATATCCCTCTCACGGCAGTGAGCACGCCAAGCGGCATGCTCTGGGAATGGCTGGTAATGCCACAGGGGCTTAAGAATGCCCCTGCGACTTTCAACAGGTGCGTGACGCACTTGTTGCGCTCGGTGCGCGACTTCGCACCGAGCTACTTCGATGATGTATTCATCCACAGCCGGGCTGTGGACGGGAAGACTCGACGTAGAGATGCACAGGGTGCATCTCCGGAAGCTTCACGGAGCTTATGAGAACACATAAGCTCTACGCGAACCTGAAGAAGTGTATCTTCGGGGCGAGCGAGATACCCGTCCTCGGGTGTCTCGTAGGGAAGAATGGTGTTCGCCCTGACCCAGAAAAGGTCAGAGTGGTTAACGAATGGCCAACGCCTTCAAGTGTCAAGGAACTGAGGCAGTTCCTTGGCAGCCACGTACTTGTGCAAGTACGTGGAGGATTATGCGGGCAAGATCCGCCCGCTGTCACAGCTTCTTAAGAAAGAAGCTGTGTGGAATGGACACCCGATTGCCAAAGGCATTCGATGCAGTCAAGCGGGGCTTGACTGAGGCGCCGATCTTGGCAGTGGCTGACCAAGAGCGCCCATTTCACGTAGTGTGTGACGCATCCGATTTCGCGATCGGATGCGCGTTAATAACAGCACGATCACGAGGGCCGTGATCGTGTCGTCTACCAATCGCGTCAGCTGAAGCCAGCTGAGCGCAACTATCCGGTGCATGACAAGGAACTCCTTGCCATGAAGTATGCACTCGCAAAGTTCCGATGTACTTGCTTGGGAGTAGACCATTTGTGGTCTACACCGACCATGCTTCACTGCGCACCGCAGTGAAGTCGCCACACATTTCACAAAGAATGGCGAGATGGCTCTCATTCTTTGCGGAGTATAACTTCCGGGTCGAATACAAACCCGGAAGATTGAATGTGGTGGCCGACGCGTTATCACGTCGGCCGGACTATGCAGAAGCTGTTGACGTCAATGCCATTGACGCCATGCGATCGAGCAAACCCACATCATCTCTGTTGGATGATGTGAAGGCCGCGTACGCGCACGACGCGGACGCGAAACTCTGCTGGCCTATGGCACAGCTCCTTCTGACAAGTCCCGTCAGAAGCTGCCCAAGCACCTTCGAGCGCGTGCACACCGCTTTCGTGTGCACGAAGGACTACTGCTTTACAATGCAGTCGACGACAACGCGGACCGCGTTGTCGTGCCGAATGACCATGACCTGCGACTCAGGATCATGTACGAATATCATGATGCCCCGACCGCGGGACATCTCGGACGTGAGAAGACTTACGTCCTTCTCACGCGCGACTTCTACTGGCACCACCAGTATAAGTGGGTGCGCAAGTACATCCGTGCTTGCGAGGTATGCCAACGCGTGAAGCCTGCGCCATTCGCGCAGGCTCCACTGCAATCACTACCGACTCCGTCGGAGTGTTGGAAGTCCATGTCGTTGGACTTCATCTTTGGTCTTCCCCCGGATAGCGGAGGGAACACCGGTGTTGTGGTCTTTGTAGACCGTTTCAGCAAGATGGTACATCTTGCTGCGGTGCCAGCAGAGGTGACCGCGAAGCAGACGGCCCGTCTGCTTGTCGACATGGTGTTCAAACACCATGGCATGCCGTCCGACATCGTGTCGGACAGAGACCCGCGCTTCACAGCGCACCTGTGGCAAGAAGTGTTTACACTTCTTGGGAGCCAGCTTTCCATGTCGACTGCGGATCATCCGCAGACGGACGGTCAAACCGAGCGCGTGAATCGCGTGCTCGTCGACATTTTGAAGAGCTACGCTCACTCGTTCCAAAACTGGAGCGAGTGTTTGTCGATGGCGGAATTCGCCATCAACAACTCGGTGCATGCCTCGACCGGGCATACACCGTTTTATGTGAATGCCATGCGGCATCCCCGTCTGCCGAGTTTACTCGGAGTGGTGGCTCCCACTTTAAGTGGGGGAGGATCTACGACTGCAACACAGCAGTCGCAAAAAGCCGCTGACATTTGCACGGTGTCAGCCGCGACAACAAGGACCAAGACAACCAGGTCTGCGCGGGGCGCAGACCTTGGCAGGAAGAACCAACGGTCAGCGCAGTGCGCTGACCCCCAGAACAAGGAAAACGAGTCTGTGCAGAGCACAGACTCCACAAGGAACAAGGACCACGGGTCTGCGCAGGGCGCAGACACCGCGAAGAACCACGCAGAGGCCGGGCCTCTTGCGGAGAGCGAGCTGAACGAGTTCAGCTCGGATGCGATTGACTTTATCAATAAAAGACAAGCCGTAATTCGGTTTGTCCAGGACACGATTGCAGCTTCTGTGGATAAACAGAAGCTGAACGCCGATAATATTGGCAGGGGGCAACACAAATGAATTCAACGTGAATTCATTGGTTTTGTTATCTACTCAAAACCTGCCCAAACATGCAGTTTCGGATTTCGGAGCAAGCAAGCTTGCTCCGCGCTTCATCGGGCCATTAACGGTGATGGCACGCCACGGTAACGCATACACGCTAGACATACCGTCTAGCATGCGGCTCCACCCGACATTTTATGTCGGGCGGTTAAAGCCATACTTCCAGCACGAGCCAAGTGGCTCGTCTGACCCGAAGAGACAGACTCGACAGGGGAAACCCTCTCCAGCGCGTAGTCGCGCTGGAGCAGTTAATACAGTTGGGCCTACAGCCCGACCGGCACGTTCAAGGCGGTCTGGGAGACCGCCACAGCCGGGACACGAAGGAACAGAGCGGCAACCGCCGCGCTCTGAAAGTACTCCACGACCGTCACTTGGTCGTGGAGCAACACGAGATGAAGGTCAACACGGCGTTGACCATCGGAGCGTGTTTCCACCACCTCCGCCACCGCTGCGAGACGCACGCGGAGAAATTCGCTGGATCGTCCAGCGAATTGTTGATCATAGGAAAACAATCCGAGGTCCGGATTGTTTTCGCATTCGTTGGAGAGGTTTCCCTCCCCAACACGACACGTGGGAACCACGGAACGTCCTTATGGAAGACGTTCCGGACATGGTGAAGGAGTACGAAACCCAACACGCACTACCAGCAAGAAGGTAGTGCGAGCGCTGTAGTAATCTACAACGCCTGACGACTCGCGTGCTAGATAATTAGCACGGAGATCATTGAAGCTCTCAGGTATACATATAGTATCCCTGTTGTGGTCGCGGTTGCTAAGATGCACCGCCACCTGGACGGACAGTGCGCACGGCGCACGGACAACAGCCTCCACCGCAACAGCGTGGAGTTGCTACTACTTGCCACTTCGAGAAGGACTCGAAGTGCTTTGGCGCTTGCTTACCCGATCACGGTAAGCAACAGAAATTCGCTTAGAGATGTCGACGCACAGGCGCGGTCGACATCGAAGAATCGTACACAGACACTGTGTTGTCTGTCCCCGTGGTAGCGGCGCACCTCGCGCTACCGCGCATTGTACACAGCAACAGAGAGTTTACACTCTGTTGCAATGGTGGGCTTCAGCTTGATCGTGCTCATTGCGGATGAGCACGGAAACCCCAGCACAAACAATTGACAAGCAGTCAATATTAATTGACGTGTCGATACCGACACGTCTAAGCTTAACGGGGGGATGGTGTAACGGGGTTACACACACAAGTGACAACAGTCACTTGTGCACGATAACGGTCACAAGTGACAACTGTCACTTGTGCATGACATTTGTCACTTATGGTTTAACAGATAAATATCTGTTAAAGGTTTTAGATACTTCCTCACATTGGTGTAAGACACACCAATGGATACATTGAAGTGGGCCACCACAATTAGTGGTCCACACATACCCAAAGATCCTATTGGTAGAAAGCAGCATCTTTCTACCAATCAGAGTCATGCATATTAGCGGGGCTCTGACAGCCAGCCGCTGTCAACCCTTTCATAGATGATAAACAGTTTTTAGCAGATTTTAGAGGAAGATCAATTCACAAGCAATACAGTTCTCATTTTACCTTAAACTAGCTACTTGGAGTCTTGTCTAAAGTTAACTTATATTTGTGTACTCAAATATAATTAACCTAAGTAATTACTAAGTACTTACGCTTCCTCATACACGTTGCGCAACGTGTAAGCTAAAGTAGTGAGTCAAGTTAGACCCACTACAGCCTTGCCGGAGATCGAATCCGGGACCTCTCGCACCCTAAGCGAGAATCATACCACTAGACCACAAGGCCACGCGCACACAAAAACACACCCACATGTTGCGCCGCCAGCACGCACACCACGGACCTCCCACACGCATCTCTAGCCTCTCCCGACACTCACCCGCGCAATTTCCACCCGTGCCGACCCTCCGCTTGCGTTTCCGAGCCCTACGGCGGCCGCAACGAGGCCCACCAATTTCGACACCTTGTCGGTCGTTCCGAGCGTTCCGGCCGCTGTGTCGGCATGGCGGTCGCCTCACGACCCACCCGGGTCGCCCACGAACCCACCATTGAGCGCGCAGAAGCCAAAACGAGCGCGAACAGGATCCGTCAAAACGGCCAAACAAAGAGCAGGGCCTTGCCGGAGATCGAATCGGGACCTCTCGCACCCTAAGCGAGAATCATACCACTAGACCACAAGGCCACGCGCACACAAAAACACACCCACATGTTGCGCCGCCAGCACGCACACCACGGACCTCCCACACGCATCTCTAGCCTCTCCGACACTCACCCGCGCAATTTCCACCCGTGCCGACCCTCCGCTTGCGTTTCCGAGCCCTACGGCGGCCGCAACGAGGCCCACCAATTTCGACACCTTGTCGGTCGTTCCGAGCGTTCCGGCCGCTGTGTCGGCATGGCGGTCGCCTCACGACCCACCCGGGTCGCCCACGAACCCACCATTGAGCGCGCAGAAGCCAAAACGAGCGCGAACAGGATCCGTCAAAAACGGCCAAACAAAGAGCAGGGCCTTGTAACGGGGTTACACGTACAAGTGGCTGCAAGCCACTTGTGAATTTAACAGATAGGTTATCTGTTAAACGTTTTGGATACTTCCTCACATTGGTGTAAGACACACCGATGGATACATTGGAGTGGACCACCACAATTAGTGGTCCACACATACCCAAAAGATCCTATTGGTAGAAAGCAGCATCTTTCTACCAATCAGAGACATGCATATTAGCGGGGCTCTGACAGCCAGCCACTGTCAACCCCTTTCATAGATGATAAACAGTTTTTAGCAGATTTTAGAGGAAGATCAATTCACAAACAATACAGTTCTCATTTTACCTTAAACTACCTACTTGGTGTTTTATTTGATTTATATTATACTTGTGGACTCAAGTATAATTAATTCAAATTATTAATAAACTCCTACGCTTCCTCATACACGTAGCGCGACGTGTAAGCTAAAGTAGTGAGCCAAAGTAGGCCCACTACACCTGGTAGCACTTTGTAGTCCGTCCAACGACCGACTGCTTGACGTTCGTACGCGGTATACGAACGCGGAGCCGAGAACCACATGAGCACGGAGGTGCCCATGGAAAGCTCCAACACGCCTGCAACGCATGTTGCACGCGCTGACTGCCCCCACCTGTCTGACCCAGAGTGGGAGGCCCTCCAACGACTGTCAACAGTCATTGGGGAGGCGGCGATAGCTACAATGCTGCGTACGCTATCGCCGACGGAGCAACATGGTGTTGCTCTGGGGTTCATCATGAAGGAGCAGCGTGACTCTGCTTCCTCAGTGACGGCGTCGTCAGGGACGACACCGCGTGCTCAACCATTAAAGTTGAGCGTAAGCAATTACGTGGGAAGAGAGGGCGAGCCTCTCCTCCGCTGGCTTGTCGAGCTCGACACAGCCATAGCGGCTCGACGTATCGTCGACCCGCTGTCGAAGGTCGCGTTCGCCATGTCATGTCTTGGCGGACGAGCGAGGAGTTGGGCGTACGGACGCCGACTCTCCGATCCTACGTGCTTCAGCACGTACGAAGTGTTCAAAGAGGAGCTCAAACAAGCGTTTGAGCCCCCGCAAAACGAGTTCCGGTCGAGGGCGGAGTTCCTCGACCTTCAGCAGGGTAAGCATGACGTCCATGCTTACGCGCAGCGCGCACGATATTTGGTATCAAATATCGTGACTAACCAATTGACGAGGCGACCAAGGTCGTCACGTTCATGAAAGGACTTAGAGATGGGCCTGTGAAGACCTATCTCTTCCGAGAGTACCCGAGTACTCTCGAAGCTGCGGTCACTCTTGCCATGCAAGAAGAGTTTAGCCTGCGGCAGGCTAAACTGCATGTGAACGTGCCGAGGTCGCAACCGCGCCCGGTAGCGAGGTCAGGAGGTCCAGAACCAATGGACCTCTCGAACGCAACAACTGCTGGTTACCAGCAGCAGGGAGGTAACGTGCGATGCTTCCGTTGCGGAAGGATCGGTCACTTTGCCAGAGAGTGCACGGCTCCCGTGCACTACAATGGTGGCCGTCGTGGCGATGCTGGGCATCGCCGCGAACAAACAAAAACGCGAACATCTAGTAGGCGCGGGGCGCCCTACTGGTAATGCAGTCGCGCGTGCCGACATCGGGCACGCGACACTGAGACTGCAGCCCCAGTGAGACCAGCTCTCACTGCAAGAAACAAGATGACAGGCCAAACCTAGTCATCTTGAAGGTTTACTCGAAGAGAGCGAGTGACTCTCTTCGAGCTTTGGTGATTCACTCTCTTCGAGCTTTGGTGGATTCAGGCGCGTCGAACAACTTTGTTCGACTACGAAGCCTGTCGAGACTTGACTTCGAGGAGGTAGATACACCTCGAAGTCTTCTGGAGGTACGATTGGCAACAGGTGCCATCGTAAAAACCGAGAAGCGCGTCGTGAACGTGCGCTTCTCGTACAAACAACAAGTGTTTGTCGAACACTTTATCGTCCTGGACCTGGACGATAAGTTCGACGTAGTAATGGGCATGCCGTGGCTTGCACGGCATGATCCGGTGATAGACTGGAAGAAGCGCACACTCGTGCGCTTCGGACGCGACAGCGGAACAGAGAGCGATGGCCCTGTTACCGCAGCGCGCGCACCAGCAGGTGCGCGCGGCTCTCAGTCGAGACAGCGCTTAACGCTGCTGTCCCGGAGTGCCCAAGAAGTGCGCGAGGGCGCGCACAAGTGAGACCAACGTCGGCAATGCTGCCGACGTCGGAAGAAAAAGATGTGTTGGTTCCGGGAACCAACACCCACGTTCAAGCGTGCAAGGGACAGTCCCTGACCCGAAGCGGTCAGGTCGACAACGACGCGTCGGCTCCGGGAGCCGACGCACCCTCGGTCATGAGGGGCTCCGCCAATGAATGGCGTCGAGGTGACGAAGGCGTGTCAACTCCGGGTGTTGACGCTGCAAACAGTGCGGACGGTTGCAAACGTACCGCACTGACGCAATTTGCATGCTGTCGTGCAGCCGGGCTGCACGACGAAGCGCCATGCGATCAAGCCGAGCTTGATATCGCGCGCCCGCAGACAGGGTCTGCCGGCGAAGGGACACATTACCGTGCAGCCGGGCTGCACGAAGGAAAATGCGGTCAAGCCGGGCTTGATACCGCGCGCCCGCGGACAGGGTCCGCCGGCGAACGACTGTCCACGGCCGGGCCTGGACAAGGAGAACGACAGTGCGGAGCCGGGCTCCGCACAACAAGAAGACGGCGCAAGCGAAAAACGCTGCGCAAGTCTCGGTCCGGGACCGAGACGCAACAAGAACAGTCTGCTGGGCAGACTGCGGCGGTGACGCCGAATGTCAAGACGCTAAGCGTCTTGACGCGCACCGGTACTGGATTCCAGTATCGTGACATGGAACTCGCTAGTCCTCCGACGACGGCGTCGGAGTTGACTTCGCTTCCAGCCATGAGCTGGAAGCGCTTCACGCGCGACTTGCACGATGGACGCATCGAGCAAGTCTGCGTTCTTTCGAACAGCGAAAGAACGGCGAGCGAGAGCGAAGAGCTGAGGCAGCTCTTCATGGGAAGTACCACTGAGAGTAAAGACACTCTCAGTGCGAAGACGAAGCGAGAGCGCTTCGAGGAACAAGGTTGGGACTCGCTGAAGTCGAGTCCCTATTACGAATTGCTGAGGGAGTACAAAGACGTACTCCCGGAAGACATTCCTGCGGAGCTTCCGCAGGATAAAGGCATTCAGCACGAGATTGATCTCGTGCCGGGCACGAAGTACTGTGTCACGCGGCAGTGGCCACTGTCGCGAGAGCAAGTAAAAGCAATCGACGACTTCTTTGAAAGTCGTCGCAAAGCTGGACAAGTGCGGGAATCGAAGTCCCCGCACAGTGCTCCGACGTTCTGTGCCAAAAAGCCACAGGGCGGACGGCGCATCGTCCATGCCTACAACAAGCTGAACGATGCGACGGTACCGGCGCAGACGCCGATACCGCGAAAAGATGTTATCATCGATTCGATGGCCGGGAGCACCGTTTACAGTGCTCTCGACTTGCGAGATGGATTTTATCAAATCCTAATGCGTGAGAGCGATATCCCTCTCACGGCAGTGAGCACGCCAAGCGGCATGCTCTGGGAATGGCTGGTAATGCCACAGGGGCTTAAGAATGCCCCTGCGACTTTCAACAGGTGCGTGACGCACTTGTTGCGCTCGGTGCGCGACTTCGCACCGAGCTACTTCGATGATGTATTCATCCACAGCCGGGCTGTGGACGGGAAGACCGACGTAGAGATGCACAGGGTGCATCTCCGGAAGCTACTTGAGCTTATGAGAACACATAAGCTCTACGCGAACCTGAAGAAGTGTATCTTCGGGGCGAGCGAGATACCCGTCCTCGGGTGTCTCGTAGGGAAGAATGGTGTTCGCCCTGACCCAGAAAAGGTCAGAGTGGTTAACGAATGGCCAACGCCTTCAAGTGTCAAGGAACTGAGGCAGTTCCTTGGCTTGGCCACGTACTTGTGCAAGTACGTGGAGGATTATGCGGGCAAGATCCGCCCGCTGTCACAGCTTCTTAAGAAAGAAGCTGTGTGGAATTGGACACCCGATTGCCAAAAGGCATTCGATGCAGTCAAGCGGGGCTTGACTGAGGCGCCGATCTTGGCAGTGGCTGACCAAGATCGCCCATTTCACGTAGTGTGTGACGCATCCGATTTCGCGATCGGATGCGCGTTAATACAGCACGATCACGAGGGCCGTGATCGTGTCGTCTACTACCAATCGCGTCAGCTGAAGCCAGCTGAGCGCAACTATCCGGTGCATGACAAGGAACTCCTTGCCATGAAGTATGCACTCGCAAAGTTCCGATGTACTTGCTTGGGAGTAGACCATTTGTGGTCTACACCGACCATGCTTCACTGCGCACCGCAGTGAAGTCGCCACACATTTCACAAAGAATGGCGAGATGGCTCTCATTCTTTGCGGAGTATAACTTCCGGGTCGAATACAAACCCGGAAGATTGAATGTGGTGGCCGACGCGTTATCACGTCGGCCGGACTATGCAGAAGCTGTTGACGTCAATGCCATTGACGCCATGCGATCGAGCAAACCCACATCATCTCTGTTGGATGATGTGAAGGCCGCGTACGCGCACGACGCGGACGCGAAACTCTTGCTGGCCTATGGCACAGCTCCTTCTGACAAGTCCCGTCAGAAGCTGCCCAAGCACCTTCGAGCGCGTGCACACCGCTTTCGTGTGCACGAAGGACTACTGCTTTACAATGCAGTCGACGACAACGCGGACCGCGTTGTCGTGCCGAATGACCATGACCTGCGACTCAGGATCATGTACGAATATCATGATGCCCCGACCGCGGGACATCTCGGACGTGAGAAGACTTACGTCCTTCTCACGCGCGACTTCTACTGGCACCACCAGTATAAGTGGGTGCGCAAGTACATCCGTGCTTGCGAGGTATGCCAACGCGTAAAGCCTGCGCCATTCGCGCAGGCTCCACTGCAATCACTACCGACTCCGTCGGAGTGTTGGAAGTCCATGTCTTTGGACTTCATCTTTGGTCTTCCCCCGGACAGCGGAGGGAACACCGGTGTTGTGGTCTTTGTAGACCGTTTCAGCAAGATGGTACATCTTGCTGCGGTGCCAGCAGAGGTGACCGCGAAACAGACGGCCCGTCTGCTTGTCGACATGGTGTTCAAACACCATGGCATGCCGTCCGACATCGTGTCGGACAGAGACCCGCGCTTCACAGCGCACCTATGGCAAGAAGTGTTTACACTTCTTGGGAGCCAGCTTTCCATGTCGACTGCGGATCATCCGCAGACGGACGGTCAAACCGAGCGCGTGAATCGCGTGCTCGTCGATATGCTGAAGAGCTACGCTCACTCGTTCCAATACTGGAGCGAGTGCTTATCGATGGCAGAGTTTGCCATCAATAACTCAGTGCATGCCTCGACCGGGCATACACCGTTCTACGTGAATGCCATGCGGCATCCACGCCTACCGAGTTTACTCGGAGTGATGGCTCCCACTTTAAGTGGGGGAGGATCTACGACTGCAATACAGCAGCCGCAGAAAACCGCTGACACTTGCACAGTGTCAGCTGCAACAATGGACAAACCACATGAGTCTGCGCAGGGCGCAGACTCCCCCAACAACATGGCCAACGACCACGGGTCTACGCAGGGCGCAGACACCGCAAAGAACCACGCAGAGGCCGGGCCTCTAGCGGAGAGCGAGCTGAATGACTTCAGCTCGGATGCAATCAGTTTCATCACCAAAAGACAAGCCGTGATTCGGTTTGTCCAAGACACGATTGCAGCTTCTGTTGATCAACAGAAGCTGAACGCAGACAATGCGGGCAGAGGCAACACAAATGAATTTAAAGTTGGTTCATTAGTTTTGTTAGCTACACAAAACCTGCCTAGACATGCAGTTTCGGATTTCGGAGCAAGCAAGCTTGCTCCGCGCTTCATCGGGCCGTTCACTGTGTTGGCACGGCACGGCAACGCATACACGCTAGACATACCGTCTAGCATGCGCCTCCATCCGACCTTTTACGTCGGACGGCTGAAGCCATACCGGCAGCACGAGCCATCTAGCTCGGCTGACCCGAAGCCTCGGCAGGAGCCGAGGCAGAAGCGGAGGACTTGGCCTCGGCGACGAGCAGCCTCTCCTCCAGCGCGCGGACGCGCTGGAGCAACCCCTTCATCTGGGTCCCCAGCTCGACCTGGATATTCGAGGCGGTCTGCGAGACCGCCGCGACTTGGGCCTTCTGGTTCGCCAGCTCCTGTTTCAGGGCGGCGAACTCAGCGCCCTGCAAACGCTCCACGGCGGTCACCCGGTCGTGGAGAGGCGCATACTGATCAGCCCGGGGCTGATCATACCTGGGTCGTGTTCCCACCCCGCCACCGCCGATCCGTGACGCCCGCGGCTCAACCCGCTGGATTGTTGAGCGGATTGTTGACCATAGTATCCCGAAAACGAACCCTCAAGGGGCTCGTTTTCGTATTCGTTGGAGAGGATTTCCTCCCCATCAAGATACATGGGAGCCGCGGAACGTCTTGCTGGAGGACGTTCCGGAAATGGTGAGGGCGTACGAGGAGCAGTACGCGCTGGCGCAGCGGAAGTAACACGAGCGCTGCGATCATCGCTAGCGCCCGAACCCTCACGTGCTAAGAACTTAGCACGGAGCTCTTTGAGACTTTCGGGCACACGGAACGACGTGTACCCGTTCAGGTCGCGGTCGCTCAAGCGGACCGCGCCTGGGTAGCACTTCGTGCACTGAAAACCCTCCGGCACAGCGCACGGCACATTTGCCTCCTCCGCAGCAACGTGGAGTTGCTCCAGCTTTCCACGCTTCGAGTACGTCTCGAAGCGATCACGCGCTTGCTTAATCCGATCACGGTAAGCACTCGGCCTCTTTTTGAAGTTCTCAACAAAGGCGTTCCAGCTTTGACAAAGTGCCTGCCATTCGGGCACTTTGCTGCGAGAAGAGGTCTTCTTGCTTTGAAACCATCGGAGCTCATGAAAGAGTCCGATGTAGTAATCGCGCCTTTGATGCGTCTCCGCATCAAAGTGCAGCTTGGCAGCCACGGCGCCATCCTTGATGACACTGCATACGTACAGCGGCACCTCATTCGGAGGTACCGAGTTCCCAAACCGGTCCGCGATCTCGGACGCGGACGGCATCCATGGATCGCGCGCTGCAGGCGCAGCGCGCGGAGAGCCTTGAGCTTTAACATCACGCGCTGCAGCAGCAGCGCGCGGAGTACTGAGAGCCCCAGCTGAAGCGAGTGGGGTATCACTCTCAGTACGCGAACGCTTCGAACTCGAAGCGTCCGATTCGTCCCCTTCACGCGGGCGAACGTTCTTGGCGTGAGGGTCGAGCGATTCGCTCGACACTGAGTCTTTACGCTTTGAGGGCGAGTCCTCCTCGCCCTCCATGTCTTCATCGTCGTCATCGAAGTCGACGACGTCACCGTACTTCGCCTTCTGGCGTTCGAAGTAGTCGTCGATGGAGAGATGACTCCCCATCGACTTTGCGGACTTCTTCTGAGGCGCGCTCATCGTTGAATGAGCGCGGGTTTCTTCTCCAAACGCGGAGAATTGACGAATGGTCAATTCCAAAAGATCGACGTGCGGGGACCCCGCGCGTCTAACCTTAAGGGGGGGATGGTGTAACGGGGTTACACGTACAAGTGGCTGCAAGCCACTTGTGATTTTAACAGATAGGTTATCTGTTAAACGTTTTGGATACTTCCTCACATTGGTGTAAGACACACCGATGGATACATTGAAGTGGACCACCACAGTGAGTGGTCCACACATACCCAAAGATCCTATTGGTAGAAAGCAGCATCTTTCTACCAATCAGAGACATGCATATTAGCGGGGCTCTGACAGCCAGCCGCTGTCAACCCTTTCATAGATGATAAACAGTTTTAGCAGATTTTAGAGGAAGATCAATTTACAAGCAATACAGTTCTCATTTTACCTTAAACTAGCTACTTGGAGTCTTGTCTAAGTTAACTTATATTTATGTATTCAAATATAGTTAACCTAAGTAATTACTAAGTACTTACGCTTCCTCATACACGTTGCGCAACGTGTAAGCTAAAGTAGTGAGTCAAGTTAGACCCACTACACCGTTCATGTTCGGCGATGACAAGGAGCTAGTCCACCTCGTGTGCCAATACGCGGATGCTGATGCACGTGTAGCGAGGCAGGATGTCGCCAAGAAGATGCAGCGCATGGGGCACACGGCGCCAGCGCCTGCCGACGCTCTTGCGGACATGGGGCCGCTATTTGACACGCATCCCCCTCCCCCCAAGTTTCTTCGCGCAAGTCCGCCGCCCACGTGGCCGCCCACCTGCAGTTACTCGACGGCCACGGGTGCTGAACCGGCAGCGACCACTGCAAGTTCTCCACGATCGGTGCCTGCTGCAACCCCTCCACCACAGGAAACACGGTTTGCTACCCGCCATTCCATACTTAGTTCCTGTCGATTGGCTTGCAAATACTGATCGCGGGAGTTAGGGGAATCGCTCACAATCTAAGGCAGAATTAGCATTAAATAGGCGTTGATATAATTCCGCCGGAATTAACAGCTCACCAGCCAAAATAGGAGGCACAATATTCTTTGTCCGTTAAAGTTTGTAAAACAAAGTGGCCCACACGCGTGTTGCCTATATAACCTGAAATTATATTTTAAAAACACTTTGAATAAAGTGGTGGCTCGCAAAACCTTTAGCTGGCGTTGTGATGAACTCTGAGTATCACAGGGCTATAACCACTCTGCACACCAGCAAGTGCTGCAAGGGGCCAGTTTTGGCTACATATTTTTTACAATCACAATGAGCTTTACATGTTAATTAAGCCATCCACGGGGCGAGAAGCAAATTGAGGATAATCGAACTTCGAGCAGGAGCTCCGAATATGGCATTTTTATTTAGTAGGTTGTGCGGGGTTGAATAAATTATCCCATGACGCTCCTATCAACACAACAGTAAATTATGGCAGTGCCCCAACGTAACACAATAAATAATGTCATTATGGAAAGCATGTAGTCTATTAACAACACACCAGTTAGTTTATCATCTAGCTCAAGTTGTCCACAGTCGTTGCATCCCAATACGACCGATTCTGGCGGAGAAACAAAATCGTCTCAAGCGTGCGTGGCAGCAGTCCGTGTCGCTGATGACCAAACGTCACCCGAGCAATGCTGAAGAAGCGTTCCACCACGTTCGACGTGGGTGGAATGGTCTTCAGCTGCTCATACTTAACACGGTCCTGTGCAAGCCGCCGGCGCTTACGAAGACGCTCCACGAACGACGCGGCTGCCTCCTCCGCTTCCTCACTTGCGTCTGCGTCGTCAGGCCTGACAGCTTCAAAAGGCTGCAGAGCGACCCTTTCAGCCCGCGTCAGTCGCTGCGCCTTCCCGCGAAAAACGCGAACACAGCCAGACTCAAAGTCTGGGCTGTGCACAATGTTGGCTCGGGGTCCTGCAGAATAAAAACATTATATAATTGTAAGTTAAATTAATAAACACAAATTCCACAATTATAAACTTACCAATGAAGCGCTC
Source organism: Phytophthora cinnamomi (assembly GCF_018691715.1). Classification (NCBI taxonomy): domain Eukaryota; phylum Oomycota; class Peronosporomycetes; order Peronosporales; family Peronosporaceae; genus Phytophthora; species Phytophthora cinnamomi. Next base: position 200,250 of record NW_027151017.1, read on the forward strand.
ATATTGTGGCTTGACAGCAATCAGCTCGTCAAACCACTCGCGGACATCCAGCAGGTCAACGTCATGGCCTTGAAGGGCCTTAGAGACCGACTCGATATCGCAAAGCTCTTGGTACAGGGCGCGCAGTCGCTTGTTCGCCGCCGGCGGCGGCAGCAGCTCCATGATGTCGTCGTCTTCGACGTCGAGGAACTCGAGGAGCTTGAGGTAGCGCCGTACCATCTCGAACGTAGAGCTCCAGCGCGTGTCCTGGCGGATGACAGGCCGAAGTGGAGTTTTCAACCTTTTTTGCAAAATTACAAAAGTACACAAATTGTGTTAGAGACATATTGACACACCACATATACACAATAGGCCTTACCGTAGTTTCGCAGATTGGGTCAGAGTACGTAGCTCGACCATGAGTGCCTGAACAGCAGCTAGGTCGTCCTCATACGCCGCCATGTCTGCCTGAACAGCAAGGTTCAGTCGGTGGCTTGCGCACCCAATAAACGGCACGCTCATAAGAGTCGCCAGCCGGCGGTTTACGGCGCAGTTGTCAGCTACAAGAAAGCGACACTGCGTCAGCTGTACGCCATAGTCGCGTGGCAGCATGGTGGCGAGGAACTCGAGGTGCCCTTGGGCGGAGAGGTCCTCGTCCAGCGCGTCGAGCAGCGGCGCCATGCTGAGCAGCGTTGTCTTTGCGCTGCCGTTCACCTCGTAGCACGCAAACACGGCGATGTAGTGCTCGGATGCGTGGGTCCAGCCGTCGAGCATGATGCCGAAGCGTGATGGAAGATCCGACGCAATCGAACGCTCGACGGCGACGACGACCCCGTCCATGCCAGCCCGCAGCGTTTCCTCCGAGATGGGGTCCAGGCTGGAGTAGCTGAATACCATCCATAAAATAAAGCCGTTACTTTCGATAGTAATGTAAGCACAGTAAAGTAATGCATACACGTACCGCCTTGCTTCGCAGCTCTCACAAAAGGATAGTGGCAGGTTGCACATGACAATCCATACCATCCAGCCGTGGAGGTTGAGCGCCGAGTGGCGTACGAAGTTGACGAGCGAGCCTGTTTCTGCCGTCGTAGCGTCGAGCATGACAGTCTCGTAGTCAGGGTGCTCCCGCCTGACATGTTGCACCAGGTTGGAGTACCCGTTCCGATGGGTCTGCTTCCGCACCGTGCCGCAACGGCAGCGGAAATACTCGAGAATCACCTCGTCATTCTCGTCACGGCACGGGCGGAAGTAGAACCCCGAGACTTGGGAGTTGGTGTACGTAGGAAGAGGGGGGCGGGTAGCGCGGGCCATGCTGGGAATGGGACTTGGTGGCTTTGAGCGGTAAAAATTGAAACGCGAATGCTGCCGTGACTAGCAACGCGGACGACCAATGATCCCAGCGCTTCTGAACAACTGGAACCTAGCAGATGACTGGTTAGCAGCAAAAATAATTGTACAAAGATGTCTGTCATAAATTATGTAATATCACAAGTCAATAAAATAAGTTATCGTGGTAAATGTCTTGACCCGTGGAAATGCGTAATTTATTGTTATTTTCGGAAATAATGTTATTGACAATGCTATTTTCGGAGGCCCTGAAACGAAGCTAGAAATGTTCTTGATGTGGAGAGGTTGATCCGTTGAGAATGAAATGTGGCGCTACTGATAACGCAATTTATCACTGTGTCGCCTGTGTCGCTTTGGGTTTTCACTGCATTCGATTTTGCTGAGGATGACTTTCTTTTGATATCATGACTACTTCCGAACCTACATCACACACACGCTTACTTACTGCCTCTAGGCCGCGGTGGCCTGTTGGTGGTGTTGGTTCTCGTGGACCTGGAGCTCACGTCGCAGGATCTTGCCCGTGGCGCTCTTCGGGATGGCCTCGATGAACTCGACCTGGCGCACCTTCTTGAAGGGGGCCACCTTCGAGGCCACAAAGTCCATCACGTTCTCCTCCGAGAGCCCCGCTGCGTTGGTGGGGTCCTTCAGCACCACAAAGGCCTTGGGGATCTCCTCGCCGAAGGCGTCCTTGCCCCGGACGCAGCAGGCATCGGAGATCTGCGGGTGGTTGTTCAGAACGTCTTCCAGCTCAGCTGGTGCGACCTGGTGGCCCTTGTACTTGATCAGCTCCTTCACGCGGTCGACGATGAACACGAATCCGTCCTCATCGATGAATCCGATGTCGCCGGTGCGCAAGAAACGGTCTTCGGTGAAAACGTTCTTGTTTGCCTCGGCGTTGTTGGAGTAGCCCAGCATGACTTGCGGCCCCTTGTATAGAAGTTCACCGTGCTCGCCCACACCCAGATCCTTGTCCGTGGCGGTGCATTTCACGCGAAGCTGCGTATTCGGCAGCAAACGGCCAACGCTTCCCTGGCACTCGCGAAAAAGAAATTCTGTCAGGGTAGCTCAGCGCTCAAGAGCTCCATCAACCACTCACCGGCTTGCGATAGGCATCTTCAGCGTAGTTGACTGCTGGACTTGCCTCCGTCATTCCATACGCTTGCTTGACGGTGACCTGCAAGCGGTCCTTGACCAGCTTCTCCACCTCCTTGCCCATCGGCGCGCCTCCTGACACGAGGAATTCCGTTGCCGAAATGTCGTAATTCTCGACAAGAGGGTGGTGGGCGAGGAATAGCGCCACGGGCGGGGCAATGTGCGCCGCACGGATCTATGCAGACGAGAAGTGATTAGTATCCACAGCAACCAGCCAAACAGGTGATGCACTCGTACCTTGTAGATGGAGAGCGCATTCAGGAAAGTCTCCGGGTCAAAGCGTGGCAGAACTACCTTAGCAGCTCCCTGGTACAACGACAAATGCAACAACATCATGCCGTAGATGTGGAAGAACGGCAGCAGCCCGAGCGAGTAACCGCACAGATCCTCGACGTGGTCGACTTGCAATGCGTTTGACAGGATGTTCTTCGCGCTCAATGCAACACCCTGAAGTAGCGTACATCAATGTCAGTTAAGGTGGTCACAGTGAAAAACGCACCGGAGCCACACTGCGCTTACCTTGGGCACACCCGTCGTTCCGCTGGAAAATGGCAGGAGGGCGTTGCTCTCCGGGTCAATCGCTTCAAACTGGAAGGAGATGTCGTCGTGTTGAACCAATTCGCTACAAGACAAACGCAGCACAAACAAACAATTAGGCATCTTGGCATCGCAGCTTGGTCCAAGCGCCAACGCAACCAACGTACTCGATGCTCGAGAGGCCTTCTTCGCTGTCTTTGCCGTGGCCCATCGTGTAGATGTGCCTCTTCTCCACGCCGCACAGTTCTGCCGCTTCGACCGCAGTCTTCTCCAGCTCCTTGTGGGTGATAATGTACCCGGCCTTGGCCGCCTTCATCTGCACCGCCAGCTCGTCCGGCAGGAACATCGGCGACGTAGGAGAGCACACTGCGCCCAGCGAAGTCAAGGCTGCATCACCGGAACGACACGATCAACGATCGACAACCGCGTCAGCCTCTGGTTTAACATTGCAACTGTATCCATCCAATCAGCAAACGCACCAAGTACCGCCGTGGGGTAGTCGAGGCAATTGAACGAGTGCACGATGACCGCCTGCACAGCCACAACAGCGATAATAACGTCAGCCTCCGCAGCACAACACAGCAGCCGTGGCTCCCCATTTCTGTCTAATTTCCCACGTACGTCTCCCTTCTCGACGCCGTCCTTGGCGAGCGCAATGGCGAACCTCCTGGCGCGCTCGTGGAGCTGCTTGAAGGTGATGCGCTCGTGCGTGATGCCGTCGATGAAGGCTGGCTTGTCCGCGTGGACGCTCAGCTGGTCGTTGACGATGTCCCAGATGGTCTTGTCGGGGATCGCCACCTCTGGGTGCGGCGACTCGTGCACGATCATGGAGAAGTGTCGGAAGGTCAGCGAGGACGTTGACGTCGACAGCGGGCCGGGGCGCCGCAGGAGGCGCGGGGCGGCGCTGCGAGTGGACGCGGCACGGAGGAGGCGGCGGGCGAGCATGGCCTGACGAGGAGCGGGCAAAGCGTCTGTGTGGGTGGGGGATTCGAGCGACTTGAGCGCTGGGAGGCGAGATGGCGAGTGACGCACGTCCAGCGCGAATGGCGAGTTGTCCGAGTTGAACTTGGAGCGGCTGCTCGAACGGGCCAATGGGAGCAGCGGATTTGCGGCTAGATATGTAATTCCGACGTTAAACAGATTGAAGTGGTCGCTAAATCGCTAATCAGCTCCGTTTTCAAATCGCAAGCGCCAAAAGGAGCTAGCCCGGTGTGAGGATGGAGCTCGAGCGAGAATTCCTGCACGGCTGGCAGCAGGGAGTGTGGTTTGTTGGTGAGGGGCTACCTTCTGTGGCGGCGGTGCTGTATATGTTGGCAATGCGAGTGGTATGCCAATTTGGGTGAAGTCAGCTCCGTGGCTTGAACAAACTGGACAGGTCGATCGTTGACGACCTTCTGTAGCGGCCCAGACGCACTCTTCGCGGACAAGGGGGTCTTGATGATGAGCGAGGCGGACACTCTTTTGAAACGAGCTGTTTGTTACCGGCAACAGCACAATGTGAACGCCCTAGCCGGTTTTGAGGCAAGCGCAGACTGCATCAGTGGCATGGTTCTGCCCATCCGGCGGCGATATAAGCCGCGGTGTGCTGACTTTCAAAGGCCCGCACCGAAATGCCTGAACTATCTGTCTGAAAGTGCCTACGTTGACATGGTTGAAGTTTGCAGTGGTTCATGTCAACGCGTTGTTTTCAAATCGCAGGGATATCAACCGGGCGCACATGTCACCAACTGCTCAGTCGTGAGCATCATGCTCGCTCCGAGCCATCACGGAAACGATATCCTGCCGCGCGAGTTTGAAGATCCTCTCCGAGCTAGCCACCCTGTACGTTGAAGCACAATTAATTCTCCAACGGAATACTTGCGGAGCGGACCACTTGCGGATGCGTTGCTAGACCGCAAGTCAACTATCGGCAGGATTCTCTCAACGGAGCGAGGCTGCAGGCGAGATCTCCACAGAGAAGGCTGATAGTGCTTTGAAACCGGCATGTTGGACGCGCATGCACTTTCCCGAAGGTAACATCCACACCAAGCTTTGTCCGTTGAGGCAAGTCCTCTCAACACCGATGTATTGCAACTAACCTTGAGGGTACTGAAAGCCAGAGTCCCTGGCCGGCGTAGCACACGAGCGAACGCTCCAGCAATGCTCGGGAACTGTCGATGAAATAGGCTCCACAGCGTTTGGGACATTGCGCGTAACGGTGAAGACTGGCAAGTCCGGCTTGGCGAGTCAGCATGAACTGTAGCTATGTTGGCAGCTCAAGTCGAGCAGTCTAAGCAGTCTACCCACGAGCAGAGCATTGCTTCCCTCGAATTGTCCGTCGCGCTTCCTCGGGCGTCTTATGCTGATCACGCTCTGGACCGACGCTGGGCGGAACAACTATCGGAGACCGACACCGTCGGAACCGGTCGAGGCGAGCACGCGATCCGGACCCACTCACTCGCCGCTGCAAACCTACCCATTACCGACCCTGCTTTCGCGGGCTCAGCATGTTCCTCGACGAGCTCAGCTTGAAGTTGGCGGACTGAACGACGATGCCGATGCCAAACACTTTCCATGATTGATTTAACGGGTGGCTACATCCAGCCCGCAGCGTTGTAGGGCATGCGCGTTGGTCACCGGTTGAGTCGAGGTGCTGGTGCTTTTTTCGATTCCACGGTTCCTTCACCGTTCTCCGGTTGAGTTTCTGCAGTTTGCCTGAATGTAGAGCAGTCGAAAAAAATGTAAGCCGGAAAACGGTTTCCGAGGCGTCGAGTGGGCAGCGCCGCATAGTCCTCCGCCGCGAGTTCGGTCGCTCCTGGTTGTCACTTGTGCTCTCGCGCTGGCGCGAAACGATCGGCCTCATTGCAGCTTTTGCGCTGGACACCTCACACCTCCGGCAACGCACGCACGACCGACGCTGCATCAATCGACTCCGGCGACCCCAGCAACCGACCCGTAGGTCAAGACCGCGTCGACAATGAACCACGGGTACGCTCACAGCCATGCAGGGTTCCCACTGCGCTCCGACTTCTTCCGCAGCCTCCCGCTGGCCAAGTTCAAGAACGACAAGCTCTACCGGTTAGCCAAGGCCAACGCCCTCGCCTGCTTGAACCAGTCGTTCAACGACCAATGGAGATATGTTCCGCCAGAGAAGGACGGCACGCAGATCCGCAAGGACACGAGCAACATGGCGGTCTCGTACCGACTGGTGCGCGCAGCCACGGTACTGCGCTGCCAGGAGCACGAGGTCAACCAGGTGATTGCCAATACCCACTCCGAGAGCTGGCGCGAGTTCATGCGGAAGTGCTTCGGCAAATACTATATCGATACCCTCATCCTCCACAACGTCATCAAGCCCAACGATGTCAGCACGAGTTCCACATCCACCGATAGCTCCAGTGATGCCAAGCTGCAGGAGCGCGCTGTTCGTTCGAACAGCCAGCCGGAAGGAAGCGGCAGTGGAGAATACGCAGAGATCGATCTGGACAAGGACGAAAACGAAGGAAGGCGCGGAAGCGTCTGGGAGAAAGTAACAAGCCACAGCACCGACTCGTACCAGCGCCGAAACTCTGAGGCCAACTCGGAGGATACACCGTCAGGCAAACTGCCGTCAGAATGCAGCAGCGCCAACACTGAAGAGCGCTTGAAGGAAGAGGCTGCCGCTGCCGCCGATGGCCTTGGCCAACAAGCTGAAGAGATGCTGACAGTGAAATGGGCGGCTTTCGAGACGGGGATCTCGGGAAAGCAGGATATCTGTCTCGTGGACTACTTATCGTTGGCTTACATCCCGAACTCGGAACCACGCCAGCGTGTCCATGTCTGGTGCTTTACATCCGCGGACGGTGACCGCGTTGGCTGCATGGAGCTTAAGGACACTCACCACGTGACTCGCACGACGCTCACGAAGTTGGGCGTCTTCTGGCGCAAAGTCTCCGAGGACGAGACGGAAGTGATCGTTTGTGGCAGCTTCCCCTCCAAGCACGCGTCGATGGTTAGCGCTATCTTGCTGGGCTGTCTCAATCGGCTGCAGGGCATTGTGGAGGATCTGCGCATGAGTAGCCAGCTCTACATTCAGCGGGCTACGTGGGTCAAGAACAACGAGCGCACCACGTGCAACTTGTGCACGCGAAACTTCCACGCGTTGCGACGCAAGCACCACTGCCGCCGATGTGGCGAAGTTGTGTGCTCGGATTGCTCAACGGTCGAAACGATTGACTTGCCAGCTATCGGCTACTCCAAGTTGAGGTTATGCAAAGTCTGCTCCATCCGAGCGCGCACCACTCCACTCAAGCAGGTGGCTAAGACCAATGTGTTCGACCACCTCGTGCGCGCCCGCAGCCTCAGCAACGTTGGATCATCGGGGGCTACTTCGTCTTTTACTCGCTCGTCATACACGGATAACAACCAGATGAACCACCACGAGGACAGCTACAGTCACAGCGCCACCTCGGACATGGCCCCATCGTTTACTGTGCCGGGGAGTTGCGATGGACGCTCCAATTCTACATACACCGCGAATTGCAGCACTGACAACAGCAACCACGACGTCCAATTGCCTTCGCATGATTCCTTCCATGATTATACCATTTCCACGCACAATCCTGAAACGGGTGATGCCCCCACCGATATCAACGACGTCACAGCAGTGGTGCACCCCATGACGGCGTGCCTCGGCTCCCCAACCGAAGAATACGACGACTTCATCAATGAACGGTGTCTGAAGTCACAACTGTGCGCCATGGAACAGAAGAAGCGCTCAATTGGCAGCAACAGCAACATGTTTGATCTGCTATGCGAGTTGGCGTGCCAGACACTCAACTGCCCGGTTGCTTCGGTGTCGATCGTGGACGACAACGACAACTTCATTCGTTCCGCTGTTGGACTCGAAGAGAACTCCACCCTCGACGGTGAACTGTCCGTCTTTATCGAAAAGATCATGGGCTCGACTCCGACTATCGTGCTGGACGCCAGTGTTGATAAGCAGGCGCTGAAATTTTTCTCGCTGCGATCACTGCCAGCTATTCGCTTCTTCGCCGGGTGCCCGATCTACTCGCGTACTGGGAAGAAGCTTGGGTATGTCTGCGTGGCTGACTTCTCCAAACGCGACACGCTTGGTGCTAGTTGTGCGTTCACGATGGAGCGACTCGCCACACTTGCTGTCACAACGATGGAGCGGAACATCACCATCAAAAACAACAATGCTAGTAACACCAACACCACCGTCGAGGAGGCCGACTTCACCAAACGAATTCCACCGCCGAACCCCATGCACCCGGCAATGCTCTTTGATCGACCTAACGGCAACAACTCCACGGCTAGAAGCAACAACAATAGCAACAAGGACCCAAGTGCTCACTCGGAGGCACTGGTCGGGCGCGTGTATGAGATCGTGGAAGATGAGATGCCGCCAGTGACAACCCCGTCAACCGTGAACTTGAATCCTTCAGCGAATGCAACGCGGTCTGGCACGGGCGAACGAAGTGCAGGCTACTACGAAGCTCAAGAGCGGATGCGCAAGCTGTTGCTCAAGTCGTACCACACGCAGCAAACACTAGCGACCGGCGGGTCGCAGTAGGCGACGTGATCGTTCAATGTAGCAATACATATTGAGTAGCAGGTAGGAGCAACACAAGTGCTTTTCGTGGATAGGTTCATTAGGTATTGTACCAAAGCGTTTTCATATGTGTTATCTGTTCATCTAGCACTTCCATGCATTTTGGCTTTAGTGCCGACATCATCGACGCCCAAGCCGACCTAACGAATATGAGTTCTGTGCGCTATGGTGTTTACTCGTCCGTGACGCAACCCTCCGACGCAGACTTCACGTTCTTGATGAACTTGTACAGAGTACCGCGAGTCGCCTTTAGAGGAGGAGCAACCCACTGCTTCTTACGCTCCGCCAGCTCCTCAGCAGTCACATCCACCAGGTCGATGCGGTTCTTCTCCGCGTCGACCGTGATCTTGTCGCCGTTCTTCACCAGAGCGATGGGGCCACCAACCTGGGCCTCCGGCGTGATGTGGCCGATGATGAAGCCGTGCGAGCCGCCGGAGAAGCGGCCATCAGTGAGCATGGCAACGTCCTTGCCGAGACCAGCGCCCATAATCGCCGACGTGGGTCCAACTGCACAACGTCAACAAGCCAAAGCGGAGTTTGTGACGATAGCAACTCAGAAAACACACTCGGATAAACTTGTACGTACGCATTTCCGGCATGCCGGGTCCACCCTTGGAGCCTTCGTAGCGGATAATGACGACGCTGCCCTTGGTGATCTCATTGTTCTCTACAGCCGCAAGCATGTCCTCTTCGCAGTCGTACACTTTCGCCGTTCCCGTAAACTTCAGTCCTTCTTTGCCAGTAATCTTAGCCACCGAGCCATCCGGAGCCAGGTCACCGCGCAGGATGCGCAAGTGCCCGCTGGACTTCAGCGGGCGGTCGACCGGGTGGATGATCTGGTGGTTGTCCGAGAGATCCGGCACGTTCTCGAGATTCTCTGCGAGTGTCTTGCCGGTCACCGTGAGAACGTCACCGTTGATGTAGCCCTGTTTCATGAGGTACTTGAGGACAGCCGGTGTGCCACCGACACGGTGGATGTCTTCCATGACGTATCGGCCACTCGGCTTGACATCAGCAAGGAACGGCACGCGCTCGCTGACCTTCTCAAAGTCATCGATAGTCAACGGAATGCCGGCCGCACGAGCGATAGCGATCAGGTGCAGCACAGAGTTCGTCGATCCGCCCAACGCCATCGTAATCGTGATGGCGTTCTCAAAAGACTCACGACAAAGAATATCAAGTGGCTTGATGTTCTTCTCCAACAAGAGCTTGATCGCCTCGCCAGCACGCAGGCACTCGTCCTGCTTCTCAATCGAAGTAGCTGGTGAGCTGGAGGAGTACGGCAAACTCAGACCCATCGTCTCAATTGCTGTTGCCATCGTGTTAGCCGTGTACATGCCGCCGCACGCACCAGCACCAGGACAGGCATGACGAATAATGTCGTGACGCTCTTCCTCTGTGATCTTGTTGGTCAAGTAGGCACCGTAAGCCTCCGAAGCGGACACGTAGTCAATCGTCTTCCCCTTAGAAGTGCATCCAGCACGGATAGTGCCGCCATACACCATCAGCGACGGACGGTTCACGCGGGCCATGGCGATCACACACCCGGGCATGTTCTTGTCGCAACCAGGGATGCAAATGTTCGCGTCGTACCATTGGCCGCCCATGACCGTCTCGATCGAGTCGGCGATCAGATCGCGCGACTGCAGGCTGTAGCTCATGCCGTCCGTGCCCATGCTGATGCCGTCGCTCACGCCGATGGTGTTGAAGCGCAGGCCCACGAGGCCCGCGGCGTTCACGCCCTTCTTCACCTCGCCCGCCAGGTCCAGCAGGTGCATGTTGCACGGGTTGCCCTCCCACCACATGGAGGCGATGCCCACCTGCGGCTTGTCCATGTCATCCTCAGTCATTCCCGTGGCGTACAGCATGGCCTGCGACGCGCCGCGCGCCTTGGGCTGCGTCACGGTGGCGCTGTAGCGGTTGATGCGAACGCCGTCGACGGCCTTGGGCGTGTCGGCGCCGGCGCTGGCGAAGGCGCGCTGCAGCAGCGTCTTGCGCGCGGGAGACCCGGCGCCGGAACGCATGGTCTTGCTCAGCATCGCGAGGGCTTGCGGGGTCCGCGGCGTCTGCAGGAATGAGCCGGCGCTGACGTCGGTCGGATACCGTGTGAAGGGATCTTTTCTGGTGGTGAGGTCGTTTGGCCAATCACTTCAATGAGACAAGAAACGGGTCGCGTAGATCTGACTGGCGAAAATTGTTGGATATAAAGCGGGGATTGGAGGAAAAGGGCCTGGTGTGGTGTACATAAATCGGGTGATTGCGCGCACACCTGACCAATTCAACGTGCGCTTCCACCTCACGATTGTGCATTACTGCATTCCCAGTCGAGGAGAGTTTTCGTGTGGCGACGGATGATCGACTGATGCACGCATATGGTGACGAACGAAGGAGAGGGAGTGCCATGCCGAAAGACATCGAGGAGAATGCGATGGAGTGCTTCTAACGTTTATTTCAACAGTATTATCGCACGTGCAAGGCACAGGATCGAGCAAGCAACGTCACAATCTACGCACCGTTCCGACGCCGAGCTGCGCGATGCACATGCGCTACGGTGTTTACTCGTCCGTGACGCAGCCCTCCGACGCAGACTTCACGTTCTTGATGTACTTGTACAGAGTACCGCGAGTCGCCTTCAGAGGAGGAGCAACCCACTGCTTCTTACGCTCCGCCAGCTCCTCAGCAGTCACATCCACCAGGTCGATGCGGTTCTTCTCCGCGTCGACCGTGATCTTGTCGCCGTTCTTCACCAGAGCGATGGGGCCACCAACCTGGGCCTCCGGCGTGATGTGGCCGATGATGAAGCCGTGCGAGCCGCCGGAGAAGCGGCCATCAGTGAGCATGGCAACATCCTTGCCGAGACCAGCGCCCATAATCGCCGAAGTAGGAGCAACTAAAATGGTAAATCAAAACAGATCAAGTCAGAAACAAGGCAGCTCAAATACCAAGATCAAGAACAGATGACAGAAACTTACGCATTTCTGGCATGCCGGGTCCACCCTTGGGGCCTTCGTAGCGGATAATGACGACGCTGCCCTTGGTGATCTCATTGTTCTCCAGGCCAGCCATCATGTCCTCCTCGCAGTCGTACACCTTCGCCGTGCCCGTGAAGACAAGGCCCTCCTTACCAGTGATCTTGGCCACTGAACCCTCCGGAGCCAGGTCACCGCGCAGGATGCGCAGGTGGCCGCTGGACTTCAGCGGGCGGTCCACCGGGTGGATGATCTCGTGGTTGTCCGACAGATCGGGCACCTTCTCGAGGTTCTCCGCAAGCGTCTTGCCCGTAACAGTCAAACAGTCGCCGTTGATGAAGCCCTGGTTCATCAGGTACTTCAGAACAGCAGGCGTGCCACCCACGCGGTGGATGTCCTCCATCACGAACTTGCCACTGGGCTTGAGGTCGGCCAGGAACGGCACGCGCTCGCTGATCTTCTCGAAATCGTTGATGGTAAGCGGGATGTTCGCGGCGCGAGCAATGGCGATCAGGTGCAGCACAGCGTTGGTGGATCCACCTAGAGCCATGGTAACCGTGATGGCGTTCTCGAAAGCCTCGCGGCTCAGGATATCGAGAGGCTTGATGTCCTTCTCAAGCAGAACCTTGATCGCCTCACCAGCGTGAAGGCACTCGTTCTGCTTCTCGGTCGAGTCAGCAGGGAAACTCGACGAGAACGGCAGACTCAGACCCAGCGTCTCAATGGCCGTAGCCATCGTGTTAGCCGTGTACATGCCACCGCACGCACCAGCACCAGGGCAAGCGTGACGAATGATGTCGTGACGCTCATCCTCAGTAATACGACCGGCGATGTACTCGCCGTACGCCTGGAAGGCCGACACGACGTCGAGCGTATCACCCTTGGAGCTGCAGCCAGCACGGATAGTGCCGCCGTACACCATCAGCGACGGACGGTTCACGCGGGCCATGGCGATCACACACCCGGGCATGTTCTTGTCGCAACCAGGGATGCAGATGTTCGCGTCGTACCATTGGCCGCCCATGACCGTCTCGATCGAGTCGGCGATCAGATCGCGCGACTGCAGGCTGTAGCTCATGCCGTCCGTGCCCATGCTGATGCCGTCGCTCACGCCGATGGTGTTGAAGCGCAGGCCCACGAGGCCTGCGGCGTTCACGCCCTTCTTCACCTCGCCCGCCAGGTCCAGCAGGTGCATGTTGCACGGGTTGCCCTCCCACCACATGGATGCGATGCCCACCTGCGGCTTGTCCATGTCATCCTCGGTCATTCCCGTGGCGTACAGCATGGCCTGCGACGCGCCTCGCGCCTTGGGCTGCGTCACGGTGGCGCTGTAGCGGTTGATGCGAACGCCGTCGACGGCCTTGGGCGTGTCGGCGCCGGCGCTGGCGAAGGCGCGCTGCAGCAGCGTCTTGCGCGTGGGCGAGGAGGCGCCCGGGCGCAGCATGGTCTTGCTCAGCATCTTGCGGTCGAGCGGTCAGATCGAAGAGTGAGCGCAGGTGCTTGGGGCCCAGAGCTGTGGTGCAGAGACTGTGGTACCAGCGCTTGCTGTTTGTCCAAACACGGCGAGGCAGACGATTGGATGAAAGTCGGAATAGAGACCGGATTGGCTGAAAAGAGAAGCGCCAAAAGAATTTTCCGCACGCTGACTGAACAAAAGTGCGCATGTTGAAGCGACGAGCAAAGTGCGAAACGCCTGCCAAGCAGAGCAACTCGACGTGCACGAGCGATGCAGCGCGGCGGCAGCAACGCGACCGAGGAGTACGACTTGGAGGGGGTCACGGCGAAGCTGGCGCTCATGGAGGCCAGACGGCGAATGTGCAAGGACCGGCAGAGCACAGGGGCGGAGCAGCAGCAGCAGCTAGACAGGAAACCCACGTGCGGGTTTGACTTAGCGCCAGCTGAGCTATCGAGTGATAGCGATGGTGGCAGCAACGACAGTGACGATGACTGCCGTTCTACTAGCACCAATTCGCTGCCGAGTGATGATGAGAGCTCGCGTCTGTCGGAGAGCCGAGCAAGATCTCAGAAGCTACGGGTGGTAGATAGCCTGGATCTATCCATGTCTGTGTGTATGGTTGGTGGAGACCCGCATCAAGCTGACTCAGCAAGTAATAGCAGTATGAGTGTGCGATCGAGTCGTCTGAAGTACCCGGGCGAAAAACATGACAAGGAAATCTCTGACGAGCAGCCAGGGAAGGGAACTATCTGCAAAACCTCTCGAATACCAAAGCTTGTAGAGCGGCGTCGGCAAATGCAGACGGTAGGAAAACGTGCCGGTAAGCTGGTGAACGCCCAAGACACTTCGTCGGTGGTCATGAATCACTACAAGGGGTTAGACAAACTCTCGTCGCTCTCTGGTGGTGGTGGTGGTTCGGGTACCCGAGAGTGCTCCGACAGAGCAAAAGTGCGTCACGCGGCTCAAACTATCGCTACCGAGATAAATCAAATCACTTTTGGGGTGGAATCGCGAGGAAAGCATGCTCTCTCGAACACACATAGCATTCTCGACGACATCGCCGCCACCACCGCGGAAGAGCGGCAGCTGCTTCAATCTCTGGAGATGCTAAACCAACGACTAACGAACGCCAGTGCTCCTGCTGTGGTTGTGCTCGAGAGTGGTCCACAAGCGAACCGAAGGGAGCTTCAGTTTAGTAAGAGCAAACCTCTTGTCAGTGAGAGCTCCAGCTCAGTACATCTTGTACAAAAAGAAGTCGACAACGAAAACCTACGGGCTGCTGCATACGGGGGTGGTACGCACCGCAAACCCCGTCAGCCGTCGTCAGCTTCATTGCGCTCATCTTCTGTGAAGCGTGCCGAACTGTCTGAAGGTATTCACAAAGCTCGGGTACGCGTAGGTGGCGCGATTATCCATGACAGCCCCATCGATGGAAGCGGAAAACACAAAATTCTAGTGAAAAAAGATCTTGCACATTTGCTTTTCTAACAAGATTCTTTGACTACAACTCTCCACAATCCACGATTGCAACTTCATTCTCAGGTAGTGGGCAACTATTGCCCTTGCTTACCTGCACATTCTGCATCGCGTCCACGACGTCAAGCCCTTCGATCACCTCGCCAAACACCACATGCTTTCCATCGAGATTCGTGAGATTAGCTTTAGTCGTTATGAAGAACTACAGCGGAGGCAGTGTGAATACAGTAAAGTTTGTTAGACAGCACACCACTTTCGAGGATAGCCTCAAATGAACTTGCATACCTGAGAACCGTTCGTATTTTTGCCAGCGTTAGCCATTGACAGTAACCCCACGTCGTCGTGGTGCATAAACTTCTCGTCCTTGAAATTGCCCCACAAATCACCGTGTGGGGTACCGCGATAAATGCTTTGACCGCCGGTGCCGTCACCCGTAGTAAAATCTACATCGATATAAAACATGAGTCAACATCGCACGAATTACGTGTGGGATAGCTAAGCAAAAAATACAACAAACTGCTAACCTCCTCCTTGGACCACGAAGTTTTTGATAATGCGATGGAACTTGCAGCCCTTGAAGTGCAGAATTCCACCCTGGATAAATGAGAGAGGCTCAGTAGGTATCACCCCCAACACAATGCTGTCCACTTAAATACTTCTGCATACCTTCTCGCCAGTGCATAGACAGCGGAAATTCTCGGAAGCGAGCGGAATTTCGTCCTTCAGCAGGCGCATGACGATTCTGCCCGCGGAAACCCCAGCAATCGAGATATCCATGTAAACGGTAGGGTCACTGTCCTTGGTGATAAACTTCTTCTTGCGCTGTCGCAGACTTAGACCAGCATCGACCACGTAGCGTTCATACAGTTTCTGGAACAGCTCTTCTTCACGGCCGCTATACACCTCCAGTGTGCGGTCGACTGCACCAATCTTGGAAGGGTTGTACTTAGTGTAGAACACCACCAGCCGATCCCTGAAATCATTTCGGGATCCTGAAGGTAGAGAGGACTTCTCACCCAGCGCATAGTTCGCAGCAACAGCGCTCGTCTGCACGGCACCCGGCTCGACTTGGCTGGAACCTAGTCCGTAGCCTCTCTGCAGCAATTTTTCTGCCAGGCTAGCGCCCATACCCTTGCTTGAAGCTGCTGCCTTCTCGCCAATGTGGGACGCCTCATCCACCAGCTCCTGGTGCTGCTTGTGCCACGACTGCTGCGACCGCTGGCGAAAAGTTGTCTGCGACTCGGCGTCCGGGCCAATGGAGTTGCTGAGGCTACTCGAGCCTCCCGACGAGCTGAGTTTCCGCTTGGCCTCCTGCGCGGCCCGGTTCAGGTCGTCGAGCACTGGGTCGTCGCGCAGCTTCTTGGCCTCCTCCCACTTCTCCAGCGACTTCTTCTTAAACGCCGTCGCCAGCGCCACACCCTCGGGCTCCGTCACTACCTGGGCGTCTGCATTCCCCCACTGCCAGGCGGCCAAAGTCACAGCACAGCACACACACAGTCAGATGCCGCAGTCTATTGAGCCCTATGAAGCCTCCTCGCGGCGCAGCACTCACGTCGAACAAGCGCACAGGGTGCCGCGGCAGCTCGTCCATTTCTCCTTGCTCAAAAAATGACGGCTCATTATATTTTGTGTAAAATGTGTAAACATAGTGTGAACCACACCAGCTACTCGACGTCTGTGATTCGCTGAAATTCGTTGCGAGCCAGCGATTGGCCAGGGGCAGCGATTGGCGGCGGGTGGCTCGGAGCTGCCCCTGCATGGCGGCGGCCGGCGCTGCCCCATTTCCTCTTTCTTCCCCGGTGAAACCTCGAAGTAAAATGGTGTTTGAGAAGCCGATCGTCGTCGACTGCCGCGGCCACCTGGTGGGCCGTCTGGCCTCCCTGATCGCCAAGGAGCTCCTGCAGGGCCAGCACGTCGTGGCTGTGCGTTGCGAGCAGCTTGAGATCTCCGGCTCGCGTACGTATTCCCCCTGAAGTATCCGTCTAGCTAGTGTATCCGACAGAGACAGACAGGACCAGCCCAGCGTAGAGCTGCACGCGCGCGTCCAGCACTTTGGCTGCCTATGGGCGTCCGGGCGTGCGGCTGCGGGCGCTGGCCTCGTCGCGTCGAGCGGTAAAGCAGAGTGTCTGGCTGCGTAGAGATTGTTTGAGTGTGGCAAGGAGAGCTGCCGGTCGAGCGCGTTTGACTTTCCGTCCACCACCTGCGCCGTCTCGCCCAGATCGCGAGTCGTTCGTCGTCTTCAGGTTCTTCCGTTGCTGCGCCGCCGCGTTCCGCGTCGGATTTTGCTGAGAGGTGAAGCGTGAAGATGTGGAACGTGTCCGTACAGAGAGACATTGCGTCGATGTGGCAAGCCATGGAGAAGCTGAAGGAGACCGAGTGACTCGTGGGCGAGTCGACCCAGATGAGGAAAAGACGATGGCAATCGCTGCAAACCTCCCCAAACATGCAAAAGTCGCTGCGTGCAGACGCCCTGCGGAGCCGCTCGACATCTCTGGATGTCGTTGTGGCGAAGCAGCGGTGTGTCATGCCGTCTGGCTGTGTGGTCTCGAGAACGGATTGCTCATGTGATCTGCTCTTGCTTCCACGAATACAACAGACGTGCGCAACAAAGTCAAGTTCTTCCAGTTCTTGAACAAGCGTACGGCCACCAACCCCAAGAAGGGCCCCATCCACTACCGTGCCCCGTCGCGCATGCTGTGGCGCACGATCCGTGGCATGCTGCCGCACAAGACGGCCCGTGGTGCCGCCGCCCTGCAGCGTCTTAAGGTGCGAAGACTCGTCTGGTTGCTGGTGGAGCTGTACATTGACACTCACCTGAAATATCTGTTGATTGCAGACGTTCGACGGCATCCCGTCGCCGTACGACAAGCAGAAGCGCATGGTCATCCCCGCCGCTCTGCGTGTGCTGCGCCTGAAGGCCAACCGCCGCTACACCGTCCTTGGCGACCTCGCCTCGGAGGTTGGCTGGCGTCACGCCGAGCTGGTCAAGCGCCTCGAGGCCAAGCGTGTGCTCAAGTCGGACGCCTTCTACAAGAAGAAGGTCGCCCAGCAGAAGCGTCTTGCCGAGGCCGAGGCCAAGGTGTTCGCCGAGAACTCGGAGCTCAAGCCCACGCTTGCCAAGTTCGGCCACGCTCTTTAAGTTGGTGGCTGCTACATTTGAATTCTTGGTCCGCACCCTTGAAAACAATGGCAGACGCTTATCCCATTGCGTCACTTGTTTCTAATACACAATGGAAACGTTGAGGAAATTCACCGCAATTCATCTTGTTTTTGGAATTTAGTGCAATGACGCTTACTCTTTCTATACGCTGTGCAGCGATCCGACACTGAAGTCATGCCTCGTTTGCGGTTGGGTGGGTAGTCTTTATGTTGATCATTCACATCGTTACTGCTGCCCCAATTTCCTCCTAGCTTCTACAAACACTCAAAATGCCGACTACAAGCCGTCGAAGGCGCTAAACTTGTCGCCGCTCTGCTGTTGCGGTGCATACGGGTCGTAGCCTGGAGCTTGGATCTGCAGCATCTGTCCGGGACCAGCAAGCCCCATGTTTCCGCCTTGACCATATCCACCACCGCTAATTGGCGCTTGCTGTTGCATCCCGTACGGAGTCATTTGCATCATGCCAGGGTTGTACTGCTGCTGCTGGTTCATCATTCCGTTGCCCATGTTCTGGCCGTAAGGCACCATGCCTTGCTGCTGACCCATTGGGTTCGACTGCATTCCCATGGTGTTCTGGCTTGTGTACGTCGGTGTCCCGGACTGAACGCCACCACTCAAGCCCACGCTCATACCGTTAAACATTCCATTACCACCACCGTTGGAAACAGGTGCTGGTGCAGGTGCAGGTGAAGGTGCAGCAGGGAGAGCAGTGAGAAGATTTCCAGTGTCGAGTAGGTCGTTTGACGTGGTAGACGGCTGCATGCATCGCAACAATTACAGCAAAGTTAGAAATGAGAACCATTCTCAAACACGAACCCGCAAATGTACGCACATTGGTAGCAGTAGCATCGATGCCCAGCAAATCGGCATTTCCATCATCCTTCTTGCCCGCGCGACGGTTGTTGGACCGCGCACTTCCTTTCTTGCCTGCACGGCGACGTGCAGAGAAAGATTCTGCACGCTCCGCTGCTGACTCGCGGTGACCAGTCGAATCACGCCGCTCCGTTCTCGTGCTCTGTGTCCTGCTGTTGGAAGACGATTTGGAGTCACCCAAGTAGAACGGATCGTCCGAGTACCGTTCGGGTCTCTGATTCTGCCCGGCATCAGACTCCGGTTGCTTCTTCTTCGGGACGTATTCTTCAGACAGCAACTTGTTTGCCGCCGCAACACCAGACTCCCGCTCCTTTGAGGCCTCCGCGGCGCGAACGGCTTCAGACATCCCTGAAGCGGCCGTAATACCCGTCGTCACAGAACTAACAGAGCTCTGAGATGTGAAAGACTTGTCACGCTCGCTAATCACAGCCTTCAGCATATCCTGAATTTTCTCGCACACCATGTCAAACTGCGAGTTGTTCAAGGTCTGTTCCCACAACAGCGGAGCCACCGCCGGAATAATTAGCTTTGCCGTGAACTCCGGACCCAGGTGCTTTCCGAGGTTGTCGTAGCACCCAAGAATGCACATACAAGCGGCAGGAGTCTTGTCTTCATGAAGAGTCTGCTGGAGAGTGGGCAGGACGCTCTCAATCAACAGGTCCTTGTCAAATACGTGGAACGACTTGGCCAGCCACAGCAAAGCGTTGATGCGGACGGAAGGCTGCGGTGGAGTAAGAATGAGTTTGTTCACGCGCGGCAAAATCACCTGCTTCAAGATGCGGTACTCGAACAAGCTAGCTTGGTCCACGATCTTGTTCAGCACCGTGTCCAGGATCTCAGGCACTGTGCTATCCAGAGCACGACACAGCATAGGCACAACGTGGTCGCGAATGTAGCCGTCTTCCGCCTTCGGGATGAGCGTTTCCAGTTCGGACACGAACATGAGCATACATTGCACAGGCTCCGTGATTGCCAGCAGAGGGACCATCATGGGCGCGATCGAGTACGAAAACGTCTGCTTGTCCACCTTGGCCACGATCTTGAGCAGAGGAGTGATCACAAACGGAGCTACAGCCTTGTTAATGACGACTGACTGAAGCCCTGGAATGACCATATCTCGCAACACACGCGGCGAGAATCCATCGATTGCATCGGGCAGCGTTGTCAGGAACTTTGCTTGAGCCGCGGGCTCCTGCTCCACCAAACTTTGCAGCATACGCAGGGTCTTAATCGGACCAGAGTCGAAGAACGGCGACGCGAGGAATGCGCGGGCCTCTGGACGCTTCGCCGGCTCCACCGCCAGCAGCGAGCGGATCGTGTTCTGCAGGGCGGTCGGCACCGAGGTGGGGAACGAGATCGGGTGAAGAGACTGCACCTTGTAGCCGTGCGTCATCTTGTTGCCGTCGCGCACATCCAGCACAGGGTTGCGCCCGCCGTCCGCTCGAGGCGGCACGAAGAGCTCGTACACCAGCAGCCCGAGCGAAAACATGTCGGCCTTGCAGTCGAACTGGCGCGGCTCCGTGACCAGCTCCGGCGCGCAGTACTCCAGCGGGGGTTCCCAGCTCCCCTCGATGGCTCCTGTGGTGGGGTTCCGCGCGCCCGTGGAGGCGTCGAAGCTGTAGTACTCACTGCGCGAGGTCTGGCCGGGCTCCACGACGCGGCAGAAGCCCATGCCGCCCAGCTTCCACTCGCCCTTGGGCGTGATGAAGATGCTGTGCGGCCCGAGGCTCAGGTGCACGCGGCGCCCCTCGCGGTGCAGGAAGCTCAGCGCCTCTCCCACGTGCATGAGGCCGCAGGCGAGCTCGAACTCCGTGAGGCCGATCTCCAGCACCTCGGGCGTGACGTTGGCGATGTTGGCGAAGTTCTTGCAGGCGTTGGCCAGCGAGCACGTGACGCGCTCCGTGACGAAGCACAGCGAGCGGCGGCTCTCCTCGAAGACCTCCTCCACCTTGAGCACGTGCGGGTGGCGCAGCACGCGCAGCGTCTTCATCTCCTGGCGCAGGATCTCGAGCACGCGGTCCTGGGACTCCTTGCTCTTGAGGCGCTTGAGCTCGTCCTTGTCGAAGAGGAAGACGCTGTACTCGTGGTTGGTCTTGCGGTGCACGGCCGGGAAGATCTTCCAGCTCAGCTCGTGGCCGCCCGAGGCCGTGCAGTCCTTGGGCGTCTCGTAGTGCTTCAGGTACTCCTCGCTCAGCATGCCCTGCAGGTTCTGCGCGCCCGAGACGGCGGCCGACGCCGCGCCGGACACGGCCGTCTGCACGGCGCTCGAGAAGCGGTTCAGCATGCTCATGGCCGCCGGCGTTCACTTGGACAATGTATGACTGACGCGGCGGGGCTTCCCGCGTGTCAGGGAAGGCCCCCGCCAAAATTTATAAATTTGGCCGAATTTCAAGAAAAAATACAGCCCCACATGGCTACAGACGCTTTACCTGCTGCCTTGGGTGCTGCTGCTGCATGCTGTTGCTGGAGGAGCCCAGTCGAATAATTGCTGCGTCGGTCTGTTCGTGGTGTTGCAGTGCCCTTGCCTGACAGAGGATCGTAGTGAAACTATACATATCGCGCTGGCTGGGTTGAGTTGAGCTGGACGGCAGGCGGACGATTCCGACAGTGAACTGATACCGTCGGACTCACGCGACAAATGGCCGAAGATCTCCGAGTCGAGCCGAGCCGTGCTAGGTAGAGCGCCACTGAGACGACTTTGCCCCGCAGCAGGTTGCTGTTGCTCCGTATGTCCGGCCAGCGGTACTGATCCATACGTAGTGGTGCCAGTGGGATGCTCCGAGGATTCGAGGTGTGGTTGAATGCGGCATGCAGAGCGGTGCTCTAGGCACCGACCGGCCTGAGGTCGAGGTGAAGGGGCTCACCAGTGCTTACGGTGGCAGTGGTGGACAACCGTGGACACACGTCGAGGCGAGGCCGTGATCCGGGCGAGTCATGCGGAGTAATCCACACGCGGCTTGCGCAGCGACACGCGGGCTGCGAGAAGGGTAGCTTCTCGCCTTGACACCGCACGCATTCTTCAATTGCTGGAAATGCTGCAGGCGCGACCGGAGTTCACGGACGCTGAGGTGCTGGACCTGCTCGCGACGCTGGACGACGATATAGGCAGCCCAGGAGACCAGGTGCGTGCGTAGAAGGTTGTGAATCTTCACTCTACGTCCTTATCCTAAGATCGCGTTGATGGGAACGCAGCAGGACGTAAAAATGAAGGAGCAATCGAGCGCGTGGGATCCGTCGGTGAACGTTGTGCTGGACGGAGGCATGTTCACGTCGGAAAAGGACTTGGAAAGGTTTATGGAGTCGCTCTCACCGAAGGGTTCGGCGGAAGCAGGAGCTGCCACAGACCGGTTACACGAGCCTCGTGTAGGGACCAAGAGGGCACAGTTGCCTACTACATCAATGCAAAGACCGAAGCGCTGCCGGAAAACGCGCAAGCAGGAGATTGACCACCTTCGTGCAGTCGCAGCAGAGCTGGAGAAGAAGCTAAGGGAGCTGAACCAGACACACAACCAGAGTAGACTTGGCTCCGACCCGTTCTGGAAGCGAGTCTCCAATCGTTTGCTTAAGCAGAGACAGCAGTCTGCAGTGGAGAATGCCCGACTGCGAGATCTAGTCCGCGAGCAGATGACAACACTCAAGACTTTGCAGCGCTCGCTTGAAAAGACTCCTTCGTTAAGCGTAAGTGCTCCGTCTGGCCTTGTATGTCCCGTTGAGAGCTCTAAACGCATTCGCAATATTGTGCTACAGCAAAAAGATGTGTTTCCAGAAGTGCAGGGAACGGCAATAGTTCCACTTCAGTCCAAAGAGCTCTACCGAGACTTATTTCGAAATTTGTCTACTTTGTACAGCACTGGGGTGGATACCATGCTCCCGCAGTCAGGTATACCGAGTCCAAGTCTGGGCGGCAGCAAGAAGGTGAACATTGAGATTGAAGCGGACAGCAACGACGGTCTCCGGATGTGCCTTCAAGTCGTTGAGAATAAGCTCGTCCCCTTCAGCTTCAGGAAGATCAGAGAAGAAGGTTGGAAGACCCTCACAGGGACAAACGGACATGAAGACTTTGAGCTGGTGTGGAAAGTTTTGTCTGCGCATTGGGTATACTCTCACTATGCTGTTCTAACCGCTTTGATGTTGTGAAAGGCTGTTCAAAACCAAGGCGACGAGATGTTTGGCTGGTGTAAACTGGACAACGCGATGAGCTCTATGCAGATGCTGGGGAACATCGCTGTCCGGCAGTACGTGGAGGCAAATAAGCTGACAATCGTCTGGGAGTGCGAAGGTGCCGTGCACCAAGGCGACTCAAAGACTCGTATCCAACCAAAAGGATGGTGAGTTGGCATGCACTGACTTGCTGCTATAGGCGTCGCTAACGCGCTTGTTACTCAGGTGTGTGTTCGAGCCCGCAGAGGAAGACCCCGCCAACGCCACCATCTTCAGGAGATGTGCGATTCTGAGCCCGATCATCCCCGAGGACACCAACTTGGAGGCGTCCATCGGCACGACCACGGAGCTCGTCCTCGAGAACTACAAGCGCTCCGTGGTCTACATCTTCGACGGCATGCTGGCGTCGCTGAACAATTCGTAGTCACAGCGGGACATCTATACATTACCAGCAAACTAGTACTCTGTGCCTCCTAGGATAGCTCTCAGCACAAAACTATCGTCGCTTTGCCCGCTTCAACCCGCAGATAGTATCACTTTTGCGAGGGAGACCGTGCTGAATTTTACCGTCATTCCCTGCAGAGACACTTTGGGCAATACCAGTATGCGGCAAAACGCGGTGGCGGTGCCGCTCTTCTCGGAGGCGGAGCTGCTGGACGTGCTCACGGGGATTGACGCAGGCGGCACGAGGGGCGGCGGGCCCGGACCTTCGGTGAATGTGGTGCTGAACGAAGACGTGCTGTCGTCGGAGCAGGCGTTCGAGGAGTTCATGGAGTCGCTGGCCTCGGACGACGACGCGGGCGTCTTGAGAATCTCGGCGGCGTCCGACGACAGCCAGTCCGAGACCGCTAGCACAGCGTCGCCTCCTGCCTGCAGCTCAGCCAGCAAGAGGAAGGCTGGCGCTGCTGCTGCTGCCGCTACGGGGAGTCCGGCGCAGGCAGCGAAGCCGAAGCGGAAGCGGCGCAAGCACGAGCTGGACCACCTTCGCGCGGTGGCGGCAGAGCTGGAGAAGAAGCTCAAGGACCTGAACCGGCCCTCGAGCGAGGAGCAGCCGGGCACCAGCCACGTCTGGAAGCACATCTCCAGCCAGATGATGACGGAGCGGCAGAAGTCCGTCGGTGAGAACGCCAGACTGCGACAGCTCGTTCGAGAGCAGGTCAAGTCGGTCAAGGCCATGCAGCGCACGCTGGAGAAGGTCCCAGATCTGAGAGTAAGTCGCGGTGACTTGTGTAGGTTGTCGTATCCATCTCACGGTGGCGTGGTTTTTTAGAAAGCAGGGATTGAAGAGGAGAGCTCCCAGCTGAGCCAAGCAAACCGCTGCCAATCACCCACGTCAAAGGAGCTGTATAGGGATTTATTCAAGCAAATATCGTCCTCGTACAGCAGCGGCGTGGGTAACCAACTCCTGCAACAGCCGTGCATGCCAACGCCCAGCCTTGTCGCCCAACGAAAAATGAACATGGAGATGGAAACTGCTGGGGGACGTGGACCTCAAATGTGCCTGCAATTTGTGGAAAGCAGGCTGATCCCATTCAGCCTTCTGCGCATCGGCAATCACGCCTGGGATTTCCTGTCGGGATCGAATGGACACGAAAATTTTCAAATGGTGCGTGTAGGCCTAGTTCGCCCGCTGCGGGGATTGTTGTACAGTACTCTCTCTCTCTCACACACACCGTCCTGCATAACAGGCTCTTCAAACCCAAGGCAACGAAATTTTTGGTCATTGTACAGTAAACAACCCCTGCGGGGCCACACAAACCTTGGGCAACATTGCTGTTCGGCGGTATATTGAAGCGAACAAGCTGACGTTTGTGTGGGAATGCGACGGGTTGTGCTCGCACGAAGGTGTCTTGCCCATGCGTATCCACCAGAAAGGATGGTGGGTGTTTTAGAGTGGATCTATTGAGCTTGCTGAGCTTACGTCGGCGCGGCATGAGCTAACACAATTCGATCATGTAATAATGAGCAGGTGTGTCTTCGAGCCATCCGACGAGGACCCACAGAACGCAACGATCTTCCGCGCCTGCGCTCGCATGACGCCCAACATCTCTGAAAGCGATTCCTTCCCAGATTCGGCCAAGGCGGTAGGCCAGACCACCGAGATGATCATCGAGAACTACGAGAAGACCGTAGTGTATATCTTCGATGCCGTGCTGGAGTCGCTGGCGAGCGAGGCCAATAAGGCCAGTAAATTGGTTTAGGCTTTGGCCAGCATAGGCCAGTGGTATCCACTCCGTCGGCAATGAGGTCGGGAAATACACGTTGATAATCTCCACTGTTTGAAGCTATGCTGAAGCGACCCGGCGAGTGTTCATCGCATATCTTCCACTTTCCCTTTGGACGAGCAGCGAAAAGAAGCCATGGAGCAGGCACCCACGCTCTCGGAAATGCTCGAGTTCTTCAACGACTTCCTCGCGGAAAAGCACCCTGAGATCGTTGCACGAAAGCTGGCCCAACTCAATTCAACAGTTAAAGCATAGAAAGATGACAACTCCTATAGCGATCAATCGCACTCGCCTCTTACGGATCCTGAAGTACTGGACGATGGCGTGAACTCCGGGGGCATTCTTTCCAAGTTAATACTTGGTGCCTACGCCTAAACGACAGGACGCATTTACGCCGCCGAAGTGCAGAGCGTGATAATGGAGGTCAAACTAGTGCTAGTTAGCCTCGACGGAAGAGAAGTGAATGCATTTTCTAACAGATAAACTACAAGTTCAAGCAATAACCTACAACATAGTACTGGACCCCCTTTGTTCATCTTTCATCTCTGTCAACGCAAACTTCGGTATTGGCATCTGCAGCGTGTGACTCGGCTGTTCGAAGCTCTTCTTCTTTGTGTGATCCTGTATCTGTGGACTTCAATATGCCTTCAACGACGGGAGAATCTCGCGATAGTTGACGTTGAGATTTGCTGATGGTGGCTTCGCACAACTGAAGTAGTGTATCTTGCTTATTGCGAGCGAGCACTTGAGTGGCGGTGTTTCCACCTCGGTCGGCTAGCTCTGCATCTGCACCCGCTTCCAACAGTATCCGCGCTACTTCGTGCTGTCGTTTACGAACCGCGAGCAATAGGGCACTCTCGCGTCGGGCACCAGCACGTGCATTCACAAAAGCTGCCCCCATAACCTCGTCCTCAAGGCTGTTCTGTTGCTCTTTTAGAGCTAATAGCAAGGCATTGCACACACGAAGCAACCCATTCGCTGCTGCGAAGTGCAGTGGCGTAAAGCCCTGGTGATTGGGGATTTGCCAGTTTTCGGTCTGAGTGTTGCTTGCGAGGCGAGGCTTGCTATCCGATGCCATTGCTCCAAAAAGCAATAGAGCACACTCCTCGTGGCAGTGCTCGCATGCTGACAAAAACGGTGAGGTATCCGTCGCTCCCTCCGCCAAAGCATAATCCGCCTTTCGCTGTAGAAGTAGTGCCACCACGCCAGCATGTCCGTATCGCGAAGCAAGTAGTAAAGCTGTTGGCCCTCGAGAAGCATCGGTGCTCGCTGAAGCTGCTGAGCCAACCGTGGTCAACACTTGCTGGTCCACACCAGCGCCGTGTTCTAGCAAGAGTCGAACAATCTCAACGTGTCCATTCATGCTTGCTGCTAGGAGTGGGCTCAAGCGTACATTGATGTCTGCAGCGGAATTATACACAACGCCGACTTGCTTGTCGATTGCGAGCATTTCTGGCGTCGATTTTACTGTCCTAAGAAGTTCCACGACAACAGGAATCAGGCCCTCCAGGCTAGCCAACAACAGAGCTGTCACGGATTTCTCGTTGCTAGCGTGTGGCTTGGCACCGTGGCTCAGCAACCACAAAGCAGCGTCACAGTGTGCGTACTGCGCAGCAGTGATCAGTGGGGTACTTTCCCACATCCCTCGAATGTTGACCAGCTCGTCGATGCCTTCTTCACTCTCATCCTCGTGGGACTCTAGGCTCTGCGACCTTGGTTGTTGGTATCGCTGCAATAAGTCAGCCATCTCGGTAACATCCCCACGCTTCACAGCCTTAAGAAATTGCACGCGAAGGTCACCACGAGTCAAGTGTTCGTTTCTCGCTGGAATCTTGGAGGTAATTGAGTTTGGTGTTGAACTCTGAGAAGGATGACTAGTTCGTTGGGGCTCCGGCACCAAAGTGTTGAACTTGTGGTTCTTATTTCTCTTGGTCTTCGCGTGTTGAGGCATTGCGCTAGCCGCGACAACGAAGAGGGGTTGATGTGGAGCCACCGAGTTCCTGGAGAATAAGTTACCCATAGCGCTTTGGTTGCATTCACGATGCCACCTACCAAACAACGAGTCTTTCCGACAGCCCAGCTATTTATATATATATACCTATTAGGGCTCAATCCACTTGCAATTGGCCGAAGCATTTGAATACCTATTATCGTGCCTTTCAGCCCTTTTGGCAAATCGGGCTTCAAAAAGTGCCTCCTTCGCACAGATGGTTAGGTTTCTAAAGCATTTTTATGGTGTGCGCAACACCAATTTATTCATTGTGGTTACATTTTTATCCAATCAGATCGTACCAACCCAACTCCTACCAACTCCTACGAAAGTGCTTACGAAGGTACCTCCGACTTGAAAAAGTCCGAATGGCTGAGATTTACCCAGCCATCGAGCACTTAGCAACTGGAGTAGAGTTTAGAATGACCTACTCGATAGACTTGCGTTGGAGGGGCATCGTGCTAATGTATGTGTACTCTGTTGACAACGCAATTGTAGCTAGTGTTTTAGGAGTATCTGTTCATAGTTTAAGTCGCTGGTATACAAGGTTTCGCGCTACCGGAAACGTTTTGAAGAACCAGCCACGTGCCAAGACTTCGCGCTGGCCAAGTGAGGTGTGCGCATTCATGCGCCAATACGTAGCAAACCCTGCTTCTACTTTGAGAAGCTACGATACAAGCTTCGAGCTATCTACAAGGACACAATTAATGTTTCGGACTCAACTATATGTAGCGCGCTACGATTTGACCTAAATTTGACGAGGAAAGTTCTAACAAAGAGGGCTCGAGAAAGCGTTCCGAGAGAGGGCCGAGAGTACGTTGGGAGGCTTCTGCCCTTTTACAGTGGCCCAGATCAACTAGTTTTTATTGACGAGACGTCAAAAGATGGAAGGTAAGGCACTTGGCTTTATTTTTTATTGCGGGTTCCGAAATGTCTAACGCACCGCAAACTGCTTTTCTGTTAGATCTGTACTACGTCGATACGGTTGGTCGGAAAGAAACACCTCAGCGCAGGTGTCCGTTCCGTTCAGCCGAGGAAAACGCGTATCTATTCTGGCAGCTATGGACGTGCAGGGCTTTTTTGGGTGGGGCGATGTGGAAGGAACTTTCACGCGTGTGGGGTTTCACAATGTGTTTAAGCAAAAAATTCTTCCATTCCTCAACCCATGGCCTCTGCCACGATCGATTGTGATCTTGGACAATGCCAAGATCCACATGTACGAAGAGCTTCGGGGGTTTCGAACTTCAAAAACAAATACGTTTCCTCCTTGATCGTAATCGATGCAGCTGCACTGCTTAGCCGGCGGCGCGGTAACCACACATGATGGGATCCCAGCTGTTGCTAGGAGAACGGGGGCAACCAGACGTGTTTTTGCCCCGTTGTCGGGCTTGATGTACGCGTCCACCGCATCCATCACATGGCACTTTAGCATACGCTTGTTGCCAGGCGTTTCCATCTTCGCCACACTAATTGATGTATCACGACGAAATTTTCGGCCAGTCTTCTGCTCGTAAAGCGAGTTAGATTCGCTACGTGCTTGACCTGTAGGCATTGATAGTCAGCGTGCGTAAGACCCACACTTGAAACATGCGCGAACGGTAGCCGTGGCAGTTCCTGTCCCTGACGCCTGGGCACTCCGGCCGTTGCTGCTTCCGTTGTGAGAGCAGTCACTGCCAGTCTGAACTGTAGTTTTCTGGGCCTGCTCAGGTGGTGGCCGTGCCGCATTGTTGGGCGGGTGCTGATTGTTTCTCTTTCTGCTCCGGTTAAAATTAGTCAGGGTCGGCGTGGCAGTAAAGTGGGCCTCAACCTTCATGAGTTCTACTATTTGGGGTCTGAGCCAACGCAGAACATCGGCACGTCCTACGTCAGCGGTTTCCCCGCTGGTCACTCGAGGCTGTCCTTGACGACAGCCCGAAACGCTGGAGGTCCCAACGCCGCAACGAGATAGTCGACTGCACGCTTCGGATCCTCATGAACGATGCTCTCCATGTTGATTCCGTCTACAGCATCCTAGAAATCGGCAAGCAACCGCGGCATTCGGGACTATGCGCCCTGTAGTGACACGTCCACAGTGAGTGTGCGCATGGCAACGTCAAGTTGCTTGTAGGAGGTTAAGGTTGGGTTCCTTGCATCCAGAAAATAATTCTTCCAATCGTCCTCTGTCACAGCAAACTCCGGTTTAAACATCTCAGAACGGCAAATTCGCACCAGTCTGCTCTGCTCAATGCAAACACCAATTGGCATGACGAATACCTGTGTGGTGAAGTGATTTTTCACCCGTCGTCGAGGCTGCCTATAGGCCGAAGGTTAAGTATTTTCGCCGATGTGGTCATCTCGAACGTTGGCGAACTATGCCTGTGCGGTGAAGCAATTTCTGAGTCTGCACCAAAGTATTTATTTGGTGACCAGAACCAGTCCGACCCAAGTTTGTACACGTGACACCGACCCGAAGAGGATCGCCGAGGAGGTCAGCGAGCTAAGGTGTCGGTCAGCGAATTGACTTAGTTCTAGCATGGTAGAGGTTGTGACAGTACATTTTCATTCGATATTCGTATAGAGACCTTAGGGAGGACCGTTGAGCCCAGCAAAGCAAATAAAAATACAGAGTGGAATTTTCGGGGCCAACACAAGTGGCACACGGATTCAAGGAAGACAGAGGGAAGGAGAAGAAGAGGTCGGCGAAGTGAGCTGTGTGCTCGTGGCACGGACCTGGAAGGGCTTGGCAGCAGGGCTGCCGATTATGGCATGTGTGCAAGAAGTAGAAGACAACGCATCAATAATGACATGCAAGACAAGGAACACATACATTATGTCATTATGGTAGCATCATGTGAGGCCAAGCTGTATTTGGTTATCGGTGAAGACCGTCAACAGTACGTACGTCCCAGTAGCTTGGGTTCTGGCGCAAGAAAAGAAGTTGCTCAAGCGTGATAGGGTGCAGGCTGTTGCGCTCGTGGTCGAACGTGACCCGAGTCATGCTGAAGAATCTCTCCAATATGTTCGAGGTGGGTGGTACACTTCGCAGCAGAGCATACTGCTGCTCTTGCTCAGCAAGCCGGCGTCGGTTTTGAAGGCGCTCAACGAAAGAACCCTCTTCTTCAGCATCATCACCGACAGCGTCCGTACAGCACCAACCGCGAACGGGCGCAGCGCCGTCTTCTCGGCCCGGATCAACCTATTTCGTCTTACCCCGGAGCACGCGGACGCAGCCAGACTCAAAGTCGGGGCTGTGGACGATATCAGCACCGAGCCTGCATAGAATAGATGTTTCAGTTAGAATTTTCTAGCAATCATACCCGCACATCAAGCTTACCAAGGTACGAGGCGTACTGAGGGTTCTCAGCAATAAGCCCGTCAAACCATTCGCGTACATCTAGCAGGTCCACATCACTTCCTTGGAGAGCCTTCGAAACAGATTCGACATCTTTCAGTTTTTTGTACATAGAGCGCAGGCGGCGGTTGCAAGCCGGAGCAGGCAGCATGTCTGTGATGTCGTCAACGTACTTGTCAAGGTGCTCCAGGAGCTGGAAGTACCGATGCAGCATCGAGAACGTTGAACTCCAACGGATATATTGGCGAATTACAGGTCGAAGGTCTGTTTTAAGGCTAAAATTAAAATGAATTATAAGAAATAAAAACAATTACTAACTGAATAGCGTAAACAGCTCCACATAAGAAGGCTTTGCAGATTGAGTAAATGTCCGCAGCTTGATCATCAGCGCCTGCACTTCAGCAAGGTCGATCTCGTGGTCTTCAAGCTGCTGCTGCACAGCTCGGTTGAGTCGGTGAGAGGCACACCTGACTAAGGGTATGCTCACTAGGGTAGCAAGCCGTCTGTTGACGCTAGTTGTCGGAAATGAAGACGCACTGGTCCAGCTGCTTGCTGAAGTCGCGTGGCAGCATGTCAGCGAGGTACTCCCTGTGCGCAACAGCGGAAAGGCCGTCGTCCTCCTCGTTCAGGAGAGGAGCCGTCCACAGAAGCGGACACTTTACCGTGCCGTCGACTTCGCAGCAGGCGAAACGGCAAGGTAATGCTCAGACATATGGATCCATCCATCCAAAACGATGCCAAAAATGTCCGGCATCTCGGATGCAATGGACTTCTCAACTGCCAAAACGACCCCTTCCATCGTAGCTCGCAACGTTTCCACACAGATTGGATCCAGAGTCGTGAAGCTAGTTTTAGATAACAAATAAACGTAATTCCGTTAGTATTAGTATACACATTTCTTTTCAAAATGTAGTGGCAAGTGCTTGACTCTCCGTCGCGTTGCTCGATTCTCGCAGAAAGAGAGGGCGGATTGTTCATGGCAATCTAAATTGCCATCCATATAGCGTCTGCGAAGTCCGCCGAACGTAGATCAACAACGATCCCGTTTCTCCCGTCATGGCTTCGAGCATCTCCGTCTCGAAACTGGGGTGCTCGCGCCTCACGTGCTGCATGAGGTTCGCCAGACCGTTGCGGCGGGTCTGCTTTCGGACCGTGCCGCAACGG
The DNA here is from genome assembly GCF_018691715.1 of Phytophthora cinnamomi. Taxonomy (NCBI): domain Eukaryota; phylum Oomycota; class Peronosporomycetes; order Peronosporales; family Peronosporaceae; genus Phytophthora; species Phytophthora cinnamomi. Next base: position 231,663 of record NW_027151017.1, read on the forward strand.
CAACGAAAGTACTCGAGGATGACTTCGTCGTGGTCGTCGCGGCACGGCCGAAAGTAGAACCCATTAACCTGGGCGGAGGTGAAGCTTGTGCCGGCAGGGCGCGAAACAAAGACCATTGCGGGGTGGGCTGGGTGGGACGGGGAGTTGCTGGTGGTTTGCATAATGCAGAATGGGAGCAGCAGCTTCTGGTGAGTACTGGAAGCATCACGGTTGGTCATGACGAACGAAGTCCGGTTGGATCGAGACTGCTTAGTCAGGACTGCAGAACAACCGTGATGGATACATGATCACATTTCGTAGGAGGTGAGCATAAATTATGACATGTAAGGGTTCTGATAAAACTTTGTGCACGGAAATACACAATCACTTTTCGTAGGAAGTGAGCATAAATTACGACATGTCGGGGTTCTGATAACATACATTATGCGTGGAAATGTATAAACATTATTTTTATGGCAATGCTATTTTCGGCAACCCTGCTTGGCAGGTGTCTGGGAAGGAGCCACTTCACCGATGTAAACGGACGGGGTGATCTTCGGATCAATACGCTCGACGAGCGTAGGTGTTGTTGGTGTGGGAATGTGAAGTTAACGATTTTGGCACGTCTGCCACACCACATCTGGGTCTGCGTTCCAAGGTTCAGTGCATCCACCCGACGTCTATGCACCATGTTGCTATCCATGAAGTCCTTTTTTCTCCTTATTGGAGCTCTCTCGATAGAGAGACGGGATGAACATATTCGCTCCAGTTGCTGACGTCACTGTCGATTCTATTGATGGAGGGCACTTTCATCACTGGCACCCCGGGTCCTTGCGCGCCAGCGAACAAGCCCCAACGCGCTTCAATGTGAGGTCGTACAGCTTCGGCCAGACTGTCCAGGCTTTGCCCTTGCTCGCCCATCGCAGCCTCTGCTGTCTTGAGAAGTCGGACCTGCTCTTCAATTTGTTTTCTCTGCTCCGCCGTTTGGTGTCATTGCTGTTCATGTAGCTCCAGCTGCAGGTCGTTTTGACTTTGCAGGTACTCTGACGACTTGGCGTCTATTTTGTGCTGCTGCTGGGTGGTCGGTCGCGGCTTACCTGATAAGCTCCAATACTAGCCGAAGAGCAGGTGCGGACGCACGCTTAGGGTGCAAGAGGTCCCGGAAGCTATCCTTGGCAAGGCCCTTCTCTTTGTTTGGCCGTTTTTGACGGATCCTGTTCGCGCTCGTTTTGACTTCTGCGCGCTGAATGGTGGGTTCGCGGGCGACCGGGGTGGGTTATGGGATGACCGGCATCCGGTACAGGGGTCGGAAAATTTGAATGCGTCGCGCGATTGGTTGACGATGGTACTGCACAAAGTTGCTTACAGAATAACAGGGTATTGAAAAGAAACAGCATAACGTGGGGCACACTGTGTGCTTATTACTAACCAACACGATTAGAGATGCTTAGCTGTTATGCACTACTATGATGTTAGATTGTATTACCATGAACTAAACATATTGGTTTTATATGTCTGGCAATAAAAATATTATCTCTATTGATAATGCCATTATGATTTTGCTCCAGCGATTCTCTAAGGGTAAATTTATTTTATGGACGGCTGCAATACGTGGGAAATTGAGCCAGTGGGTGGCTGGTTATTAAGATGGAGCGGAACGTACTGACGCTCTTTTTGGAGGAACGTTTGGCAAAAAGTGGGCAAAGGTGCCCGACTCACCGTGGGTGCCCGGCATATTTGCCGTTCTGAAGAAAGACCCGACAACAGGCAAGACGCCAACGTGGACAGAATGGCTTCGCTCCAGAAATGCATCATTACCGGTACGCTGGGTAGTTGACTATCGGGATGTGAATTCGCAGACAGAAACTCCCAAGATCGCGCGACCTCATGCAAGGCTGCCGCTACTTTCTACGCTGGATTTGGCGCATGGATACCGCCAGCTGCTGGTGGAGCTATCGAGCCACAAGTACACGGCGTTCTGGACGGACATGGAGACGTATCAGTAGTGCGTGGCCCCAATGGGGCTGGTGGAGACGCTCATCATGTGGTCTCACCTGATGGTCGATGTGCAGCTAGACAAAGTCACGAAGCAGACATTCCTCCAAGGTTATCGCCGAGACTCACTGTCTAAGGATAGCGCTGCGCTCCCGAAAGAACGTGTGCTGCGATTCTGCGAGCCCATTGGTTGTTAGCTGCAAACTGCACTATTGACGAGGCGCATAAAGACCTGTGTCAGCGCATGCAGGAATACGCCACACACAGGAGAACTTAGCGCTGTGGTATTTACGATTTGCGTCTCGCTGTGAATGGGAAGTCCTATGCGGAAAACTGTTCAACCTGCGTTCACTTGAAGTCGAGCAGCCTGCGCCAAAATGGTATGCTGATGTCGCTACCGGTCCCGAGTGAACGCTGGGAGATCATGAGAATGACTTTCGTGACGGATCCACCCGTTTCTAGAGGTTCTGGTGCTGTGCTCGTCGTCGAGGCCTTCTCAGTTAGAGGCTGAAGAACGTGCCGACGCACTCGACGGCCATAGCAGTCGCCACAGCACACCTCGTCGTTGGTGCCGTGTGAGAAATCATGGCCTGCCTCAGGAAATTGTGTGGCCTCGATTTCACAAGCTCCATGATTATCGTGAAGGGTCTATGAACTTAGGGCGACTTGTCCTTCTGAATGCTGCCAATGGCAAAGTTTTGGTCGGCAAGCTGCTGTCCAAGGTGCCTGCGATTGACGTCCTACCGGGCAATGCCGACGAAGACATTCAGATGATCGAGGTACTTGTCTAAAAGCGTCAACGGAACCGCCGTACTGAGTATTCGGAAGTGGTAGGGCCTGGACTCAAGCGAGAGCGCCTGGGGGTGTGAACCGGACGTTAATCATGTCTGGAACTAGTGTGTGGGGCCCGTATTCGGCAACAGAGCTTCGCTATTGTCCAGTAGTCGAGCCCTGATATTGATCGCAGTCTAAAATCGTCATATCACTCATTTGTCTCGTAACTAATACATCGCATCAGCATCGCATCAACAACACAACAACTACCAAGGTTCATCCGCGTTAACCTCAGCCTCTTCCTCTCTGCGGCGTGCCCAAAATAAAACAGCGTTGGGGTAGAATCAAATCGATGCCGCAAGCGACCTACATTGTTGCAGGACTTGCCGGAAGCGGTTCAAATCGGGATTGCATGAAAGTAAATAATTATGGTTGGACATTATCGCAGGAAAAAAAAACGTTTTGGTAAAAACGTTGCTTGACGTTGTTGTTTAGCGAATCCGAAATTATAATATTATAGCCCGTCATCTGTTCCTTCTACTGCTACTCGATTGGTACCCAGTTAAGCACTGTAGTCGCCACCAGTTTCGTTTTAGCGCAGCGAGTCCTAACACAGTTATGAAGGCACCACCGCCGCTCCAGCACTTATTCTCACCTGGTCAAGAACATGTCTAATGCTAACCTAACGGGCCCAGAGCGTAGAGCCATCGTTGACGAGCGCCTGAAGCTAAGCACGAGCGACGGATTACCACGGGGAGCACTTGCTAAGGTGGGATGGCAAGGGGCCGTAAAGTCACATCCGCGCGAAGAGTTTCGAAGCGCTACACCTCTGTTGTTGTTGCAGATATTCCAGGAGGCTAGTGGACCAGCCGGATTTAGTCAAACGGCGAGAGGAAGGACCGCGACCAATTCCACGCGAAAAACTTGTGAGTGTCCCGGGCGAAGCTAGAGCTGTAAAAAAGCGTGTCACGCACGCGGCGGGGGTCTCCAGGCCTCTTGTGAGGCAATCCGTCAAGGAGGGAATGTTGGCGCGCCGGACGACGTTCATTAAGTCAGATTTAACCAGCGAAAATAAGCTTCAACGTGTCGAGCACACGCTATCGTTCGCCGACGACAGAACGCTACAGTTCGAGCCAATGTATGAAACGGTGCATGTGGATTAGAAACGATTTTGCGTCGACCGCAATAGGTGCTCCTATCTCATTTTTAACGGCAAAGAGGCGTTTCGCCCCAAAAACCATGTTCTGGTAAGTCTCTGTATTATATAATTTGTTTAAAATCTCTAACCTCTAATAATGCGTATCGATGTCTGGTCTTTCGTGAAGAAGTACGAGGTTAAGCGGCGAACTAAAGATAGAGCTAAAGGGGCGCAGCGCACGCGCAACATTGACACGATTAATCGGGATGTGTACAAGGAGCACCTGTTGACTAAGGTCTTTCAGCTATCTAGAAGAAATGGCCGAAGAAGTGCCCCCTCAAATTCACCTTCGTCAACAGGACAATGCGGAGCCACATGTGTCTCATTCGAAGGCAGACTTTGTTGCAGCGGTCACGAAAGGAGGATGGAACATCAGGTTGCATAGTCAAGCACCCAATTCGCCCGACGTTAATTGCCTTGACATAAGTAATTGCAACTGTTAACCTGTGGAACGAACGGTACACTAAGTTGTAAGTTGTGAAGTGAAGTGAAGTGGATTGGTCTTTGGTAGGTTGGTTTTACGTAACCAGTTGAAGTTCTGCAAGGCGGTTTGAGGTATGCGGCATAACCTACTGGCTCTTCGAGCATCTGTCTACACTGCGCTAACACCTCCCCCGCAAACTTGGCAGTCTTAACTGGTGTGGGTGATCCGTCCACATATACCACGCTTACTAACGAGTTCAGCGCGTATTGGTGGCTTTGTGAGTCGATCAGCAGGGTTTATGCGCGTCGACAGGTACTCCAATGCCATGTAGCCTTTCCGCCACGCATCGTTTTAGTGCGTGGAAGCGGATATCGACTGCCTTCTGCGCATCTGAGTTCCCTCCTTTCATGTTGTGTTTGATTACAGGCTGGCTATCGACTAACAGCGTCAGGTCGATCGCCGTCGGCTTTGTTTTGAACACCTTGACTTCGGTATCCTCGCAGCCAATGTCCGGGTCAACCCTACCAGACGCTTTACGTAAGTGTAGCAGCTACGCTACCAGCTCTCGGGAAGTCTGAACAACGGTACAGTCTTAGGAATAGTCTACGGTAGTCTTAGGAACAGCCCCAGTCAAGGAGGGCGTCCCTGGTAACTGACACGGTAGGAGCAGCAGTAGCTTGAGGAATTTCCATAAATAAGTGGTTTTCACTGAAATTTGTCAAATCGATTTGTAACACTGCAAAGCACTGACTCAGTGGTAGTAATGTAGTGGTACTACTCGGCGCATATTCGTACCAGGAGCTACTAGTAGCGGTTCGCCATCGGGCTGTCAGTGCCTGTCATCCTACAAAGCCGTTTCGGCATCCTTCATGGCACAAGCACTTCGACACTCACGCAAAAACAGCCCGTCCGTCCTTAAAGTCCCAACGTGTTGGCGATGTCACACCAAATTAAGTGTGCCGTCAAAACTAAAGCGGCACCTCTTACGCAAGACTGGATGCGGACCAAAGGCGGATGCTCTTCAAAAAGAGCAAATGCGGCTTATAAGCCGCCTAACCAGCAAGGTGTACACCAATTGGATAACGTGGGCTAGTGGGAGCAGAAGTGGGGAGCGAAGACGAGGAGAGCAAGGACGAGGAATGCAAGAGCGGTTGCGAGTGACGGATACTGCTCGTCCGTCGAAATACGTGTGGGTAACTGGGGCCGATAACCACAAGCGCGCAAAGGGACTAGCCCGCGTTGACTGGTCAACTATCGTTGACCTACGCTAACTCGGGAGATTTGTAGTACTAGTAACTGTAGATAATTAGGATAATATGTCATCTTTTCAACAAGAATGCTACGGTAAAACTACTAATGGTGTCGCAAGCTCAAAAATGGTCAGTGCTCATTGTAACAGAAATTGCTCTAGCGAGCCCTCTTTTGGTCCGATTTCTTCTCTACGCATACAGTAAAACGCTCGTAACTTGTCACGAACAGCCGAACATTGTAATTAATTGCCGGAAATCGAGTATTGTGTAGTATACCCATGTAACGTGGGATAAATTCCTTGATAGTAATGAGTTAGATTACACTTTTAGTATAATACCCAGACTACTAGATGGGTGAAATGCAAATCTATACAAGCTGAAGTGCATCGGCGAGCGTCGTGTTAAGATGTGTGACTTCGATTGTTGATATCAGCTTTCGCCTAGCTCTTGTCACTGCGAATGCACCATTGGTTTCCTCCCGTTGCCTTCCTGTGCTTGTGCTTTGGTTTTGTGTCAGGCTTGAGACCTCGTTTACCTAGCTCTGGTGGCACTGTCTGAATTGGTGGGAGACGCAGACCGGGATCTTACGCCAGGGTCCCGTCCGTCGGCCAAGGCCGAAATGACACCATGTACATCCCAATGATCTGATTGATGGGCATCCGTTTGGCGTCGTAAAGTCTGTCGAGGGATTTCCCTTCCTTCATAGCTGCCGCTGTAGCGTGAACACCCGGAAATTCTTTGTCTCGCCAGTTACCGCAAGTGCATTCACTACCCGGCAGGTCAGCCAGGCGCCACGGCCTGCAATGGTTACTGGTCCGAGAAGATCTGATGTTGTACGCGCCCTCTAGGCAGGGTGTCACTGTGCACTGGTCGCTTGGAACGAGTAGCTTCGTCCGCTCACCAGCAAGAAGTGGAACAAGACCTGCGCCTGGACGATTGATCAGCCAATTTGAAGCCTGTTGTCTCTGCTCCGAAACTAACTCACTGAGCTTCCTGAAGAACATTGTCAATGCCTCTAGCGGTTTCGCACTTCGGCAGTTATTGCCAATCCAGCTGCTTGCTTGTTCTGCATGGTTGGATGTTGTCTCGTCGTAGGTTGGAAACATGAAAGCTTCTTGGCACTTGTACTTCACCCAGTAACATTTATCGATCCCGTTCAGGTGCTCCGCAGCGGCGGGCTTTGTCAGGGACAGCTCCTTAGCGAAGACTTTGTAGTCGTTTTCACAATCACTTCGGGCCATGTTGTTGATCAACCCACGTTCCTTTCTGGCTAGAGAGATGCCCTTTCGATTGATATTCTCTTCGATGTGACGTAATCAAAACCAGTGCCCAGCACCTCAGCAACCGCGGTCAAGGGACCTCTTCTGGTGGTCAGAAAGAACCGTAAAACTCTCCAAATCACCCAATGCTATTTTTTAGGACAGTCAGTAGCCACTTCCAGTTCCCATTGTCCTCCGTAGGGATAAGAGAAAACGCAAAAGGGAGAGTGTGGTTGTTGTAGTCCTTGACTGTGGCGACCAGATAAACACCATAATCGTTCATCTCGCTCTTGCGGTGAGCTCCGTCTATACCATATAGACGCCTCGCCATTTTACGTACCCGGGTACCAATATTGGGGATAAAGCAGGCCCTTTTAAATGTCCCAATACATTTATTTTTTTTTCAAAATTCGACGCCGACCCTGGGTTTTATCTGCCATTAACTTCAGATAAGTCTCCAGTTTCTGGTAGTTGACACATCGCTCGACATGGTTGGCTTCATCAACCACGCGTTTGATCCGTGAAATTGCGGAGAGGCTGACTTTGAACTCCTTGGAAACGAAAAAATCCGAAATTGCCGCCCTTGTCATCTTGTCGGTCTTGACGTCGTAGAGTGGGAGCATTTCAGATCCCACAAGATGAGTTAGCTCCAAAGCACTGAGTTTGCTGTTTCTCTTGTCCTTCAGAGAACGAGGGATGGTTCCTTCCGCTACAGGGCCGCTCGAAAAACCCACGCACTTGATGTGGTTGTGGCTGAAGTTGACTCGCGTAACTTTCCAGAAACCCTCTGTACCTGAAACATTAATTGAAAATGGGCAGAAAATGACCTCACATTTTGCTTGTTTGTCGAAAATTTGCTGCCCATTTATCTTCTTGCACACGTACTTGGCGTTTCCGAGACTGTCACGCTTGCTACTAAAACTCTCAACTTTTAGCTGAAAGCCGACCACTTGCGAAAATGCCTTGCACCTAGTCTGAATTGCCTTTTGAGTGCCGTGATACTCGGATCCAGTGTTACCTCGACGATCGCAAGCGACGCCAAAGTCGTCCAGGCTTGAGTCGTTTGCTGTACAGGTACGTCGGACCGCAGCAACCCCATAGACACAGCCATCGATAGATCAGAATCATCCTCCCGAAATCTCTCGTCGCGGTACACCTTTTTGGTCGTGATCGAACGCATTTTGGCGTTATTCAGACTGGCTGATGTTAGAGGACAGAAAATTAAGAATGATTGAATTGTGAACGCGTCCAATAGAAGATAAGAAAGCGAGCCTGTTGATCTTATTATTGGAGTATAGTTAATCATTTCATAAGACGTAGAAGCTAGAGAACTTTGATTGTATGTGATAAAAGTGTGCTCTGTGTAACATCACTCGTGTCATCTAATCTATTTCGGAAGTAGTAGTTGGCTTTCGACTATGCCTTCTTATGATTGCATTAAGTATTACTTGTATTTCTAATGATATCAGTGAATGTTGTTAGCTTTTCACAATATTTTCTTTCCTGTGAATTTCAGTGGACATCGCTGATTTATGAAAATTCATCCGTGCGCTTCCCCACATTCATTTGAATACACTACTATTTTTTACCTTTGAAGACCCAAGTCAAACAGGGATCCAAGAATTCTTTAGTTCCTGGGGACATGGAGTATTCGCCAGGAGACAACCGCACGTGACTGATCTGCTCCACTGTGGTGTGGTGAGAATCGGCGGAAACATGGCCAGTTCGTCCAGCTGCCGCCTGGAGAGCTCGTCACCGCTTCCCCATTGGACGGACATCGTTGTGACCGTCTCTTGTGCCATCGTTTCTTTGCGTCAACACAACGCGAGAAGTGACTTGAGCGCCCAGTGCTGAAACCTGAGCACATTGTGGCCAGGTTGAAGTGGTCCAATCAGTTTGTGGGACATAGACGCCAACGGAAAAGTGTGGTGTTCTCTGACGAGAAAAAAAATAACCTAGATGGCCCTGCTGGCTACCAACACTATTGGAGGGATCTTAGGAAGGCGAAACAGATCTACTCTAACGTGCAGACCGGCAGTGGAAGTGTGTTCGTGTGAAACGCTTTTAGAGCGAAGGGGAAGTCTGAGTTGGTTTTCCTGGAGAGCAAGCAGAACGCCGAGAAATACATCACCGCGTTGGGCGACTACCAGTTTCCGTTTGCGCACCTGTATCACGGGCTAAACTTCCAGTTCCAGCATGACAACGCTTCTATCCACACGGCGAGAGCCGCCAAGTGGTATTTAGAGGATCAAGATGCGCGGGTAATGTGGTGGTCTGCTAAGTTTCCGGACTTAAATCCTATTGAAAACTTGTGGGGGATCTTAGCGCGAGCTGTGTGCGCTAACGGCAAGCAATATGAGATCAAGGTGGGCCTTGTCAAGGCCACTAAGAAGGCATGGAACGAAATTCCGACGTCGACGCTTGTAAACCTTGTCGGATCGATGAAAAAAAGGCCTACGGGCTCCAAGGCCATAAGACAAAGTACTAGAGCACCTTGGGCTACCTCGAAGACCAATTAAAAAACATTGAGAGAGGAGTTAAATGCATTCATCGGTTGCTTGTCTATCATTTTCGCGCTTTGTACAGACAGCAAAAGTCAGGTTCGATACTGTAACTCACCACCCAAGTGTCAGATTCAAGCAAGGCACACCGCAAATATACCACCAGGGGTTGCTTATCATTGGGTAAAAATCATAGTTGCATTAGCGTTGCTTTGGTAAAAAAAAAAAAGGTGACTGAAAAAAACTTTTTTGCGTATCATTTACGCGCACTGTAGTTGCACGCGAATCGCAATACCAGTAACAACAACAGCAATATAAAATTAGGCTCGTCACTTTCGTGAAGGACATGACAACGCGACAAAGGAGTCGACAGTTTATTACCATCCTCGCAACATGCACCATCCTGTCTCGATTTGATCGGAACTCTGCGATATTTATATAACAAGACCACAGGGCCACGCGCACACAAAAACACACCCACATGTCGCGCCGCCAGCACGCACACCACGGACCTCCCACACGCATCTCTAGCCTCTCCCGACACTCACCCGCGCAATCTCCACCCGGGCCGACCCTCCGCTTGCGTTTCCGAGCCCTACGGCGGCCGCAACGAGGCCCACCAATTTCGACACCTTGTCGGTCGTTCCGAGCGTTCCGGCCGCTGTGTCGGCATGGCGGTCGCCTCACGACCCACCCGGGTCGCCCACGAACCCACCATTGAGCGCGCAGAAGCCAAAACGAGCGCGAACAGGATCCGTCAAAAACGGCCAAACAAAGAGCAGGGCCTTGCCGGAGATCGAATCCGGGACCTCTCGCACCCTAAGCGAGAATCATACCACTAGACCACAAGGCCACGCGCACACAAAAACACACCCACATGTCGCGCCGCCAGCACGCACACCACGGACCTCCCACACGCATCTCTAGCCTCTCCCGACACTCACCCGCGCAATCTCCACCCGGGCCGACCCTCCGCTTGCGTTTCCGAGCCCTACGGCGGCCGCAACGAGGCCCACCAATTTCGACACCTTGTCGGTCGTTCCGAGCGTTCCGGCCGCTGTGTCGGCATGGCGGTCGCCTCACGACCCACCCGGGTCGCCCACGAACCCACCATTGAGCGCGCAGAAGCCAAAACGAGCGCGAACAGGATCCGTCAAAACGGCCAAACAAAGAGCAGGGCCTTGCCGGAGATCGAATCCGGGACCTCTCGCACCCTAAGCGAGAATCATACCACTAGACCACAAGGCCACGCGCACACAAAACACACCCACATGTCGCGCCGCCAGCACGCACACCACGGACCTCCCACACGCATCTCTAGCCTCTCCCGACACTCACCCGCGCAATCTCCACCCGTGCCGACCCTCCGCTTGCGTTTCCGAGCCCTACGGCGGCCGCAACGAGGCCCACCAATTTCGACACCTTGTCGGTCGTTCCGAGCGTTCCGGCCGCTGTGTCGGCATGGCGGTCGCCTCACGACCCACCCGGGTCGCCCACGAACCCACCATTGAGCGCGCAGAAGCCAAAACGAGCGCGAACAGGATCCGTCAAAACGGCCAAACAAAGAGCAGGGCCTTGCCGGAGATCGAATCCGGGACCTCTCGCACCCTAAGCGAGAATCATACCACTAGACCACAAGGCCACGCGCACACAAAAACACACCCACATGTCGCGCCGCCAGCACGCACACCACGGACCTCCCACACGCATCTCTAGCCTCTCCCGACACTCACCCGCGCAATCTCCACCCGTGCCGACCCTCCGCTTGCGTTTCCGAGCCCTACGGCGGCCGCAACGAGGCCCACCAATTTCGACACCTTGTCGGTCGTTCCGAGCGTTCCGGCCGCTGTGTCGGCATGGCGGTCGCCTCACGACCCACCCGGGTCGCCCACGAACCCACCATTGAGCGCGCAGAAGCCAAAACGAGCGCGAACAGGATCCGTCAAAAACGGCCAAACAAAGAGCAGGGCCTTGCCGGAGATCGAATCCGGGACCTCTCGCACCCTAAGCGAGAATCATACCACTAGACCACAAGGCCACGCGCACACAAAACACACCCACATGTCGCGCCGCCAGCACGCACACCACGGACCTCCCACACGCATCTCTAGCCTCTCCCGACACTCACCCGCGCAATCTCCACCCGTGCCGACCCTCCGCTTGCGTTTCCGAGCCCTACGGCGGCCGCAACGAGGCCCACCAATTTCGACACCTTGTCGGTCGTTCCGAGCGTTCCGGCCGCTGTGTCGGCATGGCGGTCGCCTCACGACCCACCCGGGTCGCCCACGAACCCACCATTGAGCGCGCAGAAGCCAAAACGAGCGCGAACAGGATCCGTCAAAACGGCCAAACAAAGAGCAGGGCCTTGCCGGAGATCGAATCCGGGACCTCTCGCACCCTAAGCGAGAATCATACCACTAGACCACAAGGCCACGCGCACACAAAAACACACCCACATGTCGCGCCGCCAGCACGCACACCACGGACCTCCCACACGCATCTCTAGCCTCTCCCGACACTCACCCGCGCAATCTCCACCCGTGCCGACCCTCCGCTTGCGTTTCCGAGCCCTACGGCGGCCGCAACGAGGCCCACCAATTTCGACACCTTGTCGGTCGTTCCGAGCGTTCCGGCCGCTGTGTCGGCATGGCGGTCGCCTCACGACCCACCCGGGTCGCCCACGAACCCACCATTGAGCGCGCAGAAGCCAAAACGAGCGCGAACAGGATCCGTCAAAACGGCCAAACAAAGAGCAGGGCCTTGCCGGAGATCGAATCCGGGACCTCTCGCACCCTAAGCGAGAATCATACCACTAGACCACAAGGCCACGCGCACACAAAAACACACCCACATGTCGCGCCGCCAGCACGCACACCACGGACCTCCCACACGCATCTCTAGCCTCTCCCGACACTCACCCGCGCAATCTCCACCCGTGCCGACCCTCCGCTTGCGTTTCCGAGCCCTACGGCGGCCGCAACGAGGCCCACCAATTTCGACACCTTGTCGGTCGTTCCGAGCGTTCCGGCCGCTGTGTCGGCATGGCGGTCGCCTCACGACCCACCCGGGTCGCCCACGAACCCACCATTGAGCGCGCAGAAGCCAAAACGAGCGCGAACAGGATCCGTCAAAAACGGCCAAACAAAGAGCAGGGCCTTGCCGGAGATCGAATCCGGGACCTCTCGCACCCTAAGCGAGAATCATACCACTAGACCACAAGGCCACGCGCACACAAAAACACACCCACATGTCGCGCCGCCAGCACGCACACCACGGACCTCCCACACGCATCTCTAGCCTCTCCCGACACTCACCCGCGCAATCTCCACCCGTGCCGACCCTCCGCTTGCGTTTCCGAGCCCTACGGCGGCCGCAACGAGGCCCACCAATTTCGACACCTTGTCGGTCGTTCCGAGCGTTCCGGCCGCTGTGTCGGCATGGCGGTCGCCTCACGACCCACCCGGGTCGCCCACGAACCCACCATTGAGCGCGCAGAAGCCAAAACGAGCGCGAACAGGATCCGTCAAAACGGCCAAACAAAGAGCAGGGCCTTGCCGGAGATCGAATCCGGGACCTCTCGCACCCTAAGCGAGAATCATACCACTAGACCACAAGGCCACGCGCACACAAAAACACACCCACATGTCGCGCCGCCAGCACGCACACCACGGACCTCCCACACGCATCTCTAGCCTCTCCCGACACTCACCCGCGCAATCTCCACCCGTGCCGACCCTCCGCTTGCGTTTCCGAGCCCTACGGCGGCCGCAACGAGGCCCACCAATTTCGACACCTTGTCGGTCGTTCCGAGCGTTCCGGCCGCTGTGTCGGCATGGCGGTCGCCTCACGACCCACCCGGGTCGCCCACGAACCCACCATTGAGCGCGCAGAAGCCAAAACGAGCGCGAACAGGATCCGTCAAAAACGGCCAAACAAAGAGCAGGGCCTTGCCGGAGATCGAATCCGGGACCTCTCGCACCCTAAGCGAGAATCATACCACTAGACCACAAGGCCACGCGCACACAAAAACACACCCACATGTCGCGCCGCCAGCACGCACACCACGGACCTCCCACACGCATCTCTAGCCTCTCCCGACACTCACCCGCGCAATCTCCACCCGTGCCGACCCTCCGCTTGCGTTTCCGAGCCCTACGGCGGCCGCAACGAGGCCCACCAATTTCGACACCTTGTCGGTCGTTCCGAGCGTTCCGGCCGCTGTGTCGGCATGGCGGTCGCCTCACGACCCACCCGGGTCGCCCACGAACCCACCATTGAGCGCGCAGAAGCCAAAACGAGCGCGAACAGGATCCGTCAAAACGGCCAAACAAAGAGCAGGGCCTTGCCGGAGATCGAATCCGGGACCTCTCGCACCCTAAGCGAGAATCATACCACTAGACCACAAGGCCACGCGCACACAAAAACACACCCACATGTCGCGCCGCCAGCACGCACACCACGGACCTCCCGCACGCATCTCTAGCCTCTCCCGACACTCACCCGCGCAATCTCCACCCGTGCCGACCCTCCGCTTGCGTTTCCGAGCCCTACGGCGGCCGCAACGAGGCCCACCAATTTCGACACCTTGTCGGTCGTTCCGAGCGTTCCGGCCGCTGTGTCGGCATGGCGGTCGCCTCACGACCCACCCGGGTCGCCCACGAACCCACCATTGAGCGCGCAGAAGCCAAAACGAGCGCGAACAGGATCCGTCAAAACGGCCAAACAAAGAGCAGGGCCTTGCCGGAGATCGAATCCGGGACCTCTCGCACCCTAAGCGAGAATCATACCACTAGACCACAAGGCCACGCGCACACAAAAACACACCCACATGTCGCGCCGCCAGCACGCACACCACGGACCTCCCACACGCATCTCTAGCCTCTCCCGACACTCACCCGCGCAATCTCCACCCGTGCCGACCCTCCGCTTGCGTTTCCGAGCCCTACGGCGGCCGCAACGAGGCCCACCAATTTCGACACCTTGTCGGTCGTTCCGAGCGTTCCGGCCGCTGTGTCGGCATGGCGGTCGCCTCACGACCCACCCGGGTCGCCCACGAACCCACCATTGAGCGCGCAGAAGCCAAAACGAGCGCGAACAGGATCCGTCAAAAACGGCCAAACAAAGAGCAGGGCCTTGCCGGAGATCGAATCCGGGACCTCTCGCACCCTAAGCGAGAATCATACCACTAGACCACAAGGCCACGCGCACACAAAAACACACCCACATGTCGCGCCGCCAGCACGCACACCACGGACCTCCCACACGCATCTCTAGCCTCTCCCGACACTCACCCGCGCAATCTCCACCCGTGCCGACCCTCCGCTTGCGTTTCCGAGCCCTACGGCGGCCGCAACGAGGCCCACCAATTTCGACACCTTGTCGGTCGTTCCGAGCGTTCCGGCCGCTGTGTCGGCATGGCGGTCGCCTCACGACCCACCCGGGTCGCCCACGAACCCACCATTGAGCGCGCAGAAGCCAAAACGAGCGCGAACAGGATCCGTCAAAACGGCCAAACAAAGAGCAGGGCCTTGCCGGAGATCGAATCCGGGACCTCTCGCACCCTAAGCGAGAATCATACCACTAGACCACAAGGCCACGCGCACACAAAAACACACCCACATGTCGCGCCGCCAGCACGCACACCACGGACCTCCACACGCATCTCTAGCCTCTCCCGACACTCACCCGCGCAATCTCCACCCGTGCCGACCCTCCGCTTGCGTTTCCGAGCCCTACGGCGGCCGCAACGAGGCCCACCAATTTCGACACCTTGTCGGTCGTTCCGAGCGTTCCGGCCGCTGTGTCGGCATGGCGGTCGCCTCACGACCCACCCGGGTCGCCCACGAACCCACCATTGAGCGCGCAGAAGCCAAAACGAGCGCGAACAGGATCCGTCAAAACGGCCAAACAAAGAGCAGGGCCTTGCCGGAGATCGAATCCGGGACCTCTCGCACCCTAAGCGAGAATCATACCACTAGACCACAAGGCCACGCGCACACAAAAACACACCCACATGTCGCGCCGCCAGCACGCACACCACGGACCTCCCACACGCATCTCTAGCCTCTCCCGACACTCACCCGCGCAATCTCCACCCGTGCCGACCCTCCGCTTGCGTTTCCGAGCCCTACGGCGGCCGCAACGAGGCCCACCAATTTCGACACCTTGTCGGTCGTTCCGAGCGTTCCGGCCGCTGTGTCGGCATGGCGGTCGCCTCACGACCCACCCGGGTCGCCCACGAACCCACCATTGAGCGCGCAGAAGCCAAAACGAGCGCGAACAGGATCCGTCAAAAACGGCCAAACAAAGAGCAGGGCCTTGCCGGAGATCGAATCCGGGACCTCTCGCACCCTAAGCGAGAATCATACCACTAGACCACAAGGCCACGCGCACACAAAACACACCCACATGTCGCGCCGCCAGCACGCACACCACGGACCTCCCACACGCATCTCTAGCCTCTCCCGACACTCACCCGCGCAATCTCCACCCGTGCCGACCCTCCGCTTGCGTTTCCGAGCCCTACGGCGGCCGCAACGAGGCCCACCAATTTCGACACCTTGTCGGTCGTTCCGAGCGTTCCGGCCGCTGTGTCGGCATGGCGGTCGCCTCACGACCCACCCGGGTCGCCCACGAACCCACCATTGAGCGCGCAGAAGCCAAAACGAGCGCGAACAGGATCCGTCAAAACGGCCAAACAAAGAGCAGGGCCTTGCCGGAGATCGAATCCGGGACCTCTCGCACCCTAAGCGAGAATCATACCACTAGACCACAAGGCCACGCGCACACAAAAACACACCCACATGTCGCGCCGCCAGCACGCACACCACGGACCTCCCACACGCATCTCTAGCCTCTCCCGACACTCACCCGCGCAATCTCCACCCGTGCCGACCCTCCGCTTGCGTTTCCGAGCCCTACGGCGGCCGCAACGAGGCCCACCAATTTCGACACCTTGTCGGTCGTTCCGAGCGTTCCGGCCGCTGTGTCGGCATGGCGGTCGCCTCACGACCCACCCGGGTCGCCCACGAACCCACCATTGAGCGCGCAGAAGCCAAAACGAGCGCGAACAGGATCCGTCAAAACGGCCAAACAAAGAGCAGGGCCTTGCCGGAGATCGAATCCGGGACCTCTCGCACCCTAAGCGAGAATCATACCACTAGACCACAAGGCCACGCGCACACAAAAACACACCCACATGTCGCGCCGCCAGCACGCACACCACGGACCTCCCACACGCATCTCTAGCCTCTCCCGACACTCACCCGCGCAATCTCCACCCGTGCCGACCCTCCGCTTGCGTTTCCGAGCCCTACGGCGGCCGCAACGAGGCCCACCAATTTCGACACCTTGTCGGTCGTTCCGAGCGTTCCGGCCGCTGTGTCGGCATGGCGGTCGCCTCACGACCCACCCGGGTCGCCCACGAACCCACCATTGAGCGCGCAGAAGCCAAAACGAGCGCGAACAGGATCCGTCAAAAACGGCCAAACAAAGAGCAGGGCCTTGCCGGAGATCGAATCCGGGACCTCTCGCACCCTAAGCGAGAATCATACCACTAGACCACAAGGCCACGCGCACACAAAAACACACCCACATGTCGCGCCGCCAGCACGCACACCACGGACCTCCCACACGCATCTCTAGCCTCTCCCGACACTCACCCGCGCAATCTCCACCCGTGCCGACCCTCCGCTTGCGTTTCCGAGCCCTACGGCGGCCGCAACGAGGCCCACCAATTTCGACACCTTGTCGGTCGTTCCGAGCGTTCCGGCCGCTGTGTCGGCATGGCGGTCGCCTCACGACCCACCCGGGTCGCCCACGAACCCACCATTGAGCGCGCAGAAGCCAAAACGAGCGCGAACAGGATCCGTCAAAAACGGCCAAACAAAGAGCAGGGCCTTGCCGGAGATCGAATCCGGGACCTCTCGCACCCTAAGCGAGAATCATACCACTAGACCACAAGGCCACGCGCACACAAAAACACACCCACATGTCGCGCCGCCAGCACGCACACCACGGACCTCCCACACGCATCTCTAGCCTCTCCCGACACTCACCCGCGCAATCTCCACCCGTGCCGACCCTCCGCTTGCGTTTCCGAGCCCTACGGCGGCCGCAACGAGGCCCACCAATTTCGACACCTTGTCGGTCGTTCCGAGCGTTCCGGCCGCTGTGTCGGCATGGCGGTCGCCTCACGACCCACCCGGGTCGCCCACGAACCCACCATTGAGCGCGCAGAAGCCAAAACGAGCGCGAACAGGATCCGTCAAAAACGGCCAAACAAAGAGCAGGGCCTTGCCGGAGATCGAATCCGGGACCTCTCGCACCCTAAGCGAGAATCATACCACTAGACCACAAGGCCACGCGCACACAAAAACACA
The DNA here is from genome assembly GCF_018691715.1 of Phytophthora cinnamomi. Lineage (NCBI taxonomy): Eukaryota > Oomycota > Peronosporomycetes > Peronosporales > Peronosporaceae > Phytophthora > Phytophthora cinnamomi. The sequence goes on from NW_027151017.1 coordinate 249,424, forward strand.
CCCACATGTCGCGCCGCCAGCACGCACACCACGGACCTCCCACACGCATCTCTAGCCTCTCCCGACACTCACCCGCGCAATCTCCACCCGTGCCGACCCTCCGCTTGCGTTTCCGAGCCCTACGGCGGCCGCAACGAGGCCCACCAATTTCGACACCTTGTCGGTCGTTCCGAGCGTTCCGGCCGCTGTGTCGGCATGGCGGTCGCCTCACGACCCACCCGGGTCGCCCACGAACCCACCATTGAGCGCGCAGAAGCCAAAACGAGCGCGAACAGGATCCGTCAAAAACGGCCAAACAAAGAGCAGGGCCTTGCCGGAGATCGAATCCGGGACCTCTCGCACCCTAAGCGAGAATCATACCACTAGACCACAAGGCCACGCGCACACAAAAACACACCCACATGTCGCGCCGCCAGCACGCACACCACGGACCTCCCACACGCATCTCTAGCCTCTCCCGACACTCACCCGCGCAATCTCCACCCGTGCCGACCCTCCGCTTGCGTTTCCGAGCCCTACGGCGGCCGCAACGAGGCCCACCAATTTCGACACCTTGTCGGTCGTTCCGAGCGTTCCGGCCGCTGTGTCGGCATGGCGGTCGCCTCACGACCCACCCGGGTCGCCCACGAACCCACCATTGAGCGCGCAGAAGCCAAAACGAGCGCGAACAGGATCCGTCAAAAACGGCCAAACAAAGAGCAGGGCCTTGCCGGAGATCGAATCCGGGACCTCTCGCACCCTAAGCGAGAATCATACCACTAGACCACAAGGCCACGCGCACACAAAAACACACCCACATGTCGCGCCGCCAGCACGCACACCACGGACCTCCCACACGCATCTCTAGCCTCTCCCGACACTCACCCGCGCAATCTCCACCCGTGCCGACCCTCCGCTTGCGTTTCCGAGCCCTACGGCGGCCGCAACGAGGCCCACCAATTTCGACACCTTGTCGGTCGTTCCGAGCGTTCCGGCCGCTGTGTCGGCATGGCGGTCGCCTCACGACCCACCCGGGTCGCCCACGAACCCACCATTGAGCGCGCAGAAGCCAAAACGAGCGCGAACAGGATCCGTCAAAAACGGCCAAACAAAGAGCAGGGCCTTGCCGGAGATCGAATCCGGGACCTCTCGCACCCTAAGCGAGAATCATACCACTAGACCACAAGGCCACGCGCACACAAAAACACACCCACATGTCGCGCCGCCAGCACGCACACCACGGACCTCCCACACGCATCTCTAGCCTCTCCCGACACTCACCCGCGCAATCTCCACCCGTGCCGACCCTCCGCTTGCGTTTCCGAGCCCTACGGCGGCCGCAACGAGGCCCACCAATTTCGACACCTTGTCGGTCGTTCCGAGCGTTCCGGCCGCTGTGTCGGCATGGCGGTCGCCTCACGACCCACCCGGGTCGCCCACGAACCCACCATTGAGCGCGCAGAAGCCAAAACGAGCGCGAACAGGATCCGTCAAAAACGGCCAAACAAAGAGCAGGGCCTTGCCGGAGATCGGAATCCGGGACCTCTCGCACCCTAAGCGAGAATCATACCACTAGACCACAAGGCCACGCGCACACAAAAACACACCCACATGTCGCGCCGCCAGCACGCACACCACGGACCTCCCACACGCATCTCTAGCCTCTCCCGACACTCACCCGCGCAATCTCCACCCGTGCCGACCCTCCGCTTGCGTTTCCGAGCCCTACGGCGGCCGCAACGAGGCCCACCAATTTCGACACCTTGTCGGTCGTTCCGAGCGTTCCGGCCGCTGTGTCGGCATGGCGGTCGCCTCACGACCCACCCGGGTCGCCCACGAACCCACCATTGAGCGCGCAGAAGCCAAAACGAGCGCGAACAGGATCCGTCAAAAACGGCCAAACAAAGAGCAGGGCCTTGCCGGAGATCGAATCCGGGACCTCTCGCACCCTAAGCGAGAATCATACCACTAGACCACAAGGCCACGCGCACACAAAAACACACCCACATGTCGCGCCGCCAGCACGCACACCACGGACCTCCCACACGCATCTCTAGCCTCTCCCGACACTCACCCGCGCAATCTCCACCCGTGCCGACCCTCCGCTTGCGTTTCCGAGCCCTACGGCGGCCGCAACGAGGCCCACCAATTTCGACACCTTGTCGGTCGTTCCGAGCGTTCCGGCCGCTGTGTCGGCATGGCGGTCGCCTCACGACCCACCCGGGTCGCCCACGAACCCACCATTGAGCGCGCAGAAGCCAAAACGAGCGCGAACAGGATCCGTCAAAAACGGCCAAACAAAGAGCAGGGCCTTGCCGGAGATCAGAATCCGGGACCTCTCGCACCCTAAGCGAGAATCATACCACTAGACCACAAGGCCACGCGCACACAAAAACACACCCACATGTCGCGCCGCCAGCACGCACACCACGGACCTCCCACACGCATCTCTAGCCTCTCCCGACACTCACCCGCGCAATCTCCACCCGTGCCGACCCTCCGCTTGCGTTTCCGAGCCCTACGGCGGCCGCAACGAGGCCCACCAATTTCGACACCTTGTCGGTCGTTCCGAGCGTTCCGGCCGCTGTGTCGGCATGGCGGTCGCCTCACGACCCACCCGGGTCGCCCACGAACCCACCATTGAGCGCGCAGAAGCCAAAACGAGCGCGAACAGGATCCGTCAAAAACGGCCAAACAAAGAGCAGGGCCTTGCCGGAGATCGAATCCGGGACCTCTCGCACCCTAAGCGAGAATCATACCACTAGACCACAAGGCCACGCGCACACAAAAACACACCCACATGTCGCGCCGCCAGCACGCACACCACGGACCTCCCGCACGCATCTCTAGCCTCTCCCGACACTCACCCGCGCAATCTCCACCCGTGCCGACCCTCCGCTTGCGTTTCCGGAGCCCTACGGCGGCCGCAAGGCACCAATTTCGACACCTTGTCGGTCGTTCGTTCCGGCCGCTGTGTCGGCATGGCGGTCGTCCGACTTGCACATGTGAGCTGAAGCTTCACCGGCCATCACCCAGCTCTCACTCTCAAACCCTTCGGTTGCGTTGAAAGAACGGTTGACTGGTCACGACCCACACCCCCGGGGTGAGGATTTGACTTGCAGTCCCTTACGTAGTGACCTTGCGTGCCACAGTTGAAACTCGCGCCGGCAGACCCCTTCTTGCGTCCGCCGCGCCGGTTCTTCTTCTTGGTTTGCTACTTCCCATTGCCCTTACCGGTAAGAAGCGCAGTGGCTTCCTCGATGTGTGTCGAGTCCTTCTGACGCACCTCCCCCGCGATCAGCTTGCTCACGAGATCCGCCGAGCAGAACGTTTCCATCGACATGCGAAATGCTTGCATCAAGCTCTCGTAGCTTACAGGTAGACTCCGCAGCATCGTCGCGCACACGTCTTCCTCGCTTGGCCCGCAGTTCGCGTTCCTCATCTTCAGCACCAGCGTCTCCAACTCCATCACGCATTCCTTGGTAGAGGACGCGGTGTACTTGAATCAGTTGCAAGTCCTTCAGGTTCAGCACAATCGCCGCGTGCGCGTGATGCTCCTTGACTGCCGTCACGTCGCCTTCGCCGGAGACCGCTCTCCACAACCCCTTCGATATCAAGTACGTCTTCATCTTGTAGCCCCACAGCGCGTAGTTGGACCCGTCGAAGGCTTCAACCTTGAACGTGGAGTTGTCTTTGCTTGAGCTCATGCCTAATGGAAGGTAAGGAAGAGCGATGCGGAGCGTGTAGAAGAAGAAGGGCTTGTCGGCGAGGTTGAGGGCCGCTCCTAACCATGCCACGTCATGCCATGGCATGGCACATTCATCACGTCGTGGTGGCACGGATGATATTTTGTTGTTAGGAATCAAATTTGCCACCAAGTGACATGCGGTAATATATCTGGTGACACGCAAAAAAACATCTGGTCATTTTCATTCCTGCAGAGGAAACATTATGTCCAGGAACAACAAGCGGCTCAACGGCTTCACCTCCTCGCGAAACAGCCCTGCGAAGCGGGCCAAGGTTGCGTCTGCGTCATCTAAAGTTGCTCTGTCCCCCGATCCTGCTACATGGTCGTTGACAGCATCACTCACGTCTCCTCCGTTGACAAGCAATGCGGCAACACCCACCGTTGCAGAGATTGCAGAGCGACCACGGGGGGGGGGGGGGGGGGGGGGGGTGTCTGCAAATGCAGAGCTCCTCGATGCTATTGACGGTGTGCTCGACGAGCGCGATGCACACCGCGGTGGTGAGGTTGCTCCAGCACCGGTAGTTGCGCACCCTGCAAGTCTGGTTCCTGTAGCAAATTGGACCGTGAAGAACCCTGGCGAAGTAGCAGCCCCTACACGCAACGACTGCGAAACCTGAACTGTGGTGCAGCTCCGTAAGGATTGCACAGAGAGAAGGCTACGGCTTCCTAGGGTAACACCTAAGTCAGAGCAGATTAACCAGCTAAGGGCCCATGATGCGGCTCGCATGGCAGTGCAGTCAATGGTGGACGACGAATACGTGATCGAGCCAAGTCTCCGGAAAACCAAGCACTGTTGCATCCGGCTGCTCAACATTATTTTCTCAGATTATTTTGCATCCCAAATTGCTTCGTCGGACGACGCTGCAACCCGTGCTGAGATAGATGCAAGTGAGGTGAGCTACAGGACGCGGCTTTGGAAGGAGATAACCGATCACTTCTGCAACAACAAGACAGACTATAATGGTCTCTCCATAGTTGACAATCCGCGTTTCAACGGCGTTGATCCATCCACATCGTGATGCACGATGCTGCACGCCTGTATGACATGTGGAAAAAAAGTGATGAGCAAGTACGGCAAGGCGTGTGCCAAATTCTTCGTATCAGGACAAAACTCCGAGGAGTTTTTCAATTTTTGCGAGGGCAACCTGCGCGTCCTATACCTCAAAGCGTGTCTGGACATCAAGCCAGAGCTGAAAGATTATGTTCGAGGTGGAATGCGTCAAGAAGACGAAGTAGATTCCCTCAATCTGCAGAATTCCAGTTACACCACGACAGCCGGCAGGATTCCCAAATGGCAAGATGGCATCCTAAAAACTATCAATCGTCTGGCGGATATCGTCGTTGGTGGGCGAGCTCCCGTTGCCACTCCTGCAGAGAATGTTCCTGCCACGCGACCGGAAAATGAAGATGTACTGTTTGATCGAATTGATAAGCTACACCACCTCATTGATCAAGTCAAAGAGCGACAGCGCAAAGCGGAACTAGAGGGACAAACGGCTGCTGCGCTGGCTAATAGCCTTACACTCTACCAGCAGTGCTTACAATATTACGAAAGCTGCCTAACGGCGCTTGAATAAGCGACTACCCTCAACTCAGATTCCACGAAACTGACGTAAGAGGACACGCCAGCATCAATTTAATTTTTTTTAGGAGGGGGGGGGGGGGGCGCTTTTTATTTGAACTTTAATTATCTGTCAGTTATACTTTACGATCTTCTGTTGAACGTCTAAACCGACTGCGTTGGGGTTGTAGTACTGCATCATGTTCTAGAACACCGACGATAGCGTCACGAATCCACTCCGACGAATTATACGTGTCGCTATTAGCTGTTAAATCGGAGGAGCTGTACAAGCGCCGATAACGAGAGATATCTTGTGAAACTACAGACAAATCCGGCGGTGGTTCATCGGCTACGGACACTGCTGCTAATCCATCGACCAAGCCTTCATTCTCATCAGAACGGTAATTCGAATTTTCAAGCAGGCGTCTGTTAACGCACCAGTTGTGCAAGCGCTAGTATTGTGCGTGGGACCCGCCGGAATGCAATCTCCAATGGTGCATTGAACACGCGCCATTTACAAACAAGCAATCCGAATTGCCATTTCAATACGGATGCGAAGTTGGCTGAGGTAGAAATTAAAGCTGTCATGATATGCCGTAGCGATTCGCGGCCGGGGGAACGGAGTCAACAGCTTGTTAGTGTTTGTGAACGCGTTGTCGCCCACCAGGTGCAGCCCATTGGGGAGGGTGTCCACCACTGCAGATAATTTCCACTTCAAATAGGCCACTGCATCTCCTGTTCCTCCAGGACTCGAACAAGTTATAGCAGTAAAACGACTTAGGTGATTACAACAGGCTTGTACATTTACTCCATATCTCTGGTAATGTCCAGAAAAGAAAGAGCGCACCCTCGTAACTTCATTCTTCTTCGGCACCTTGATTGGGCACAACCATCCATCTATAGCACTGACACAGCCTTTCATAATCTTAGAACGGCTCAGCTTCTTGAATTCACTTGCAGCATGACGTTGCGCCGCAACCGTCGTAGGAAATTGAGTTGCAAGTCTGGATGTGCGATAATGGCTTCAACAACCTCATGGATGCAGTCATAAAATACCGATACGCTGACCCCACCTTTTGAACGAATGTCGTGGTAGGAGCCGCCGCTCAGCCACCGCAACAGCATGTGCAGCTTATTGATGTGCGTTATCGGTTCGATGCCAGTCCGATTTCGAGATTGCTGCTCGTCTATACGCAGACACGACTTTAGTTTAGCGGCTAGAACCATGAACGACTGGCGGGACATCTTGTAACACTTCTGGAACTCGCCTTCTTCCTCTAGTAGCTGCGCGTGGCTCTACCAGTCAATGCGTCCGCGCTTACGACACCGTCGGCGCGTGTCAGGGAGGATCACGAGGTTAAGGACGAGCAATAACAACCCGAGAAGCACAGCCGACCTTGCCTCCATCTGCGGTGTAGCTGGCGAAGATTTGTTGTAAACTACGGTAATGGTAGCATGGCAAAGTCACTTTGGGTGGCACCGACCTTTTGCCGTCGATGGCATTTCGCCCCTAATCCTAAAAACTCGTGACCAATCACGTGAGTTTTTTCGTGCCATGGTATGACATGGCATGGTTAGGAGCGGCCCTGAAAAACCAAATGTGAGTGTGAGATTGAATCGCTAAAGTCTACCTACATGGCAGGTCGTCCTCTGCCGATCAGATCTCCTATCTTATCCTATCCGTAAACTCGTACGATTATGCTAAAACATACGAGTCGTAAGTTTCTACGCACAGAGTCGTACGACTTTACGCAAACGTATAGTCGTACAACCCTGCTCTCCTCACCATCCAGTGCAAGTCCGCATGCATTTCCGGTGCACGACGTGGAGACACGAGCGTGTGACCTCACACCCTTCAACATCGTGGGACCGTATTTGGTCGTGGACTACTACCAGTCGCAGCGCCGTTCGCGCGGTGTTTCTCTAGTGACATCGGCTGCAATGTTGCACCGCGCAGGTCATAGCTCGCGGGAGGAAGCTACAGCCACATTCGTGTCATCACTGAAACAGCACCGCAACATTTTACCGTGTCGTTTATCGCGTTATGTTCATCGTTAATGACGCCGATATGCTTGCGCCCCGTTTCCCAGTGAAACCAGACGAAGTGAGGGAGACAGTACGCGATTTTCAGGCTCGTAGCAATCATAGAACGATAAAATATGTTATCAGAATTATCGATGGTTGGTTTGCCCAATACGTGCACCTCGTCGAAGTGAATGTGGGCGCGTAATACCGTTCTTTTCAGGACACTACCAGAAATATGGACTGAATGTGCGAGCTTACGCGGATTACCTCTCTCGTTTTACGGCTTTTCGGTTAACTCGCCTGGCGGAATGAACGACTCCTCCGCTTTCAAGCGTTGGTGAATCAGGCGGTGAATCAGGCAGGTGCTTTACAAAATTGACGGTAAGTATCTCGTCATCGGTGGCAACGCGTATGCTCAGAGCAAAAGCGTGATGAGACGCAGCTTGTGGATAGACCAGCTACAACTTCCACGTTAGCCAGCTTCGAATTCGTATCGAAATGGCTTTTGGGCTTGGCGAGCAAGTGAAGGATCCTAAAGCAACAGTTGCATGTTCGACTCCGGCACTGCCGTGTTATTATCTCAGCTTGTATGAGGCTACACAACGTCTGAATCTTACAACGGTGCTCTTCGACGGAAGAACACCCCGACCGAGTATTGCGTTCTATCGTACGATAAGTGCGCAGATGGAACAACCAAGATCCTTTGGACTATGATAGATCGGAACTTGAAGATGAGCGGGAAAATGAAGATCGTGTAGACTTTGAAAAATCAGAAGTGCAGCTGGGTGATGGAAGTTGGGTAGATTTGCTGGATGAAACGGTTCGCTCGGACCTAGTCAATCTCATCGCCAGTCGGCATTTACACCACCGTCAGGAAATGTTCAGAGGAATCGAGCTGAAAAAAAAAGCGGTGGTGTCCGTCGAAACACTGAATCAATTGTGGAGACATTTGGATCAGCGGGAAATCCTAACGCATCACCGGATAGTGAGTATTTCGATGCTACAATATTCAGTAAAGGCAAGTTGCGCAGGGAATGATCTGGATTAGGTTTAGGTATGGTTTCAAGATCTTCTGCTTGTCACTACTATCTCTCAACAATAGCCCTTCATGGGCATAGGCACACGGGCGGCGCTGGTGGCTTGCTATTCGACGCGATCGTTTGAGGGACTCCTTGTGGCCAACGATGCGGAGGTGCGCATATTTAGGATGGTGAGTTGCGAGCTGGTGGAGAAGGAGGGAGAGTGGCCGTACGTCATGTCGGAGGGGTGGGTGGGTGGGGGGGGGGGTCTTCTCGAGCTGTAGTCAGAAATTTACAAATAGGGCATTTACCGAATCTATAATAAAAAAGCTTATTCAGGTCGTTGTGACACAATAAGATAGGGCATTGATAGGTCACATACTAAACCCAAGGTAAAATGAAAGTAGTGTATATTGAAGTAGCATCTCTGATCGGTGTTGGCACTAAAGCACCAGTGAAACCCCGTTTTGTTTGTTTGCAGGGGCTATAATCTGTTCGAGCTGGTTAAACTGCAGCTCTCTTTGCAGCGAGAAGTTTGTAAGTCTGCTTTTCGAAAGAGGGCTCTCCCATTTCAGAAGCGCAAACTTGTGCTCCATGAGTTCGTAGCAGTTACTCTGGCGGGAGCTGCCGAGAGAAAACACTTGCTGCTCCACGGCTCGACCTGGGCGAGGATGTCTTCGAGGTGGAGAGGATCTTGAACGTAAGGGAGGGCCGGGCTACTCAATATGGGCGTACGAGACGCGAGTTCGAGGTGAAGTGGAAAGCACTGCTTCCTCTAGCACACCGACTACATAACATCGTGTTCGACTGGCTTGGAGTCAACGTCGCTGACTTCGCGGAGTCAGGACGTTGTTCCTGTTTGCGTCGCTCCATTGCTAGTGTCTCACGCAGCTTGCGTTGCGCTTCATCGTGCTGTTTTCTAGTCGCCTCCAGCAGTCCATCCAAACCGAACCGACGGTACCATTTGTGATTGACACCGGTGCCCCACTATCGAGTACCTCATCACGGAGGGCGGCAAGGTCGCCAGCTCGTCCTACACGCACGGCGACGCCACCTCCGGATTGCTCTAAGTAGACGGCAGACGCAGGCAAGTTTTGCCTTTCATGTAGTAGTGTGAGTGCGGAGGTTAATTAGTAACCTTGAGGACGTCTTTCGGAGATCAACCAGCGCTCGCTAGCTCCAAGGAATGTGCACGCGAGAGTCTGCTTATCGAAAAACTCGGGTGGTACAATGCGGCCATGTCCATCGCGACATTAAGGGGCTCGTCGAGACACCATCCAGTCCGCGCGATCCGGGAAGATGGAGCACTTTCGGTGTATGAGCGACGCCAAATTGAAATGCAAGCTCAATTTTTTTTAATCCATCGGGCAAGGCCCCGCCGAAGATAACCAAGTGTGCCCGCAAGCAGTCGTTCACGTGCGTGACCTCCGTGTCCGACCTGGGCTCATTCCTCGTTCGACTTAAACCAGACAGCACACAGTGCCGACCAAATTCACTGGAAGTTTTCTCGTGGGGGCAGGTGCGGTCGACGATGCAACAAGTGGGGCACTGGCGTCGATCACAACTGGAGCCGCCGGTTCGGTTTGGATGCAAGTCTTCAACCTCGATGACTTCGATCTTGATCGGCGTGTCTTCAGCCGTCTCCACTTCTTGTTCCGGCTGCGGAGAGTCCAAAACTCGATCCACAGCCGGGGGCTTACCCACATCGGCGCCTCCCTCAGACGCGTGAGCGTGAGTTATGCTTCCGTTTGTCCGAATAGCGAACTAATTGCCGCACAAACATCCAGTGATCGTACGCCGACTCCAAACAGAAAAATACCATGGCAGATTTATAGAGATTGCGCACCTCGGTTTCCATTCTCTTCATCGCGACTGTTCCTTACTACGTGCCAGTCGAGCCAGGATCGCCAGCGTGAAGGTGGCTCCGAGAGCCAAGAAGCTGCTCACAGCTTCAACGACTAGTACGCTTGCTGCTGTGAGACTAAAAAACAAAATCGTCCAGAAAAAATAGAAATAAAAGTCCAGCATATATAGGGGTATATACCCCGATTCACTTCCGGTCACAACATCTCTACTATTTTGGTCCTCCAACATAAGACTGATTTATACTTGAATATTGTATGGGACAGATGTCCTTGTACCGCTATACCGAAATCACGACAAAAGTTTTGAGTGTAGAACCGCCAAATGCACATGCTTAGGTTGCAGTCGGTGTGATTAGGTTGAAGAGGGTAGAGACAGGAACGGCGCACCCACTAAGGTCGAGTGGCTCACAGGTATCAACTCCTCAATCTCCAAATAGACGGCGGGGGCTCGAGATGGCTGCGCCGGATGGAAATACGCCTCGTTACCAGCTCTCGCAGCAAGAGCGCCAGCGGTGTCTTGAAGTGTTGTTGAGCGAGCGTCCCGCGCGCCGTCTCCGACGTGCGGACGCAAAGGGGGGTAACACGGTGCAAGGCAAGAAGAGCAAAAACACTGCGAGGAAGAAGGCGGCCAACCTCACGATACAGGCAATGGAGAGAGCGGATTCAAAGGGCGAGGACGCTCCAGTGGATACTGCGGAGCGCACGAACCCGGCAGAGGCCATGAGCGGGGTGGCTACGAGTGGTAGTGGAAGCTTTAGCTGATATTGTCGCTGCCATGTCTGCGACAGCTCCAGCAGCTTCGGCGCCTGCAGATCCACCTTCTGAAAGCAAGCAGTGCAAACGCCGCCGAGCGGTTCTGCAGGACGACGTGGACGTTGAGACCAGTGAAGCCGAGGGAGACGGCGCTGCTCCCAGGCAGCTACCACGGCTGAAGAGGGTTATCGACGGTAACGCTAATCTGATGGCTACTGGCGCAGAGGAGTGCACGGCTCTAAACTCTGACGAAGATCCTTCACTTCGGGAGGAACCCGAATCGGAAGATGATAGCGATGACGACGACGAAGAGTGGAGGACTGGAATATTGGGGAACTCACCGACGAAGAAATTGACGAAGAGGAAGCGCCTCTTCCTGACTCAGTGTGTTTGACCGCAGCGAGGAACAAGAAGACGATGTACATGATGAAGACGCACCGATGGGAGTATGGTGCGTTGTGATGGCAATGTCCAACATAAGCGTTTTCTGCATGGCTGATGTACAACTTACGCGACAAAATAATCTAACAGTGCTGTGTTTGTTGTAGATCCAAACAAATGCGGCCCGGACCCGACCTACGCTGACCTGTACGACGGACCATTCGGACCCAGTGCCAGTGTCATCTCTGTGGCTGACGACCCGCTCCCTTCTGTTTTACTTTATGCTGCCTAAACTATGGATCCAGATTGCAGCTGAATCCAATCGACATCACCGCCAGTCGATACCATTACGAGCTCGCGCCGTGCGAGCTCAACAGCGTCGCAGTGGAGATGAAGTTGAAGACTTGGACGATATTCGCAGCGGCTGGCTGCTGTCGCTGACATCGAGCCGTGGGATGTATTACACATGGTGGCACTGTTGGTCGCGCGGATGCTGATGCCAATCCGCAAAGATATTGCTGCGCATTGGTCCACCAAGCACATCGGTGCGCTGCCAACAAATCGGTTCAATTTTTTCATGGCGAAGAACCGATTCTTCCATATTATGGGGTACTTGCATTTCTCGAACAACAAGTCTCCGCGTGCAAGCGTCGATCGTGCATGGAAGGTTAGGCCGTGTTGCAACGCACGTTTGCTCGTGGATAGCGGATGTCACCGGTCATCAGCTTCGACGAGGCCACTGTTCACTGGCCACTGTACCGTCGCGCTCGCGCTACAACCCAATGCGCTAGTTCAACAAGGACAAGCCTCACAAGTGGGGCACGAAGGTGTTCGCTGCGGCGTACATAAAGACAGCGTATTGTTTGAGGTCGGGAAAGGATTGAAGGTGGTAAGCTTCGGCTTGCCATCTTTTTTTGTTTTTGCAAAGTCCTTATGTTGTGAAGGACTACATAATGACAGCGGATGGCTTGCAATACGCAACATAATGCTAACTAGGGATGGGCAAATGCAATCGTGGCATTGATGGCATTTGTGCAACTATGGCACTGATGTCATTGATGCACCGTAAATGCAAAAAATGCACGGCAAAACGAGTTAACTTCAACGAGATGGATGTAAAAATAAACAAAAGCTAACACTGAATTTTACAACGAGCAGCAGCTAGTGACGACAGCATTCCGTGACTGGATACACGCTTCTGGTGCTTCTCAGACTCTTTCGTCCTGACACCGCGCGCGATGTACTTCGTTGGCGCGCCGCGCCGAAGGCGCGATTCCATAGCTGACGTCGTGTCGACTGGGCGGTTCGACACACGTTCCAGCAGACTGACGTGGCTGCGGCTGGAGTAGCACGGCCGAAGGCGCCCGCGCGAATGCTCCAGCTCCCCATTTCCCAATCGGCTTCCCAGCGTCCAGTGCCCTACCACCGCATAACCCTTCGGCCTCGCTCCGAGTCACCGGGATCATCCAGCTCCAGCTCCTTGCAACTCCTCGCCAGCTCCGTCGCCCCGCTTCACCACTTCGCCGCTGCACGAGCTTCACCGCCCCACCAGCACAATGCCACGCAGTTCACCGTCGTGGTGGAGGGCACCTATCCTGATGCGACCTGCCGGCACTGCTCCGCCACGCTGCACAAGTGTCAACCAAGCCGCAACTTGCTCCGACACCTGTCATCGTGCCCTCAGTTGTCGGACGCTGAGCGAACGAGGTGGAGCCGCTTCGGAGAGCCCGTAACGAAGCCCAAGCGCAAGCGTCAAAAGCGCAAGAAGCCAAGCAATCCTCGGTCTCCCGCTGCGACACAAGAATCGGTCGTGACTGAGATGTCGCTGTTACAGTCTCAGCCGACCACGCCATTTTCCAGCGGCGTCAGCAACAACGACAAGGAGCGCTTCTAAGCGGAGATTGCTATGGGCTTCTACGCTCCTGGTTTGGTGTTTCGCACCATCGAAGTGCCTCGTATGCGCCGGGCGTTCACGGTCCTGCAGTCGGACATGGAGAAATACTTGCCGAATCTGAAAGCACTTGCTGGACGCCTCCTCACGCAGGAGTATGATCGCGAGAAAGCAGAGTTGATAGCCCGGCTGCATGATGAGCCAACATTGGGTTTGATTTCCGACGGATGGACGAGCGTTAATAAAGAGAAGGTGATCAACTATGTCGTAGTGTCGCCCTTGATGCAGCCCCTACTTTGGTGGACGAGGACCAGCGGCAAAGATGAGCAAACGGCTGAGTACGTGGCGAGCGAGATCGGTGCTGTGATTGACGAGATCAACGAATCCGCCGGTAAATATGTTGTGGTGTCTGTGACGACCGACAACGCCCCCGTGATGCAGAAGGCGTGGGAAATCCTGGAGGCAACGCGTCCGATTTTCTGCAACAGGTGCAGTAGCCATGCACTCAACCTCATATTGGAGGAGGTGCTGTCGCTCCCATTGATGACGTCCGCGTTGTCTCGGTCCGTCACTACGGCGAAGTTCCTCAGGAACCGCCTGCAGCTTCTCGCACGATTTGGGAGGCTACAAAAAGAAGGTGATGAAGAACATCGACGCGCACTACGTTTGCCTGTGCCAACGAGGTGGTACTCAAGCGTCGAATGCATTAAGAGTGTACTGGACAACCGCCGGACCATTGGCAAGTTATTTCGTCACTCAAAGTTCATCAAGCGAAGGTTTGGGCGCTGGCGCGCTGTTCTCGCCGAAGTCCGAGCCATCGTGGCAGACAAGGGCTTCTGGAAGCTTATCAAGCTGGTTCAAACCCTCCTCGAGCCGATTGTTGAGGCCGTCGCTATGCTCGAGCAGGACACATGCTGCATATTCATGGTGTATTGGCAGTTCAGCCAGCTTCAACGGAGCTCCGTGCACACAGAGCGCATTTCAGGCGTCCCAATGACCGTCCAGGGCAGCATATTGGCATCCATCCAGGACAAATGGCGTTTTGTGCACACCGACACGATGGGCATCTCGTTTTTGCTGGATCAAACAAAATCCACTTCGGACTTCGTAGACAACGATTTGACCAAGACTGTCAAGTCCATCTAGGAACTTGCTGAAAGGATTGGCCTCGTGGAGATGGCAGCTGAAAAGCAGCAAATTGCTGCTGAGGCTGATGAGTTCAATCTAAAGAAGAGCCGCTGGTCAGCCGAGACCAGGGAGGCGGAAGGAGAAGTCTCTCCGGTGGCGTGGTTGGTGAACAAGGTCGCCAGGGCGCCCGACAAGGAACACTACTATCCGCTCCTCGCCCCGTTAGCTGCACGGATTTTCGCAATTCCAACGTCACCGGCTGCCAGCGAGCGATCGTGGAGTATCCACGACTTCATACACACCAAGCGGCGGAACCGTTTGAATGCGATGCGTGTAGAAGTGCTCGTGTTCATCTACTGCAATGCTGGCAGCAAGGATGCCAAGGCCAACATATTTTACAAGCTAGGAGACGAGAGCGAGGACGACGACGATGGCGAGGCGGACGTCGACGGAGTGGATCAGGACAGTGAGGTCTCAAGCGTCAGCAGCGCTAGCAGCGGCGGTAGCAACAGAGCGATCGAAGATTTCTCGATATCATACGAAGGCAGCGAGGAACAGAAGCACGAGGATTAACTTTAACAAGAATCTATTTTTGGAGTGACTCGTTTTGGCAATAATGCACTACATTGATGGCATTGATGAACTCCGTGCACTGCATTTATGCCATACCGCAAGCATTTGCCCACCCCTAATGCTAACATCTATGGTGTTTGTTATTATATTGTAGAATTGAAGAATACTGTGGTGTCAAAACGGGTCTACAAGTCCCCGTATCAAAAGACAACAACTCTGGGGAAGCTGCCGTCCTCAGAAACATGCTGGCTTTGTGTCCTCCATCTTCTTCGTCACCGTCGCGGATGGTGGTCACAGATCGCTTCTACACGTCGGTTAGGCTCGCCTTGGAGCTGTTGCACCGCCGCATATATTTGACCGGCACCATCCATACAGACAGATCAGGCTAGGCTCCTGGTGTTATCACGAGCATGTCCTACAAGACAGTGAAAGAGAATAAGGAAATGATTCCACCACAAGGCACTATCAAGCTTGCCCAGAACAAACAGTTCCCACAAATTACGGCGACCATGTGGATGGACCGTAACCCCGTTCACCTCCTGTCTAGTGGCAGCAGCCGAGTGCTAGGCACCTGCAGTAAGTTTACCGCTGTCGGGAGTGCATGGAATCACTGCTAAGTGAGTGCGATGTATGTGTATAACAGTGCGTCGTGTGGATGGCGAGCAGCAGCCGATTCCTGCCCCGCAGTTGGTTTTGGATTACCATCGCTGGATGAGTGGCGTCGACATCCTCGACCAACTCCGGATGCAGAAGTATAGCGTGCAGCAGTGTTACAATACTAAGAATTACTTACAAATCACTGTTTCTAGGTCTGCTAGATATGGCATTGGTAGACGCATTCATCGTGCACCGCCATCACCAGAAGGTGAATAACAAACGCCCGCCTAAACACTTCACCTTTTTTTTTGAGACGTTGATGGAACAGCTCCTGGCAATTAATTCTCCTGAGGCCTACGCAGCTATTGAGGTACGCCCTATGTTGGTAATTTCAACATAATCATTTCTACTTTGTGTTGTCAGCTAACCTAATGTGCTGTTATGTTTGTGGTTTGGTTGAATAACGTGCAACGCGTGCTGAGGACAGGACAGCGTCTCCAAGGCGGGCGCGCGCTTCATCAAAATCTCCTGCAAGAGCGACACTAGCGATGGAGGACCGACACCGTTTGGATGAAAATCCTGACACTGTTGACGGCGAGCATGGTGTTAAGCGACGACAGCGCTCATGAAAAATTTGCGCGCTCTATAAGGTCAAGCCAAGAAAGTTCACGAAGTACTTCTGTCCTAAGTGCTCTAACGGCAACCGACGGTGCGTTGAAAGGCGATATATTGGCTTGCAGCGATATGCGTCTAACTACCTTGTGTTGTTCATGTAGTAATTATCTCTGCAAAGTAGCGCGCGAAGCGAGAGAGAACACATGCTTCAGTATATGACACAACGACTGGGTCAACGGAGAAGACATCCCGCGACTTTTGCTGGAGGACCACAAGCTTCGTAATCGGCCACCGCCTTCGCACCCGGGGAAGAATTGTCGGTGTCGAGATACTACGGAGGGAGGCGAAGGGCGAGGCAGAGGAGGTGACGCTGAGCAAGACGGGGGCGACGAATTGGGTGATGACACGGAGGATATGACCATTCTTTAGCTATAAAGCTGGTTGATAGCTAAGCTTGCAATCAATTGAAACGATTTCGTTTCTTGTAGTCATTGGCTTGAGCAACTAGAGCCACTACTGCTTGACGTGTGCAACACTACAAAAAATGGACTCACTGATAAACAGTACACTTCTTATGTTCAAGTGGCTGACATAAGTGACACAGGGGATCAAATTAGGCTACATTAGGGGTGTGCATGTTGGCACTGCCCTCACTATGCGTGCTGGTCACATCCCATACCCTCACCGAACCCCGACGTACTTAAGTGAAGTCCTTTACAAAGATTCATATGTTAATATACGGGACAGGTAAAAATTATCCTCGTAAACAGGTCCGGGAATCAAGGTGTTAAAACAATGTCCACAACGTAAAGGAATTTGTTTAAAGTTTATAATACAACACCTAAAAATAAAGTTTCTCTAAGGCGGCTTCTAGCAGTGTCAGTATTGCTTCAACCTCCTTCTGCTCTTATTCATGTAGTGTTGTCCAAGCTTGAGCCCTAATCAGCCGTCATCACTCACTCGGTATTGCTGGATCAAGCTTTCGCTCATTGTCCAAAATTCCCCACTGCTGCCTTTAAAAAAGTTTGGGCCGTGTCTCAGTCCCCCTTAGCGCTTGCAAGAGTCTCGCGGGGGTTGTCTCCGAGCTTCCGACACAACGGTTCATCGCAGATGAGTCGCACCGAGGACGATTCGAACTGCCGACAAGAGCAAGACGCAGCGGAGCGTCGACAGAGCAGACTAGCGATGCTAAATACCCGTTACCTCCACTTTGTCGCCCGGACGCACACCGTCAACGAGGTCATCGAACGCGAAAAGGAGAACAGTATAAGTGTTGGAAACACCGGAGAAATCAAACTTGATGAATTCAAATTTATGGTGTAAAAACCGCTTCACTTTCTTTTCATAAACCTATGTGCAACCAGGCCATTAGTTATTCCAGAAATTATGATCTACATATACATCTGGAGCACAAGTACGACGAGGCCTCTGGCAGCAGCTTCTCGGACCAGCTCACAGTCATCTTCGAGAAGGAGAACCGGACGAGGAGGTCTGAGAGCGAGTGGTCAGTTACCAATCCCGCCAGCCAAAGCCGGAGTTACCCACTATATGACAAAGAGTTCCTTGCCATCCCCCCCCGATGCACAACGCGCCGCCGGCGTCGTCGCCTCCTGCACCCCCGAAACGCAGCACATCTCGCTCGACTCTGTGAACCTCCAAAGGCCATGGAGCTAATCGAGCAGCCCACACGCCTTCCAGTTTCCTCTCGCGAACACTTGCACCTCAATCGTCCCCTTGAATTGTCCTCTAGACTTGAGCGATACTGTCTTCGGGGTCATTCCTTAGTTCTCTGTGCTTGTGATATTTGTAAGCGGCAACTTACTGACGTGGCTGAAACTGCCCCGAAGAACGCTGAGATCGGCATCAACCACTATTCATTCGACAAAGCTGATGGAGTGTGTTCATTAATGCAAACTAAAACGGAATAAAACGCCACCACACAGCCACTAATAGAGATAATACACGTTTGCTACATTGTCGTTGCTAAATACGATTGCTGAGCTCTGATTGGGCGAAAAGCGGTGGTAAACCATATGGCTGAATACTGTATTTGGTTTCAGCATGGTCTAAAACGCACCCTCCGGGAATTCAGGCTGGGCCTCGGCACGGCCACTCCATTCGTATTGGCTCTGAGGGTCCTGCGTGGTGTGGCCTGTGTGATCGGAGAACGGGGCAGAACTCCTTCTTCCTTCGCGTCGAGCTCGTCCCTCTCCGCGCAGTACTGATCAACCAAGCCTGTGACATCGCGGTTTGGATGTGTCGACAAATTACGCTCACTGCACCACGGACACTTCTCCAATCGTTTCACGATCCCCCCTTTTGATCTGGGAGAGCGTTCGTCGCGGTCGTCACGATCTTCTCCGGCGGTCACCGCCAAATTCATAATGATGAAAGCTGTACCCGTCGCCCACGTCGAACGAAGAACCCGACTTGCGACAGTTAACCCTTTCGCGAACCACCTTTATTAACTATACAATACAAACCTAAGGTATTCAATAGTAAACGGTCGGGAAATTCGCCCTTTAACGAAATCACGCGAGAGGATCCACAACGGGCTTGCCGAAGGCCTACTCCTTGGTCTTCCTGGACAATCGGAAGAGTAGGAAGTTGACCTTCGCCTTCGGCGCCTGGCGGGTGTGTGTGGAGTGGAGTGTGTGTGTGTGTGAGGAGGGGTCTTCGCGAGCTGTAGTCAGGAATTTACAAATAGAGCATGTACCGAATCTACCTTAAATGTCTTATTCAGGTCGTTGTGACGCAATAGGATAGGCACATGCTAAACCACCTGTTCGAGCTCGTTAAACTGCAGCTTTTGCAGCGCTCTTTCCAGCGCGAAAATTGTCAGTCTGCTTTTCGAAGGAGGTTTCTTCCATTTCAGTAGCGAAAATCACTCTCGCCAGTGGCTGTTCCTGGGAATGTCGTTGCTAGGCCGCCAACAAACTTTTGTGGCGCAGGAAATGCTTTATCCACAGCCCTCCATTGTTTTTCGAATGATGGCACACTGTTTGTCTTCTCGTTTTCGTCGTCGGTGTCACGGTCAATGCGCTTTTGGAAATCGTCTTGACGACAATACAGCTTACACATTTCTGAATGTTCTCGCTGGATTTTATCGATATCCATCTCACTCCAGCGAGGTTGGATTCGCTCGCGATGCGTGGTGATTAATGCAGATAAATCTCGACCTCGTAGCTTAATCAAATCAGACGGGAAAGCCGGAGGGAATTCGCTTTCGAACGGTTCATCCCCCCCCCGTTATTCTGGAGTGATGGAATGAATGCGTTCGATCAAATTTACCACCACACCCGCAAAATCCTTCGTCAACTCAGAACAATCTAAATTGCCTAGTGAATGGATAATATAAATCGCAAATCTACCGTCATCCAAGAGGATGTCGAATATCTGTTTTGGATCTACTGTCCTCATCTGAGTTCACGTGCCTTCCTGATCTTTGTTCTCCGCAATATACGCCCCAAAAACATCTCCTGATAATCTCATGAACTCTGTTTCTGCTCCGTAACAAGTGCCGAGCGCCCCTGGTCTTTCGTATGCGGTCGTATGGCGTGCCGTTGCTGTCGCTCACTTTTGCTACGCTTTGCATGTGCCATTACAGCAACATCTACTGACAGCCGGTCGGACTGTCGGAACAAAGGCGAAAACTTCAATATAATGATACACGAAGGTCTTACTTAGCACGTAGGTGGCCTTACCAAAAACGCGCGAAACCGTTTTGTCGATGTGCGGACGACCCAACTATTTAGAGCTTCTACCAAAATTAGAATAAGGCGCGCTTGCCTTATTTAGCGAGAATTGTCCTATTTGTAAATGCCTGGCTGTAGTGCATTGAGGGCTACGACATTGACCACTACCAGAGTGGTGCGCAACAGCGCCGGCAGCATCCGTGCAGAGTGCTGTCCACGAGCCACAAGTCCAACCCCAACCTCACGGGTCTCAACGGAGACACGAGCTCCAGCGAGCACTTCGGCGACGACGTCAAGAGCATCTTCTAGCCGATGGTCGCTCAAGCCCCGTACTACGGCAACGGGTGAGCTTGTGGGCTTTGACATCCACGAGGACCAGGGGGACGTCGCCATGTACGCGGGGATCCTGATCGTGAACGTAGACACCCGCGAACGTATCGAGCGACAGATGCAAGGAATCGTTGAAAGCCGCAGTATCACGCGGCGGCGGTTTCAGAGTGGGGTCGAAGTTCGAAGGGGGAGGCGCGGAGGCAATGTCCGAGCCCGATGCGTCTTGATACCCGATACCACGACGACACTGGCTTGGATTGATCAGCGTCCGACTGCTCCAAGTTGCAACGTTCGATGGTGTTGTTCGCGTGGCAACAATGGCACGCGGAAGGCTTGGTCGGTGATGTTTGTCGCTCGGTGCAAATGTAGAAGTGACTGAATTGCTCTTGCTTAGGGCAAACTACCTGCTCTAGATCTCCTTGCTCGACCCTCTGTACGGTCGGTCGTTTTCCAACTACTCGTGCTACTTCTCTAGCTGTCATTGCGAAACTCCGTACTCGCTAAATCCCAGCAACGGCTGCACGATGTAGCTTCGGCTACAACAGTCGGTATCTTTGATGCCCTCCCCTCGTGGCAGCACGTATGTGCATTCCGCGCGTTGTAGCTCGGGCTCCATAGATCAATTTATCAAAGCGGCTGCCAGGCCATCCGGAGCAAGCAACTTCAACTCAGGATAGTGGCGCTACAGATACGCCATCAGCGTATGGACTACCCGTGTTCACATTGGACTGAGCAGTTTGCAGTCCAGAAGAAGCGACGACAGAGCGATGAAGCCGCCGTGCGAATCCTTGCTTGTGTCGGAGTCGAACATGTTCAGCGAGAGAAGGGGAACACTTGCGTCTAGATTGCGGCTGCTCAAGACTCGAGTGACCTTGTGGTCTTTGACGACCGACGTGTTGGAGACGTAGCCGAACGCTTTGTTTGTCGCGGTCATGTTCCAGGCTCCTCGGTCGAAGATCCACTGCTCGCACGTGCCAGCCCCCTTGGCATGCTGCTCCCCTCCCCGACGGAAGGAGTGAGACATCAAGCGCTCCGCTACGCCTATCGGCTTCACGACTCTGTCGAGAATGCGATTGACGTAAATGTGGGTTCCAGGCGCTGCACCGGGTGACTTGTTTTTGTTGGCTCGTTTGGACTCAGCTTGGCGGTTTCTGGCTGGTTCATCAAGTCGATGGGCAGCGTGGCTGGTGTGCGCGCGACTTGTGAAACTGCGTGTTGCTCCGGTAGTTGTCCCAGCAGTGATACCCTCGGCGACGTCAGGGTCACCAGTGCAAGCGCAACCACGAGAAGCGGACAGGTGGCCAAGTCATCGCCAGGAAACAGCGAGAGACCGTGCTAGTCAGATATCTTGACTCGGTTGAATCGCACGAAGAAGATGTTGCCAGAGCCGATAGAGAGGATCGCCTTTCGCAGCAAAGTGAGGTCCGGCGCTCACCCGGAGAGAAGCCAGAGAGACAGCACTGCAGAGCTGCGTCCTGGTAGTTGTCGGAGTTGACAACCGCCGAATAGAGATGCACCATCATCTATTTTAGATCCTTCTTCGTGCATGCTGGGGCCTTGTTGACAGAAGCACCGACTATCTCTTCATCCAGAAACACTCGAAAACTTACCCTTTCTTGAGCTGGGCCTTGTCAACGGCCGCACGATATGGGGGGGGGGGAACTGTTCCAGCAACCAGTTCTTGGCCTGTCGGAAGTACGGCAGCGGACCAAGACTTGGCCCTTCTGGCTATCTTGAAAGCAAGGCACATCCCAAACTTGTCAACGACAGCCTCCAGAACGAGCGGGCCGCTTTCCAACTGCATGCACGGTTTAGGTAGTCCCATCGGACGCCTTTCTCTTCGAGGAAATTCATGAAGGAGCGTGCTGCACTCTCACGAGCCGGTTTCGTGTTGATCGGGGCAAGGTCGTTCAGGCTAATGTTTGGTCCCACTATCGTGGACTCAGCAAGCTCTAGCTCATGGACAGAACGTAATCCAAGCTGTCAGCCTGAACCGTCGCCATGAAATCCAGTCTGTCGACGATGTAAACTACGTACATACCGTTAGTGAGCTTCTCATGCTGTTTGATTGATGAAATAGAGTAAACAGCTTGGTACTGTTCGTACCAGGGCTGGATCTCTTTTAGTTGTGTTACGACACTCTGTGGCATGCAGCACTAAGAGTTGATTTCGCTTTTTTCTTAGCAATTAGATAAGCAGCACATTAGAATCGACGATATCACCATGCAAACGTGCGCAACAGCCATCTCCTTGTCTGAGTAGGCTAGTATCTTTTCACGCGAAATGGAGTAAAATCGGGGTCCTAGCCAGTCTTGACGGCGCTCTCGCCCCTTGTGAGCCTATTTTAGAGGCCCTTGAGGTAGTTTGTGAGCTCCGATTCCAAAGTTTCGCTCATGATGCAGTCGTAGTCGCGGAACAGCTTGAATAGCCCCGACCAATGTGTGTTCAAGGCCGAGCAGCTCAGAACACCACCGCCTCCTTGCACACCAGCGTCACGAGCCATGTAGCAACGTCCTTTGCAGCCACAGACGCACAGTGGGCGATACTGCGGTCGTGGGTGGCGAGAGTCTTGATGCTAGTGCGCAATTGCTGTAGGGTGCAGTCAGCGGTGCCACTAAGACCTTCAAGAAAAGGCTCGGGCAAACTCGGGTGCGAGGTGCGGCTTGTTGTAGATAATCCAAGCAAGGAAGCGGCAGTAAGAGTTCTGGTAAGTAGATCTTGAGCGTGCGGTGACGGCGTTATCTCGAAGCTCACGAACAGTGCGCTCTGACTTCTCCCAATGGTGGCCCTCCATTCGAGTTCGACAAGCATCTGACTTGTTCTGAGCAAGTTGCGATTTGCTCAGCGACTACAGATTTCTACAGGGGGGGGGGGGGGGGGGGGCAAATTGAGACCTCAGAAAATGCCAGACCTTTTGTCTAACACAAACCAGAATGCAGACCATACTATCAGACGAATTTCGGGGAATGCCTGTCTATCTGTAGTAACCCCGTATTAGATCTAATTACCTTGATAATGACTACGCCTTTTCCAGGCCAAATTCACAAAGAACAAGGCCAAGTTCACAAAGAACAAAATCAAATGCACTGGAACCCAAATCAAATGCACACTGTGCAAGTTCAAGTGCACAATCCTACTATATAGAATGTGCCGACTTTTATTGTCTTGAGTAGGTGATCCAGCCATAAGGACCCCCCCTCCCACTGCGCGCCAAAGCAACCACGTTGAGCTCGGCGGCACTCCCTCGCTTCCACCAATCCTGCTTGTCCCTCCCCGATTCCGCCAATAGCTGAGCTGCCGGTTTTATCCTTGGGTTCGCTCGCCTCGTGCGGTGGCCGGGGGGTCTCACGCACGCTGGCCGTTGCCCACTTCGGAACCTTCTTCGTGAGCGCCATGCCATCTCGCTACAACCGCTACGCGCTCGCTATCAAGCTTCGCATCCTGGACGCTGCTCGCACTGGAGGTGACTGGCAAGCCGTGGCTGAAGCCACCGGCGTCAACATCAACACTGCTCGCTCCTGGCTACGTCGTTATCCTACAAGCTGTGCTGCTTTGCAAATCTCATTGCGTGGCGGAAGACGGGCGCAGAAGATGACAGCTGATGGACTTGCCTTTCTCATGTCCAAGCTGGCGGTCGACCCTGATCTAACGCTTCGCCAGCTTGCGGACGAGCTAAAACGAGCCTGCTCCATCTCGGTCTGCGCGCAAACCGTGAAGAACCATCTGGATGCAAGTTTCATTACGATGAAGCAGTCCCACAAGGAGCGTCAGTACATGAACACCGAGCAAAACAAAATCAAGCGCAGGGACTTCCTCGTCCGATTGCAACAGCTGCAGGCCGCTGGAAAGTCCATTATCTACATGGACGAGACCAATTTTAATCTTTGGTCGTCCCGCACGCGTGGTCGCAGCATTCGTGGTCGTCGCGCTGTCAAGAAAGTGCTTGCAGGGGGTGGCCAAAATCTGCAGGTGATTGCCTGTGTGGGCAAGGGTGGGGTCATTCACTACGAGACGAAGCTGGGCAGCAACAAGTACCACCACTCGAATGACTTCATTCGCAACACATTGCGAAAGTTCGCGGACGTGAGCAAGGTGGTGGTGGTGCTAGACAATGCACCATGCCACGCCCGCGCAGAGGCCGTCTTCGAGGAGCCGGAGTTTGCGGCAGCTACTCACCTACGTTTGGGCCCCTATTCACCTATGCTTAACCCGATTGAGAACGTGTTCTCAGCGTTCAAGTCGGCTGTGAAGGACTTCATGACAGAGCGCCGGGCGGAGATCCTCGCTGTTCCGCCTGGCACAACGATGAAAGCGCACCGCCAACACTTCCTGATCGAGGCTGCCGTAACGCTCTTCCCCCGCATTGCGACCGCGCAGCTTTGTGCGTCATGCTACCGCCACACACTCAGATTCCACGTCAAGGTGGCGGCGCTCGAGGACACGCCAGTTGGTTGCTAACCTGTAGCAAGAAGCAAGTACTTACAATTTGCATATTTGTCAGGGTATTTGATTTGGAAGGTCTATTGTACTTGCTTAAATGCATTTGAACTTGCACATTGTGCATTTGATTTGGGTTCCAGTGCATTTGATTTCGTTCTTTGGGAACTTGGCCTCGTTCTTGTGAACTTGGCCTCGTTCTTGTGAACTTGTCGTGGAAAAGGTGTACAAAACAAGGTGCAATTCGATCGCGATATATAAGCGTCACCTGGTCTTCACGATTACCGAGTAAAAGATGGGCATTCTGCTCCAATAGCGTGCATATCTACTATATCAATCGCCGAATCTGCACATCGACTCGGACATCAACTCGGATATGCAGACCAAGGAAATTGGGACTCGCGATCAATTTACAAATCGATCGAGTTAGAAACAAAATTCGCGAGCGAAGCGGTTCTCACAATACCAATAGTGAATTCAAGTGAAGTCGGCGATATGATGATATTCATCCGTAAATCCGTTAGCTTCTCAGTGGGTGGCTTTCAAAGCTGGTACTATTTTTATCTGATAAATTCTTGCCAGACCAACGGAAATGTAGCGCGGCTGGCGCAATGGATAGCGTATCAGACTTCGAATCTGGGGGTTGCGGGTTCGAGTCCCGCGTCGCGTACACTTTTGCCAACGATTAAAATTCATTTTTATGATAGGAAACAAAAAGTACCTTTGTAAAAAAAAATAAACGCAGCAAATCTGTGCATTTAGTACGCCTTCGTGTTAAGCTTCAAGACAGCATATTCTTATTATTCCAGTAAACGACTTCAAATTAAATTCAAGTAGAACTTTAAGGTTTCCAGCCATGGAAAGCGAACCCGGCTAACAGACCTTCGCTAGGACTAGCGGCAGGACAACATGGAAATGCATTGGTTTCAATATAGCGTCCAAACTAGTTTCGTCCTACGGATCCGTGTAGGCTAACATTTGTACAGAGACAAAAACTCGGCGGCGAAGTATAATAGTGCGTGCTCTGCACGAGGTCGGGAGCGAGTGCTGTGCTGGTAAGCGAGCAAAAGTATTGACACGAGTGGGATTCGAACCCACGCCCGAAGACTGGTGCCTAAAACCAGCGCCTTAGACCGCTCGGCCATCGTGTCCTCCTAAATAGTAAACCACAACCACAATACAATTCCTTACATTCACACAGCAACATTCAACAGCATTCAACAACATTCAACAACATTCAGCCACCCTATAGTAGGATACTGGCTGGACCACCGGAAAAGTGCCAGCCCGCCCTGCCTTCCGACAAGAACCAAGAAACAAAGCGACAAGGCTCTCCTTACACTAGCTCACAAAACTGGTATCTACATGTGTATACATTATTCGTAGCCCACACGAAGTGCTCGTAGACAGAACGCGCTCGCAAATCCTGGACCTCGACCTTCCGTCCCTGCCTGCCATCCTGACAGCTTCGAGTAGTACCGCGTGTGTCCCCACTAAGTACGCCTCCATCAAAACCAGCGGTCGTGAAGCGCTCCAGCCGTCGTGAGCCAGTCTCCAGTCTTCCGGCAGCGATGGCGTTCGTGGCGACAGCTCGTCTCGCGGCGCGCGCGGCCTCGTTCTCGTTGTCGCGCTCGCGCTCGCGCCTGGCGACCTCTGCGCGCGCGTGTCCGCTGCTGGCCAGTACGGCGGCCTCCTCGCAGCAGCTGCAGTTCCCGTGCGCGGCGCCTCCGTTCCTGTCCGTGCGCACCAAGGTGAGCGAGCGCGCGCTGCGCCGCAAGAACCTGCGCAAGATGAAGAGCCAGAAGGGCGCGAAGGTGCCGGTGCTCAAGGACACGCTGCGCAAGCTGTACCTGCGCACGCACCCGGACCTGTTCGGGCGGTACCCGGAGCAGCAGCGCGCGAACGAGGAGTCGTACAAGGAGCTGCTGGGCATCCTGGACGCGATCGAGAAGCACAACGAGTTCCCTCCGGCCAAGACGCTGGTGCTGCCGTTCTTCCTCAAGACGCCCGTGGAGGGCGAGTTCAAGGAGGTGGACCTGCAGCTGCGCACGACGGGCGGCGCGTGCAACACGCTGGTGGAGGAGGCGCTGGGCCGGTTCTTCGGCGAGTGCGGGCTGCCGCAGGCGTTCCAGTGGGGCGAGGGCAGCTGGGGCAAGGCTGTGGGCAAGGACGCGGCGGAGAACTCGAACCTGGGCTTCGACAAGGAGGAGGAGGCGCGCGAGAAGGCTCGCCAGGAGGCGGAGGCGGAGGCGAAGCGCGAGGAGCAGATCCGCCAGTCCGCTCCCGCCTACAACCCTGTGGACCGAAGTGCACCGGAGGACCACTCCATTGAAAAGGTGCTGAACGAGCTGGACGATACACTGCAGTTGATTGCTGCGATGCCGTACCTTGATGAGGAGGACGAGCAGCAGCGTGCGATCAAGGTCCACTTCGAGCAGGGCTCCGGTCTGGACGACCTCGATGCCCAGGGCTATTCGGTTAAGGCAGGCACCATTAAGATGTGGCAAGGCGAGCGTCACCTGAACACGATTATCAGTGGCGTGGACGCGGACTCGGCGATTATCCTGCAGCGAATTCTCTTGCACACGCTTGACATCGAGAAGCAGCTGAACGAAATCATCGTCAAGGGAGACATTGAGGACGATGAGGACGCTGCCGCTGATGCGCAGAACAAGTAAAGCGAATAGAGACCAGACAGAGTAGAGCACCTCAATGCATGTAGCCTTCGTCGGCGTGTATTTTTCGCAACCTATTTCGAGTCTAGTCACGCCTAGCAAGCTGGCTTTAGTGAATCTCGAATGCTTGAGAACAGGCAGCAATACCCCCCAAGACGTGTATCCATGATAAAGACGCACTCGTCGAGGAGTGCTGGATCGAAGCGTGCCTCAGCTATTAGTCCTGTCTTCCGAAGCTCCAGCCCAGTGGTACTGTATGGAGGACGGCAAGACATGAATCGTTTCGGCAACAGAAGCAACAATAGTGTTCATCCAATTGCACCTGTCGTCAAGTCATTGGTACCAAGGCCTACAACTGCAGACTGTGAAAGTGGCCCAACACCCACCAGTGGTCCACGAACTGACACTGCTCTAAACTCTGAAGACTACGTGGTCAGGGTACGAGTGCTGCATGGCATCGATCTGTACATCCCAGGCAAGGTGCCATCATGTCAACATAATGGACATCCAGCAGTCAATATTGCCGTCAATGGCAGCCCAATGCAGTCGTCCACAGCGGCTCAGCATGCTCGTAACCACTCCATCTGGAAGAAGCACGAGCTAAAGTTCCAAGTTAGCGCTGCGTACCAAAACCCACCGACTGCTGAAGAAATGGGTATACCGTCCTGCTTTATCTCGATGTACGTGTCACTGTATCATACTGCTTGCTCTTGTACTAAGAAGAACGAGAAGGTGCCAAGCTCCCTAGCAATTGGAGAAGTTGGCGAGCTACAATTGCCGCTGGGAAGTGAGGGCTATGAGATTTCGCGATTTTTTCCAGTCATCAGGCGTCAACAGCAAAGCTCTCAATCCGCACGTGTACTACTTCCAGCAGGCAAAATCAAGCTTCGGATTCGTGTTGAAAAACGTACGGCTGATTGTACTGTGGTGCAACCAGAAATTCCCAAACGACCACCATTTGCACTGCCTACTAACTTTGGGGAAGCACTGCAACTGAAACGTAAGCAGCTGAGAGCCACCGTTGTGCCCGAAGACAATTCACAAAAAATGAGCAGTCAGCAACTGTCCCACGTTGCCACTGAGGCCGCTGTAGAGCTGTTGAAGGAGATCAATTCGGAGACAGCCCCCGACCACATTGACGCTAGCGATCTGAAAGTGGAAGGTCGAGTCGGAGAAGGTATTCACTCTTGCGTGAGTCTCGGAGTCTTGCACCGCGGTGACAACGATAGTGATCGACAAGTAGCAGTAAAAGAATTTCGGCATCAGCATTCGACTCCACCCGTTAGTGTACTCCGCGCTTTTAGACACGAGTACCGGATTCTGGAGAGGTGTCGCCGCCAAAATGGCCACCACCACGTTGTTGAGCTGCTTGGCGTAACACTGGAACCTCGCTTGATCATTCTAATGGAATACTTCAATCACGGCAGGTGAGGGCACTCCACTGCATACTGTACCTGCTGGCTGTAATTAATACTCATGCGCGCATCGTGACTCTAACCGCCTCGACAAGTTTGGCTAAGTGTTTGCAAGATGAAGCCACATGGGGACGAATATCGATCAAGCAGGTAGGCCTTCATACGAACTCTGTTTCCTACTTTGTTTAAATTGACATATTTTACATGCACGGGCAGAAAGCTTTACTTGGACTCGAAATTGCTCAAGGAATCGCGTGGCTGCACAAGCACGGCATGATTCATCGCGACATCAAAACCCACAACATTCTTATCAACGGTGATCTGGCGACACCAAGGTCATCATTGAAGGTAAGCTTTTTCTCAGTTATTGTTCTTGCAAGAGCAACTTCCCTCTTACTATATTGGAGTAGATCGGTGACTTGGGTAGTGCCGTAGCGTGGCAGCAGCAGGAGCCACTATTGCTGGAAGAGGTTGGATCTTCAGGTTACACTGCTCCCGAGGTATTTGCCCACCACGGGTACGACAACAAAGTCGATGTTTGGAGCTTTGGTATTGTACTGTGGGAGCTAGCTTCAAGTTGTCCGCAAGATCGTATCAACCCGTTCACGGGGATGGAGGGTGGGGAGTTTGTCAGCAAAGTTCAAGGCGGATGTCGTCCCAAATTCGTTCATGCGCACCAGATCCGGTTTAAACCTGTTGTCGAGAAATGTTGGATAGTCAATCCATTGCAAAGACCGGAGATGGATGAAGTGGTCAAGCAGCTAGAGAAGCTCTGCGCCGAGCTCTGACACAAGCAGAAACTAATGATATGTGGGTTATCCATTTGGATATCGTGCAAGCAAGCGTGCTTTTAAACGTATAATCTCTAGTTTTTGGTTTCGCTATCCTCCTCTGACTCGGCCTCGTCGTCAGGGTCGACACCACCATTGGCGAGCATCTCGCGTACCTTTCTCTCAATGTTGAGAGTATGTAACAAGATCCGCTGGAGAATCAGAGCCGAGTCGGTGTCCACACCACTCGTCACCTTCTCAAGGTCGCGCTCACCCTTCCAGATTCTATGTGTGCCAGCCTTGATGCTATATCCGCGCTCATCAATCTCGTCAAGCCCAGGACCCTTCATGAAGTGCTCCCGCAGCTCTCCGTACTCCTCCTCGTCCATAAGTGGCACCGCAGCAATAATCTCAAACACCTCATTCAGCTCGCTCAGCAGCTTCTCAATCGACGCGTCCTCAGATGTCGTTCCGCTGTCCACAGGGTTGTAGGCGGGAGCGGACTGGCGGATCTGCTCCTCGCGCTTCGCCTCCGCCTCCGCCTCCTGGCGAGCCTTCTCGCGCGCCTCCTCCTCCTTGTCGAAGCCCAGGTTCGAGTTCTCCGCCGCGTCCTTGCCCACAGCCTTGCCCCAGCTGCCCTCGCCCCACTGGAACGCCTGCGGCAGCCCGCACTCGCCGAAGAACCGGCCCAGCGCCTCCTCCACCAGCGTGTTGCACGCGCCGCCCGTCGTGCGCAGCTGCAGGTCCACCTCCTTGAACTCGCCCTCCACGGGCGTCTTGAGGAAGAACGGCAGCACCAGCGTCTTGGCCGGAGGGAACTCGTTGTGCTTCTCGATCGCGTCCAGGATGCCCAGCAGCTCCTTGTACGACTCCTCGTTCGCGCGCTGCTGCTCCGGGTACCGCCCGAACAGGTCCGGGTGCGTGCGCAGGTACAGCTTGCGCAGCGTGTCCTTGAGCACCGGCACCTTCGCGCCCTTCTGGCTCTTCATCTTGCGCAGGTTCTTGCGGCGCAGCGCGCGCTCGCTCACCTTGGTGCGCACGGACAGGAACGGAGGCGCCGCGCACGGGAACTGCAGCTGCTGCGAGGAGGCCGCCGTACTGGCCAGCAGCGGACACGCGCGCGCAGAGGTCGCCAGGCGCGAGCGCGAGCGCGACAACGAGAACGAGGCCGCGCGCGCCGCGAGACGAGCTGTCGCCACGAACGCCATCGCTGCCGGAAGACTGGAGACTGGCTCACGACGGCTGGAGCGCTTCACGACCGCTGGTTTTGATGGAGGCGTACTTAGTGGGGACACACGCGGTACTACTCGAAGCTGTCAGGATGGCAGGCAGGGACGGAAGGTCGAGGTCCAGGATTTGCGAGCGCGTTCTGTCTACGAGCACTTCGTGTGGGCTGCGAGTAATGTATACACATGTAGATACCAGTTTTGTGAGTTAGTGTAAGGAGAGCCTTGTCGCTTTGTTTCTTGGTTCTTGTCGGAAGGCAGGGCGGGCTGGCACTTTTCCGGTGGTCCAGCCAGTATCCTACTATAGGGTGGCTGAATGCTGTTGAATGTTGTTGAATGTTGTTGAATGTTGCTGTGTGAATGTAAGGAATTGTATTGTGGTTGTGGTTTACTATTTAGGAGGACACGATGGCCGAGCGGTCTAAGGCGCTGGTTTTAGGCACCAGTCTTCGGGCGTGGGTTCGAATCCCACTCGTGTCAATACTTTTGCTCGCTTACCAGCACAGCACTCGCTCCCAAACTCGTGCAGAGCACGCACTATTATACTTCGCCGCCGAGTTTTTGTCTCTGTACAAATGTTAGCCTACACGGATCCGTAGGACGAAACTAGTTTGGACGCTATATTGAAACCAATGCATTTCCATGTTGTCCTGCCGCTAGTCCTAGCGAAGGTCTGTTAGCCGGGTTCGCTTTCCATGGCTGGAAACCTTAAAGTTCTACTTGAATTTAATTTGAAGTCGTTTACTGGAATAATAAGAATATGCTGTCTTGAAGCTTAACACGAAGGCGTACTAAATGCACAGATTTGCTGCGTTTATTTTTTTTACAAAGGTACTTTTTGTTTCCTATCATGAAAATGAATTTTAATCGTTGGCAAAAGTGTACGCGACGCGGGACTCGAACCCGCAACCCCCAGATTCGAAGTCTGATACGCTATCCATTGCGCCAGCCGCGCTGCACATTTACCGGGCAGTTCGGTTGCCAAAAAATAACGTATCAGTAAGCAGCCTTCCACGTACACTCTCCTCATTGATGGTACCTACAATCAAGAATCGACCTACATCATTGCTGTCTCTGCGTGCTTGTTTGCACCGGATTGAAAACAACAGTGTAGCTAGATGCTTCAGCTTCACTTAGTATTACGAATAGCTAGGTAACTAGAGCCTATCGAGTGAGATCAAGGGAGCATATCGGTTTGCATTGAATCACGAACTCATGGGAAGGTAAACGCACTACAGTACATGTATCAAGATACTCTCGCGTGCCCTACTCGAAAGAATATCTGTGGATTGACATGGCAATATACTTTCGCAATGATTTCCATGATGGCTTTCTCGTAGCCTTCACTGCGGTACTACATATACAAAGCCTCGTAATCGCTTTTCCATCGTTCTCTAATTTCGGTTGCAGGAATGGGTTCATCCATTGCCTTGCCGAAAGTTTCTGAGCTCACAAACGCTGGAATGCAAGATCTAAGAAAGAATTGCTAACCGCACGGCGGCGACAACAGGGACAGTCGAACTCGCAACTAACCTGAAGCGGCAGCTCTCCCGAAAACTAAAACAGCGGTTCTCAGGGTTGAACATGGCGTTAACCACTGGGAACGAGAGCTTGTCCGCTCTTCCGCTCGACATAGGGCGCAAGCTCTTTGCGACCCAGCCTGTTGTTTCGCAACGTCACTCCCCTCCCCACCAGTCTTCCCTTTGTTAGCGTCCCCAGTAAATTACCGCGTAAAACCAAAAACCATCAGGCGAAAAGATGGGTAAAATTAGCCTTCTCAGTCCCAAACTGGCGTCCACGAAGAAGAAGGTCGCCTTCCGCCCGCAGCCATGCCCCCGCACGCGCCGGAGTCCCCGCCCTCGTTCGCTGCCCCCGCGGACGACAGCGCCCTCGCGCGCGACGGTGACAAGGCCGCGCTGGGCTCGACGGCTCCGTCGCAGGGCTGGCAGCGCGACGTGCAGCTCGTGGGCATGATCTTCCTGGCCAGCTCGGCGCTGCTGGGCGCGACGCTGCACTCGCTCGTGGTCTCGGCACTCACGGACGCCGAGTGGGTGGCGCTGCGGCTGCCCACGTCACTGGAGGCGGCGCAGCAGCTGGGCGAGACGCTGCAGAGCTTCTCGGAGCGCCAGCCCGGCGCGCTGCTGCTCGCGCACATGGGCTGCTACCTGTACCTGCAGACGTTCGCCATCCCGGGCACCGTGTTCTTCAACCTGCTGGGCGGCGCGCTGTTCGGCGTGACGCTGGGCTTCCCGCTGTGCCTGGCCTACAACACGCTGGGCTCCGTCTTCATGTTCCTGCTGTCGCGCCGCTTCGGCCGCCGCGTGGTCACGCGCTTCTTCCCGCGCAAGCTGGCGACGCTGCGCAGCATGCTGGACGCGCACCGCGACGAGATGGCGCTCTACATGATCTTCCTGCGCGTGTTCCCGTTCACGCCCAACTGGTTCATCAACATGGCGTCGCCGCACCTGGCCATCCCGCTGGGCCAGTTCACGCTGGGCCCGCTCATCGGCCTCATCCCGTACAACTTCCTGAGCTGCAAGGCCGGCCTCATCTTGCGCGAGCTGCGGTCGCGCGGAGACATCATCGACACGGCCACCACGGTGCAGCTCATTGTGGTGGCGGCCGTGGGCGGCCTCGTGCTGCCCAGGCTCAAGAAGCACTTTGCCACAAGCGCGCCACTTCCCTCCACGTCGGCGTCGGTCAAGCAAGACTAGGTGACTAGATGTGTATTTCGTATACTCAGCGAGTCTTTCCCCCTGGAAGCACGGGTGCTTTACTGGGCTCGCTGTAGATAGATAATCTATGAGAGCTGTGCATTTGGCGTTTGCTACGGCAATTCCGACTGTAGTATTTGAATACATAGTTGAGAAAGATATCGAGATAGATAGCGAGTAGCAGTTCACGAAGCAGCGGACGAGCTGTGATACTCCTCCAGCAAATGCGCGATTTGAGACCGTTTGATTGGCAACCGGAACGCTGCGGTTAAAACTTCGTCGGTGTCCACCTGAATTACGAAACAGCAACGGAATAAACACAACGCAGAGGAACCGGATACCAGGCAAGCACACGTAGCGTACCTTGTTGGGGAGATCCCGGAAGTATTCCATGATGGTTTCGAACTTGGAACTCAACAGGGTCTCTGCAGACACGCATCGCAAGGTTAGCATGACACTTCTCCAGTCCGAGCTTCACGATGTGTTCTTACTTTGCGAGACCTTGAGCAACGCGAGCGCTGCGCGATAGATGACCTTCCAGCCCTCGTGGAGGAAGGCATCCCAGACTCGAGTGACGAACTCGAACGGGAAATTGTACGTGAACAGCGTGAGGAACCACTGCGTGAGGTACATCGTTGGATGCAAGCCTTCGTTCTCGAGGTGCGTCGAAAGCTGGGGCATAATCTGCTTGAAAAGTCCCTGGAAGACGAATGTTACCTCGGGCACCTTTGGCATACGCGGACGATAGAGGTCTGCCAGTCCGTAACGTTTGTGATTTAAGCATGCCACGAGCAGCCAGAAGGCCTGCTGCTCAGGCATGTAGCAAAGAAACATTGCCGAGAGGAAGCCCATGCCTTGGCAGTAGCCCACCTCAGGATCATGCAGCGAGTATGCCTTCAACACATTCATGAGAGCGCACTGGCCCAATGAGGAGCGGTCGCGGAACAGCGAGTGGCGAGGAAACGTGCGCCCGATATCGCGCGCGATGGTCTCTTCACAGGGCACTCGAGCTGTCTGCAGTAGTTGGTGGTAAACACCTGGGTTGTTCAGCAGCATTTGCGATGAACCGGCGAGATGACTCCACACTCGGCCACGCAATGCCTCTGGTATGCCCTTGCGGATGCGCTTCTTGAGTGTTCCCGCATGCCGCAGCTGACAGACCTCCCAGTCCTCCAGTTGCTTGCCGATCATCTTGACCCATTTCTGCGTACGACGATTTTCGAGCCACACGGCGTGCTTGTACGCGTTGGGGCTCGTTTGGCCTCCGTTGTAGCGCCTGCAACACGCAAAGTGAGCGTTATACACAGTACTTCATTTACTTGTGGTGGGTACTCACTTGTCAGTGACGAGGAAGCCGTAACGATCGATCGGCGCCATTGGGAAGGCCACCGCTAGTGCCTTAGTCTCCGTCTCCTCGGCCTTTGCTTCCTCTCCATCCGGCGACGACGGCGCAAGCGTCTCGCGGTCGGCATCGCTCTTTTCCCTTACGGCGGAGCGCTCCGTGTCCTCAGGTCCCGCTGCACCCTTCTCCAGCATCATACACACACTGCCCGCCTTGTACCAATAGTGAAGTTCACCTCTCCCCGTTTATTTATCGCCAGCCTTCGTCCACCCAATTTTAGAACTTCAACAACGCCAGCCAATCAGTCAAGAAGCACTATAACGTCACACATACGTTACCACTGCACACTAAATCAGTAGACCAAGCATCCAAGCAGCCGTTCCAGGATCGAGCTGCGCCAGCCCGCGCTTGATTCAATGAATCGAGCGGGGTGACGAGCCAGATGTAATACATGTAGCGGCGACAGCATGGTGGTCGACACCTCCGCCCGAGGATATCAGATC
The DNA here is from genome assembly GCF_018691715.1 of Phytophthora cinnamomi. Taxonomy (NCBI): domain Eukaryota; phylum Oomycota; class Peronosporomycetes; order Peronosporales; family Peronosporaceae; genus Phytophthora; species Phytophthora cinnamomi. Next base: position 284,666 of record NW_027151017.1, read on the forward strand.
CTTCGTCGCCAAGTTGCACTTCCCCGAGCGCGTGTGAACACATCGCACCCCATCGTGGCCGCGATCGTTAGCTGGAGACGAGCGAGGCTGCAGTTCAGCTAGAGGCGTACACTGCATTGCGCCTGCCGGTGCGATAGCGTCCGCAAAGATGCCAAGTATCAGCGGGTTACATAGGTACACACCTACAGGTTGGCTGGTGCGCTCCATCAGCCGCTCGGACTCCGAGTCGGAGGCCCGTTAGGTCACGTGGCGCACCCGCCAGCCACGGATGGCATGCCGGGCAGATTCGGTCCCGCCGCGCACTGAGCCGGGAAGAGAGACGGCGAGCGCTCGCGTACAGTACATGTACCGAATTTGAGCTTTCCTACAGCAGACATATCTCCTAAAGCACAATCCTCACTAGCCAATCATGTTCATCGGTGCGTCCAGCTCACCACTAAATGACAGCACATAATGCAGCTAAAACAGCCAGTTATTTTTCAAAGAGCGAGCACAATGGCGAGGTCCTCCGAAAAAGCGGCAGATTTACTCGCGGTTAATGCAGCGTGACTTCATAGCAAAATAGTGTGAGTCAGGGGCAACCGCTCACTTTAATGCTCGTGCAATGGGGGTGGGAGCTACATTGCTGCCGGATGTTGAGGAACATCTCGTTCGCTGGACCAACTCTACGTAACGAAGGGACCGACAGTGCTTGTAAACGTATCGGTTGATCCGGCTCGCGATATCGATACACTGACTACCGACGAGGAAGAAGCCCAATTACATGAATACACGTGCATCGTTGCATTTATTATGCTTTGCAATGCGTTTGTCGTTTTCACCTAGTGTTTTGCCCGAGTTATAATATCTGGCGCCCGATATAAAAACAGATGGCCATTAAATCCTCCAAGTTATAATCGCCAGCCTCGATATCGATATCGATTTACGCTATCTGTGGTCGAATTGCCGATCCAAAAACGAAATTCGGGCCGATTTAATTTAAATCGCGATGTCTGTGTACGGATGATAATGCCGCGCTTTATATATATAATATGCAATTGGACACTTACATCTGGACACTTGACGAGTGGTCGGCAGATCGCGCTGCTGATCTGTCGAAGCACCGCAGTTTCCGAAAACCTTCACCTTGCACAAGTGCAACATATACTCTCTCGACTACCGTTGGCGAGCCGTTTTTCTTATGCATGTGTATGGAATATGTATGCAGTATGTTAGCGATATATTTGGGCCTAACGTGCGAACACTGCAACGTTGGTACAAGTTGTTTTTGACCGATGGTGTGGTTGATGAAGGAGGTCGAACTAATCGCTCGTCGCGTTGGCCGAACGACGTGGTAACCCGTGTTCGAAAGTACGTGAAAGCCCACCCTACATTTTATTTAGAGGAGCTACAGCAGTTCATACGAAACGCTTTTCCTAAAGTAAAATGGTAGCGTAGTATCGACATGCGGTCTTATATGGCGGAGTGCAGCTTGCGCGACAGACAAGCGGAAAGCCCAGCGATACAGGAGCCGCTAGTGCACTCACAGACGAAGCTAACGAGCCGTTAAACACATCCAACAGAGCCGTATCGGAGTAGCAGTGGCCGGCGACGTTACCTCGGTGTCCTGAGAACCAACGATGCGCCCGTTATATTTAGTAGGAAGAGGTGGTGCGACTTACCTACACCTGGAGGTCGATTTACTACCATGTCGCATGTTTATGTCTTCGAATTATTTTATCACAGAAATCGATCTAAGCCCTAAATCCGAGCGACAAAATATCTGCAAACCACAATACATTTATCAGAGAACTGTTCTTGTGCATTTCACCTGTACACCGTACATCTCGTGTACAAGTGCAACGCGACAACTTCAATGTTCCAGGGGTACTGTATCATGTAGGAATTCTCAAATTCGGTACATGTACAGTAACATGTGTATCGCAGCGCTTCTTATCGACTGGCTTGCCGCGTCGCCGAAGGCGCGAAGATGACAGTGCCCGCACGAGAGCTCGACTCGAGCTCAGTCGCACTTTCTCTACCGAAGCCTCGGCGCCGAATCTCAAGACACATCGTGCTCAGGGCGTCTCCGCATCAGTGTGAGCCATCTCCAAGTTGGAGTCCAACATTGCGCAATAACACCCGCGAAGCAGTGCGCTCCCGCATTGCTCCGAGAGCGCGGCAGTCTGGCTTTCAGTGGGCCCCCATCGAGCTCCGTTATCCTCGTGGCTACGCCTGCGATTAAATTTTTCTGTACATGTACGTGCACTGTATGTTGAAGCTCGAATGGCTGTGCGACGCAAACGGCGCGAGACGCTCATTTTCCTCCTCCGCGAGCTGCTCGACTGGAACTGCAACGGGTTCTTGCGAGCAACGAAGCAGTACGAGCGTCGAGTAGTTCTCCATATACGTCATGGCGACTGATGTGCCAATCTTGCTAACAGGGAGCGAATTCTGCCGCCGAGCAACAACGTCGTCAGGCACATTGATTGATTGACTCCTTGTGCTTCCACCAATATCAGATTTGAGCCGCAGAGATTTCCCACCCACGCTTTTTCTGGAAGTGCGTGGCAGCCCTTGCTGGGACCTCTCGATCCACGTGACGACCAACGTGAGGTGTACTAATTGGTGTAGGTACAATAGGAATTGTATAGTCAACGAGATGATCGGATTCTACAGGGGGTATTCTATTTGGCACCGCAATACAAATTGGCATTTTCCGTTAGGACATCTTGCGTGACTCCCTGGTTTGGCTTGTGCGCTGCCGCAATTTCCAACAGGAGAAAAGGCAACACCTAATTGACGCTACGCGATATAATGGAATTTTGCCATAACTTAATTAAGCCACTGTGTAGCTTCATTTTCTACGCCCTCGGATTCTTGGCGCGAATGAGCGCTCATGCCTGACGAGTGGCCATACGAAGCTCTTGCCTTGTTTTGCATTGAGTAACAAGAGGCATCAATATGGATGGTGGGCGTGCTTCAGGTCAGGTTAACGTAATGTACTAGGATCGATTTCCGAATGAATGCGTCGTCCAGATTGGCGGAATGATCGAAGGGCGCTAAGAAGCTTGAACGTCCCTGTACACACGTAGCTGTTATGATGTGAAATTAATTTACATTTTACTTTTACAAGATTCAAAATATCAGATATTTCACCAGGTTTGAAAGTCTTTGCGTGAACATGTGTGAAACTGTACAGGAAAAAAAAAACATGTTCGAGCAGAGCACCCATACATGTACAGTAGCTCCATCTTGGGTTGCCGTGTACACGCGGTAGTATTGTTTCCAGCCCCACGTAAAGAGTTATTTTTCCTTGTTGAACTCGACATCAGCTTGTCGGGTCTTGCGATCCAATCGACCGACTCAACGCTCGTACTGCCTCGTTGCTCGCAAGAACCCGTTGCAGTTCCAGTCGAGCAGCTCGCGGAGGAGGAAAATGAGCGTCTCGCGCCGTTTGCGTCGCACAGCCATTCGAGCTTCAACATACAGTGCACGTACATGTACAGAAAAATTTAATCGCAGGCGTAGCCACGAGGATAACGGAGCTCGATGGGGGCCCACTGAAAGCCAGACTGCCGCGCTCTCGGAGCAATGCGGGAGCGCACTGCTTCGCGGGTGTTATTGCGCAATGTTGGACTCCAACTTGGAGATGGCTCACACTGATGCGGAGACGCCCTGAGCACGATGTGTCTTGAGATTCGGCGCCGAGGCTTCGGTAGAGAAAGTGCGACTGAGCTCGAGTCGAGCTCTCGTGCGGGCACTGTCATCTTCGCGCCTTCGGCGACGCGGCAAGCCAGTCGATAAGAAGCGCTGCGATACACATGTTACTGTACATGTACTGTACGCGAGTGCTCGCCGTCTCTCTTCCCGGCTCAGTGCGCGGCGGGACCGAATCTGCCCGGCATGCCATCCGTGGCTGGCGGATGCGCCACGTGACCTAACGGGCCTCCGACTCGGAGTCCGAGCGGCTGATGGAGCGCACCAGCCAACCTGTAGGTGTGTACCTATGTAACTCGCTGATACTTGGCATCTTTGCGGACGCTATCGCACCGGCAGGCGCAATGCAGTGTACGCCTCTAGCTGAACTGCAGCCTCGCTCGTCTCCAGCTAACGATCGCGGCCACGATGGGGTGCGATGTGTTCACACGCGCTCGGGGAAGTGCAACTTGGCGACGAAGGATCTGATATCCTCGGGCGGAGGTGTCGACCACCATGCTGTCGCCGCTACATGTATTACATCTGGCTCGTCACCCCGCTCGATTCATTGAATCAAGCGCGGGCTGGCGCAGCTCGATCCTGGAACGGCAACACAACGCTGCTACAGGTTTATTACGCATAGCTCGAGGCGCTGCTCAGTCTCGGGGGCGATGCTTTCCCATTTAAATGGCCGAGCTTGGTGATCCAATTGATGCAGTTTGCTCGCCGTGCCACGAGGGCAGTGGAAGGTGCGATTTGAAGGCATGCCACGGCCCATGTAAAAGTCATCTCGCCAGCAGCAGAGAGCAGCAGTTGAACTGCCAGTTCGGGCCGGATAAGCGCGGCTCGGCGGCTGGGCCAGCGGCGGCGACATTTGCTCAGCGCCGGCGGCCCCATGAGAAAATACCAGCGCACACGCGCGAAGAGCGGGTATCGGCGGGCCAGGACGTGTTTCTGGCAGCACGAATGTGTGGAGGCGTTGGCAGCCCGCAATGAGTCAGTCAGAGTCGAGCACATCCGAGAGGCCCCGCATGCCCCCGCTATCCGGTATGCGGAGCGACTCCCACCGCTCTCAAAACACCGCCGCACCGCATGTCCCCGTGACTGGCGGCGCATCGGTTTGGTCAGGTGCTGTACCTTTAAAGCGATTGCAACCTCTAATATTTTGTGCCTGCGACTTGTGGCGGCGGGTCTGAATGTCTGCTGGCATTACATGCGGCTTGATTCCGAGGCGGATATTAGTCGCGCCGGTTTACGCCGGCCTGCTCCTAATACAGTACTACAGGTACACCAGACTCAGTGGGTCGTGGATAACGGCGGCCCAGCCGGCGCGCCTCTCGAGCCGCTGGCGCGCGTTACCAACCGCCTTTGCTGATGGAGCGAGGCCGCAGATGTCCGCGTGGGCCCTTGTCCCGATGGCCTTCCGGCGTGGACGCTGGCGCTGGTTGCCGCTGACCTGTCGCCAGCAGCAGGCGGGGAGGGAGCCGGAGCCCCGTAAGCGAGCGCCGAACCTGCTCTTTGAATCCACCAGTGCCAGCGAGCGCGGTATCAAGGCGTGGCTCGGCTCTGGCCGTTACCCTTCCGCGCACACTGGCTGTCTGTATGGCTGGCTGGTCCGAGAATCCACGGGGCCGGCGGCTGCCCGCAACTCACTTCCTAAAGGTCGAGCAGCTCGATAGCACGCCGTACTGCAACACAGGTGTGGCCCCGTATCATGATGACCGTACTGCCGCTCGCCGACACTTCCGCGACCGCCAGCAAGAAGCGGCGCCGCAGCATCGAGCCCGTGGACTCGAGCAAGATCCTGGCCATGCCGCTGAGCATGTCGCCGCGCGCCATGGCCTCGAGCCCCGTGCGCGCCGCGCTGCTGCAGCAGCAGCCGGGCAAGGGCGACGAGCTGCTGCGCCGCAGCCTCATGGGCCTCTCGCTGCAGCTCAAGCTCAAGATGATCCTCGTGGAGGCCTGGGCCTCGGACATGAACAGCGTCGTGATGGAGCGCAACCTCTTCGCCATCGCCAAGGAGCTGGCCATCCTCAAGGAGATGGGCGTGTACGAGCAGCACACGTGCGTGCGCTTCCTGGAGCTCGCGCGCAGCCGCATGACGCAGCTCCTGGAGCAGACCGAGCGCCACGAGACGCTGCACATGGAGGCCGAGCAGATGTGGACCATGGCGCTCATCCAGGCGCAGGAGGCCGTGAGCTCGCCGCCCGCCAGCCCGTCCGCCGTGAGCGAGTTCCCGCTGCTCAGCGGCTTCGACGCCAGCAGCCGCGACATCTCGGTGCTCTGGCGCGCCATGTCCATCGCGCGCGACCGCGGCGCGCAGCTCTGGCACGAGAACAAGCCCGAGCAGGCGCTGCCCTTCCTGCTGGCCGCCGACTCGTACATGAAGCGCTTCACGCTCAAGTACCAGCGCCTCAAGGTGGACCACGCCATGGTGGACACGCTGCAGAAGCCGCCCGCCGCGCCCAAGCGCACGCCCACGCGCGTGTCGTTCGCCGAGGAGCCGCAGGTCATGGGGGTCGCAGATGCCGAGGTGGATCGAACACCCATCTGCCCCACCAAGCCGTCCAAGCTCGAGTCGCTGCTGCTGCGCACCTCGCGCGAGTTCCCGACGCCCCCATTCTAGACGCCATGATTTAACTACCCCCAGGTCTCATCGGAAGGCCCACGTACTCTAGTTAGCTAACTTAAACACGCGCTGGTTCAGACTCTCCATTCAGTCTACTCGTCCTCGTCTTCCCCCCGGGTCGCCACTACTGTACATTGCATGCTCGTTGCGTCGCTGTGAGCGAGGCCGCCGTTCCACTAGCTGCTACACATCCTGTCAGGCGAGTGGCACTGCGTCTGCGTGCACTAATTCAAGCGAGAAAGCGAGCCGGAACCATGTGTGGGAGTGTGGTGCTGTATTATCTGCTGTTGGTTATCTATCTATCGAGCGGCGACGATGACTCGAATCGAGTCATCGTCACCTACGTGTGCGCGCTGCAGCCGCCAATATATCGCTCCGAACCGTTAGTCGAATTGACGAGATAAAGGCAGCGCGCTCGCAATTGGGCCGCGCTGCCGTTAGTGCTGTTGGGCACTTGGTGTGTGAGAGTGTTGTACAGAAAGCAGGCGAGTCGCGCCGCAACTTGGCGCGCCTTCAACTGCGTGTTGCTTGACCTCGCGAATGACGTCGTCCTCTTGTGTATCTCGGTCGTTCCGACCCGCCCGTCCATCTCATTTGCCGACGTCCTTCGTGTCAGCATCGCTCGTCTGGCGCTGTCTACGCCTTGAGCTTCCAGAGTTTCAGCTTGAAGCCGAAGAAGTCGGACGCCGTGGACGAGAAGGCGGATAAGACCACCACACGCGTGAGGTTGTACAGGAGCGGGTTCATGGTCAAGCCCGACACCTTGTTGGGCGAGTTCAGCTCCTGCAAGAGGAAGGAAAACGGCACAACCAGACACAACGTCAGCGAATTGCGTTCGGAGACGGCCGTTTGGCCGCTTCGCGTGCTGCACCTTTCAGACAGCCAGACGTACCTTCAGCAGCTTGCACGCCAGCTTCAACACGTTGTTGGAGACCAACAGCTTTTCCTTCTTGTGCGGCTTGGCCAGCAGGCGGAGGTAAACGTTCATCTGTTCAGGGCAGCAACGCTGTCAGCTCAACAACACGGGATGACGTAATAACAGGTAAGTTGTTCCTGAAAAACAACAAAACACAAACCTGCTCGGTCAGAAGCAGCGATGTGCTCTGGTACTTCTTGTTGATGTTCGAGCCCAGCATCATGAAACGCAACATGAACACACTGCGCGGATTCACAAAAGACGGCAAAAATAATGGTCAGTGACGTGAGAGCAACCCCACAACGAGCAGCCCACGCGACGTACGAGGACAGCATGCACCAGATAGCCACTTCGATGTGAATGATGCTTTCCGCCGAGAGCGAGCCGGGCCCGTCCGAGACAGCCTGCATGCCCATGACCACCAGCAGCACTAGGATGACCAGAAACGACGAGGACACGATTTCATCGGCCGCACGCTGGCGCCCCTGGCGCTTGAGCCATGTGCGTCCGCCGCGAAGCGAGATCCACGCCTTGATGTTTACCACGTTCTTCAGGCGGAAGTGGGGTAGATTTGCCAAACGCGAGCGCCGTGACGACGTCAGCGCTGTAAAACACTTGGCGTATCTGCACGACCAAACAGTAGACACGTTAGCGTTTCACTTCACACGCGCAATATGCCCCGCAAACACTTACAGGAATCGACGGTGGTATGTGACTTCGGCATCCGCGAGCGCGGCGAAAACGATGGATGCCATGTAGTACGTCGACAACACGCACGAAATCGCAATGACCGATGCGCCGGATGCAAGCTCTGCAGCATGCACGTACAGTCGGTTCACCGAGAGCTCTCTGGACAATTGCCCTATCCATGAGAGCACCTCGAGAGGTTCCTGGGTCACAGCAAGGCAATCGATCTCCTGGCACTTAATTGTGCACCGCAAAGCAATCGGCACCAGCGCCAGCGTTATCGCAGACACCTCTGCTACCTTCCGATAGAAAATCCGGGGCGGAGTTGCCTTCACCTAAATGTGATCATAACACACGACGCGTGTAAGATAGAATTACAAAAATGCTATCGCTTTGGCTAGCAGGATAGCGGTGTCTGTTCTCACCTTGGCAAGAATCGTATTCCGTAGCTCGGTGATGGACATTGCTCGCTTTACCGGGAAGCCGTCTTCCCACACGCACACCGTGACGCGCCTTCTAGCAAACTGATCCGCTACATTATCACGCTCCAGTCCTCCATTCAACGGCAACGGCACTCGAGGAGGCAATGACATTGGCGGCTTGCCAATCGGGGTCCTTATTCCCTGCAGAAAGATAAAAACATCAGTTTACGTTGCACCTCAAGCCACGCAATCAGTACACGTGGACGTACGCGTTTAGGAGACGTTGGCGCGGAGCTGCTCTTGTGCGGGAACATGTCGTCATTGAGGTTTGACTCGTCACTGGACGATGACGAGTTGCCGCTGTCTTCATCACTATCTGTGCCGTCCGAGTTCTCCGACTCGGCTAGTCCCGATCCCAGTCCGGACGTGACGTGCGAAGTCTCAGACTCGGAGCTGCACACGCTCTCCGTGGCCTGCTTGATGATGGGGGACAGGATCTTGCACGCCGGGTCGGTGTCCGGTGCCTGCAATGCGCTGGACACGCGGCCGTAGCCGATGGCTACCAGCAGCAGCAGAAACACGGGGAAGAAGACCTCGAACGAGCTGTGCGGCGACGTGGTCTTGTGGTGGAAGATGTAGATGCACACGGCCGCGACGTGCAGCGCGTAGAGTGCCGTGGCCGTCTCGTAGAACCAGGGCTTGTGCCGCCAGAACTTGGCGTGGAACGGCACGAACAGCGCGCGGCTGAGTCCCTCCTGCACGAGCTTGCGGTCGTGGCTGGAAGGCTTTGTGTGGAAGAGCGCCGACCTGCACGCCAGCAGTCAGAGCACCACAGGTCGTTAGCACTGCCGTCAGAATGGTAGGGTATTAGCACTAGCTGCTGTTGTTGCTGCTGCAGACGCACCCTTTGATCAGGTCGAAGTCGATAAGCTCGCGCGTGAGGTTCATCTCGCGCTTGAGACGCTGCTGCTGGTCGAGCGCCTCGGGCGACGACTCGGACTTGCGCTGCAGCCGCTTGGGGTGGGGGCGCCGCGGCGGCGTGGAGAACTCGTCGTCCATGGCGGCGTGGGCGCTGAGTGGTGCGCAGGCGGGAGCAAGCGAGTCAGTCAGTCCGAGTGCGCGACTGCGACTGCGCCTTCTTGCGATCAAGGTAAATTGGGAAATGACGGTTGTGTGCTCGTGTCGGCGCGAGAGACCAGGAGCTGGGTCCCAAAGGGGGACTTATATTCTTATAATCGTATTTTGCCACAACCTACGCTCTGCCGGATGTATATCGCACAACACACTGTATCACAGTGAGAGAGCCTGCGAGAATTGAAGTCTGGGTACGCGTGCAGCGCTCTCACTTTCGTTCGCGGCGAAAGGGCGCGAAACCAATGGGATAAAAATAGAAAAACAAGCGCTGGCTCAGTTTGCTTGGTTCGCGGTCATATTCGACGATCGCACAGCACTTCCTGCTTCCTATCATCTCTGCTGCGGCGCTGCCACGTGCGGCGCCGCCGCGCTCTCTCGCTCGCTCCGTGGCGCCGCGCGACGACCGACGAGCGCAATGCATCCAAAGCAGTGCAAGGATGATCCCCTGCGATGCCGGGTCCGCGACATTTGCAGACGGAGGGGCTCGCTGAAACCAGGTCCATAGTAGGACCTGCTTGCAGTCCAGCGCTCCTTCCACGCCAGCCAGCCATCCGCCCGCCCTGGGACTCGCAGCCACGTGCGTGTCCTGCGTGTCCTCGCCCTCGACCTGTCTTGTCTTGCGTTGCGGGGCGCGCTAGAGCTTCCGCCGCTTGGAGCTGCCGGCGGAGCACCGGCGGCGGTAGAACAGGACCAGCGCCACCAAGACGCCGTTGAGCAGCGCCAGGTGCAGCATAAATAGCAGCGGGCTGGTCCAGAAGCCGCACACCACTCCCTTCCAGCCCTGCAGCGCCGCATAGTCAATCAGTTAGTCAGTCAAGGCTGTCATTTCAGCACCACGAACACAGAAACCGATGAACTCTTGCTTACTTTGATCTCGCGACTCGTCAACGCGCTCTCGCCGTACTGGATCGACAGGAACTGCGCCACAGCGGCGGGCACCGGTTGCTCCTGCACGGGCTTGACGCCGTCGTGGACGTTCACGAACTTGCGCTGCAGCGGGAACAGCGACTTGCGCGGCACGCAGCCGCCGCAGCACATGTGCTCCGTGTGCGCCTGCAGGCCCTCCGAGCAGCACACGAGGCTGTCCTCCTCGTCGTAGCCCGGCGGTACCAGCACGTTCTCCCGGTCGGCCGCCACTTGTTCGTGCGTCAGCTCCACGTACCAGTAGATGTCCACCCACGTGCCCACGTCCGTGGCGTCGTACACGCGGATGCACGGGTCGTGCAGCCGGGGGTCCGACCAGTAGAACTCGTGGTTCTCCGTGTCGTACGTGAGCTTGACCTTGTGCGGGATGTCGTCTCCGCGGTCGTAGGCAGTGAGGCCGACGGCCTCGAACTCGCCTTTGAGCGCCGAGATCTCGGCGCACGTGGCGTTCATGACGCCCAGATCCACGTCGTACTCCCAGGGGATGAGGCCGTCGTCGCGGTGCACGCCCAGCAGCGTGCCCTTGTCCAGCCAGTACTCGACGTTGTGGCGCTGCAGGATCCGCGACGTCTTGGTCAGCAGCGACGACATGTGCGCGCGCGTATCGCACTTGCCGTACAGGAACCGCAGCATCTGCAGCGCCGCCGCCGCGCCCAGCAGGCACAGCACGTAGAACATGACCTTCTGGCGCGGCGGCGAGCGCAGCCGCCTCGACGTCGCCACGGGCACGCGGTGCGGCAGCATGGCAGCGGAGGCAGTACAGTAGTGATTACACTGTGCACCGAGACGCCCCCGTCGTTTCAATCTGTGTGGCACAGGACCACGGGTAAGTACGACGCGCGAGTAATGATCAAGTTGAAGTGCAACGGCTTCACTTTTGGCCTCGCTTGACTTTTAGCCTTCGTGTTGGGGGCTGTCTGATGTGGATGCAAGCACCAACTTGAGGCTATCTAGGGAGTTCTTGTCGGCGGACTTGGTTGCCGGTGTCCCATTGCGAAGCACGAATTGTGGCTCGTGAGATTTTATCTAACGTTAATTCACCGCCTACATGCATTCGCAATGTGAATGTAGCGCTACGGTAGACAGTTCCAAACAAGTCGCTTGGCATTTCGGTGAGGAAGGAAGTGAATTCTTGTTCTCCTTCGCAGCCATTTTGGGAATGGGTTGATGCGGTGATTATGCCGCGCTTTGCCGTAAGCCATTTATTTATTTTCACCACGGACGGTGAGAAGCAGCGGCGGGACGAAGACAAGCACCATGCTACGCAAGTTGTTCCACAGCGGTGGTGCGTCGGAGGGCGCTGCGTCGCCAATCGGTCATAACGCGGCGAAGGTCGACAGCAATGCCAACCGCGGCACCGAATTCGCCGAGATGGTCGTGCGGCTGGAGTGCTTCGAAGGTGATACGCAATTCAGAGCGCCAGAGCGAAGAATCGTCTAACGTTGGTCTTGCGTGTGTGTAGTTGGTCTGAAGGACACGATCAACAAGTTGTCACGCCACTGCCAAGCCATTTGTGGTATTGTAGCGCCGGTCAATGTCGTTCAAGCCTGGTTGCAACGTCTGACATCTCGTGCTGCCGTTCCCATTTAGAAATTGTCGCCTCTAGCCGCGAGTTAGGCTCGTGCGTCCATACCCTGTATGGTGCTGAAGGAGACGAGCAACAAATAACCGCGGCAGAAGCACGCAAGCTCTTGGCGGATGTCACGACGTTTAGGACGAGCTCGATCGCACCCCTGCAGACTATCCTGGCAGATATCCCCCAACTGAAGGTACGACCACGAGTTGACCAATGCCGGTTGGACTGCCGATTGATCAACTGTCGCTTGCATTTCTTCGTGTAGCTGAAGTGCGACCATCGCAATAGTGCCAAGAGCGTCATGCTTCGATACGAGAGAAAATTAGAGGAGATCCAGTCAACGACGCGATACGAATCCTCTCGCCTACGCCGTGTGAGTTTCAGTTGTGAAGAAGACTTGTTCTCCGCAAACATGTACTAAACTTTCGGCTGCTTCACTCAGAATCGAGCCAAGTATCAAGTTGCTCTCACACGCTTCAAAGAGCTTGACGACGAGGTTCTTGCCGACGTTACCGCTGTGCTAGCGCACGATCTACCCGAGCTTGCGGGGCAATCCATCGAGAAGGTAGTCCCTGTGCTCTGTTGTGTGCATGCTTTTCTCTTCTGTTGTCTAACAAAGCTGGTATCATTCATCGTTTGGCGCAGCTATTACTTCAGCACCAGCTTCTCACTGCCAAATGGATGCAAGCCGAAGTCACAAGTCTTCAGAAGCACTTGGGAGGATATCGAGTTCGTGCGACGGAGAAAAAAGCGCAGCAGCAGTTGATGCAGACCCAACTCGACGTGAGTGAGGAGCGAACCAACGAAACTGATGCTGCCGACAGCTCCAGCGACAGCGACGACGACAACAACAACGAGGACGACAAGCACTCGGAAGACCCCGCTCGCAGCGAGAAGCCGACCCCACCGCGTTACCCGACAGCGATCGCTCCTCTCAAAAAGCCTCAAGCGAAAGACCCCATCCGGATCATGGCCAACCACGTACTCAACCAGGAGCAGAGTATCTGTCCCCGCAAGAAGCACGTGTCCGGGACGCGGACGTGGAATCTGCACCGCTACATCAAAGACTCGATGGCATGCGGACTCGACCTGGCCGACTGCATCCAGTTGCCGGAGGGCTGCCAGCTCGACGAGTGGGTCGCAGTCCACGTGATCGACTTCTTCAATGAGATCAGCCTGCTGTTTGGCACTATCTCCGAGTTCTGCACACACAGCTCGTGTCCGCAGATGTCGGCGGGGCCTTGCTACACGTACCTCTGGGCGGACGGCGTGCAGCAAGTGACGCCGATCTCGCTGCCGGCGTGCGAGTACGTGGCGCGGCTGCTCGGATGGGTGGAGGGGCAGCTCGACGACCCGCAGCTGTTCCCGGAGGTCTACAGCTCCACCGGCGACGGCAGCAGCAGCAGCAGCAGCAGCAGTGCGGAGTGCAACCCCAAGTTCATGCGCGCGGCGCGTAACATCCTCAAGCGGCTCTTCCGCGTGTACGCGCACATGTACCACAACCACCTGCAGAACTACGTGGCGCTGCACGCCGAGTCGCACCTGAACTTCTGCTTCAAGCGGTTCGTGCTCTTCGCGCGGCAGTTCGAGCTCGTCGAGCAGAAGGAGCTCAACGCGCTGCGCAAGCTCATCCAGACGCTGCTCGCCAAGCCGCTCAGCTTCTAACTTAACGGCGTAGGTAGGATACACAGCACTAACGTTATGAGACCTGCAGGCTACATTGTACATGTATGTACATGTACATGTACAGTCTCACTTCAACTGCCCACCGCCACAAAAATGTATCCATCTCACGCTCGGCCAATCCCGAGGAGCTGCTAGAGGCGCGGCGGGTCTGGCCCAATCACTTGCGCTTTGTATGGCAGCCAGGGGGAAGAAGCCATTTGCAGTGTGGTGGACAGGCTGGCACACACGCTCCGGGGATTAGCGCCGAGCGCGGCATCAGTTCCCAATCCGCGCCTCCCCCTCCCCGACCAGGCAGGCCCCTCCCACCATGGAGCTCGTCGAGGCGCAGGACGTCGTCTCCGTCTTCCTGCGGGAGCTGCGTACGTCTCGACGGCCCGCGCGTCGATTAATTCTTATTTGCGCATTTCTTTCGTTATTTATTTTTGTTCTTCTAAAATAACATTTCTTTATGGATAATCTGTGGTGTTTATCACAGTGGGCGGGAAGGAGTACAGCGAGACGGAGGCCACGCGCCTGCAGATCCGCCGGCCGTCGAGGCTCAAGACGCTGTTCACGAACGTCGTGGGCGTGCTGGACGAGCCCGAGCAGATCCGCGCGCTCGAGGCGCTCATCAGCCTCGTGCGCAGCAGCTGCGGCAACGTCGAGGCGTGCTCCACCGCCGGCCTGCAGCGCGAGATCCTGGGCTTCCTCAGCGAGCGAGGGCTCTTCGCCGACCCGAGCCTGCCGCACGCGGTGCTCAAGAAGCTGCTGCGCCTCTTCCTGTACCTGGCCTACCACTCGGTGAGCATCGACGACATCCAGGCCATGCTCGCGGTCTTCCGCAGCATGCGCATGGTGCACGAGGAGCCGGACGACCAGGCCGTGAGCTACTACCTGTCCACGCTCGAGAAGATCGCGCGCGACTCATTCGGGCCCGCGTCCTTCTTCGACCTCAACGGCGAGTTCTCGGGCCTGCTCATGCCCGTGCTGCCGGCCTTCCCCAACAACGGCTACACCTTCTGCGCCTGGATCAAGTTCGAGTTCCTGCCCGAGGAGGTCGCGCCGCTCTTCACGTTCTGCGGCAAGACCGGCGTGGGCATCATGTGCTCGTTCCTGCGCTCGTCGCTCATGATCACGAGCTTCGACAAGCGCAAGAACGACGGACACGTCGAGGTGCCCGACCTCGTCACGCCTGGCAGGTGGCACTTCCTGTGCATCACGCACACGCACCGCCAGTTCCGCGGATCCAAGCTGGACGTGTACCTCAACTCGGAATTGCGCCAAAGCGTGCGCCTGGCGTACCCGAACACGGCTCTCATGGCGCCGGTCGTGAAGGCGTATCTGGCGATGCGCGAGAGCAATGGCTCCAACGCGCTGCGTATTCTTCTGGGCCCCACAGCTCTCTTTGGACAGGCACTGCCGGCCAGCATTATCAACAATATTCGCAGCGTCGACGAATACGACGCGCTTGTGTTCCAGTTCAACTCGTATATCTCGTCGTCATCTACATCATCGAGCGGAGGAGTCAGTGGAGCGCCAGGGGCGCCAGGAGGAGCGAATGCTCCCGGAAATTCGACTGATGGACTGCTCCTCGCGTACGATGCCAGGCATTGTGACCGACTAAAGGGTTTATGCTACGATTCTAGTGGCAACGACTACCACGCTGCTGCTGCTAGTGCTGGTGTTCGCTTGCGCCATGCTGGAACTTTTAAGCAAGCTGTGGCACAGCTAGGTGGACCGCTGGTGTGTCTTCCGTTGTTGGTAACGTCGACAACTGCTGCTGTCTCAACCGTGAATGCTGCTACGACGGATGCCAATGGAGACGACGCATCAGAGCCGTCTCCAGCGATAAGGGACAGTTTGTCAGCCGCAAGTGGAGCATTGACAACGCAGTTCGACGAGGATTCGGACTTTCTTAAACAAATGAGTGACCTGATTGCACGCCCAATGGGTGTGCACAGTATCCCGAAAGTTGTGCTGTTGATCGCTGAGATCATGCGCCATTCGCTTGTCAACAAGTTTATCTTTCGTCGCAGCCAGGGTGTGCGTCTCATGGCTCTGCTGATGCGGTCACTTCCTCCGCAGTACTTGACAGCAGATTTGTTGGTCGCGATCGAGCGGTTGCGTAGCGCTGTGATCTCGGATCGAATTCTGGCAGACGAGATTTACAAGTTCCTGCTTTTCAATTTCCGTGTTTGGGTAAACGCACCGGTGGAGCTTCAAGACACAATGTTCGACAAATTGGAAATTATGACTCGTAAGGACAGTAAGAACTTGTCCCCGGCTTCGACGCGCCACTTTTTGCGGTGTTTATCGTGGATTTATTGGCGCGTTCCTTCGTCAACTACCCTTCGACGTGCTCGGGAGTTTTCCCCGGAGGAGATCGATGCGTTGCGGAAACGTGTGTTGGCAATGATCCAAATTGTGCTGTGTGAATCTCCCCCGGCCAAGGTGGCAGGGTCTGTCATGGCTTTTCCTGGAAAGGGCAAGGAGGTGAAGTCCCAGCTCTCGTATGAAAGCACGCGCTCTCTTATCTTCTGCATGATAGGCAAGCCGAGCAACCCTATGATCCCTGGAATGAATATTGATGGAACACCGGTGATTCAGGAGGTTGGGCCGTCAAATGGTTCGTCATCCTCTGCAACGGTTGCTTCGTCGTCAAGCTCGAAGAGCATGCCCGAAAGTGACCTTGATGGCAGTGGCTCCGTCGTAGAGAACGTGCCCGAGACAGATTTACCAGATCTGTTGCAGTTATTGATTGAGCTGTCGGTCCAACCAACAGCGCCCGCAGGAATGTTGGATCTTTTTGGTCGGTTGGGCGGTCTTCGCATTTGGCTACCATTGCTAGAGTTTTCGAACGATGTTATTCGAGTCATGACGTTGCGCTTGCTGCGAACCTACTTGTTTTTGAAATGTGAGTGCACTCAAGACCGCGAGATGATGAACAACCCCGATAAAGTTCAGCTTTCCGTGGGTGACGCATACTTGATCATGCATTCACTGAAACCCGAGAAGCGTCCGGTTTCTATGGGTGTGTACTCGGAAATTTTGCTGATGATTCTCGGAATCCAAGTGACTGAGAAGGACATGAGGGCGCTAGACGGGAAAACTGCGGCATTCGATGCTCTTATCGATGAGAATGTGCTAGCAACGGCGACGATTTGGCACGGCAACATGATGTCTGCATTCCTGGGCTTGGTGCGTGCCAGCTCTGTCACTATTCGTATGATTGCTATCCGCCACTTGAAGATCATTTTCGCTTCTTCAACCATGGCCAGTGCGATCAACCGCCATGTGCTGATCTTCGGAAGTATTTCGAACATGGGCGGTACCGCGACGGAGTCATCAACGACAGAGCAGGTGCCGATTATTGAGGCCATTCTAAGTCTTCGAGGCGACCCCCAACGTCACCATGAAAGCGTACCTTCTCCTCCATCATCGCTATTTGGCATTGATTTGTGCGGCTGCCCCGGTGTTCCCATGAGCCGGCTGCGAGACATGGTGCTTAATACGCAGGAACCGGACGAGGTCCGCGTGAATGCTTTGTACTCAATCATCACGCAGGATGATGTTGATTTCGTGCGTGGGTTACTTGCGTTGCACGGAGACGGTGACCGTAAGAAGCAGGGTGTTAGTGCCAGCTGCTTCAATGACATGTCGAGTCGCATGAAACTGGCACTTGTGGAGTTGATGTCCGTCTTCCAGCCCAGCGGATGTGTAGACTTCATCACGCATATGTCTTACGACGTTATTTCCTCCATGATCTGTCTAGAGGTGAAGACGAACGAGATGGCGTGGTTCTTGCTGCAGGATCCGTTTACCACCCTTTCACGCTTTATCTCATCCGCAGAGGAACTAGAGGTGGTTGTGGTGTCACTGCTCAAGACGACGCTGGATAAAATGAACGAGATGCTGTCAGCTGAGATGAACTTGCGCATAAATGAAGGCACACCCTCGCGCGAATCTATCCTGTGGCGCAATGCTGAGAGTTTAGCTTCTCTGGCGGCGGCTGTCGTGCTTCATTACGACCCAGATACGCTAGGTGAAGTTGACCCAAGCAATTTGGTGAGTGCTCCAGGCAACGAGGACGTGACGAAAAGCTTAGTGTTCTGGAAGTGTGAGCGCGCGATTTGGCATGAAGCCGAGCTGGTGGACTCAATTCTAGGCATTTGGCAGCACTTCGCTTCGCATTTCCACTCCGATTCGGACGCCAGCTTTGCGCGGCGATCTAGCAATGCACACAACCGTCGTGGTAGTACGCCACCCCGTCCGATGGAGAGCGGATTGCAAAGTCCACCACCTTCTGGACCTTCAGCTCGTTCTAACGCTGCTACGAGTATGCTTGGGTTTGGCTTCAACTTGCTGCCTACGGGTGGTTCAGCAAACACACCTACTGCCAATTCCCCGCCAACGCCACTGTCTGGTGGAAGCAACATTTCCGCTCGACCGCACCCTGGTGGGCCGATGCGTCAAATCCTGCAGTTGCTATTGCGGTGCTTGTATCTCGTACTCATCTCTGATGACATCGAATTGTCAACCAATGGTGACGGTGGTGAAATGGAAGAACTGTCGTCGGTGAAACTGCGGCTTCCGGCCAACTCAGTGTTTTTCGCGCGCATCAACAAGCTTGAATACTTTATTAACGCGATGGGCTTGGGTCATGAAATCGCGCAGTTCGATTCGTGCTTCGCCCCATCGCGCTCAGGTTCTAATGGCATGACAACGACGGCCGGGCTAGTCACAGCTAGTGAATGTGTGAAAGCCGCCCCCGGTGACGAAACAACTCTGCTGCTCTGGCTGATCCCAGAACTCTCGTCGCTGATTGAGCGCGTACGACGAAAATGCTGGTCGGAGTCGGCGGTGAAGCTTGCGAGCATTTTGGCGTCTCTTGTGTCCGTACCGCTTCGTTCATCAGACCAGCTGGCCGAACTACTTGCTCGAAATGATTTCACGACGAATAATCAGGAGGTTCGTCGCCGTGATTGCTTTTACCACGAACAAATGGCGCATGCTCGCGATATCCGTGCGATGCGTCGTGCTGGCATGTTTGATGAGGAGGCCGATGAGAAGAATCGCGCGAAGACTGAACTGGAACGGATTAGCAAGTTCACTCGCTCTTCCACTTCTCTAGGCGCACCATCAAGCGAAGGGGAGGACCACGTTTGGTTAGAGCGTGTGAAGGCTAAGGATATCGATGACTGGATGAAGCTGCGAGTGTTAGCCAAGTGGGGCGTTCGTCACGTATGGGGACTGCGAGAAGAATCTGTCGTAAGCTCTGGGGATGACGGTACCATCATTGGCCTGTGGGGTGATAATGAGTTCTGGCGTGTCGATATCTATACGTCGAGCAACTGGATCCGTTGCCGGCTGCTGCCGGATACGGATGATACGATTTCTCATAACTATAGCGCGAAGCTGTCCTCGTCAAGTCTGAAGCACGAGATGCTGAACAACATGACCGATGAATTGGCTATGCCACCAGTGGATTCAATTGTCGTGGATGATGCGGCTCTTGCAACATCGGGCGATTCGGCGGATCAAGCCTTTGAGGAAGAGGAGGAGGAGGAAGACGACGAGGCACGTACTGTCAGTAGTGGTGGAGACGGAGATGGATCTGAAGCCACAGAGTCCGACGAGCCTGGGTACGTCGGATTAGCACGGCGCATTAGTGACGTCGGATA
Source organism: Phytophthora cinnamomi (assembly GCF_018691715.1). Taxonomy (NCBI): domain Eukaryota; phylum Oomycota; class Peronosporomycetes; order Peronosporales; family Peronosporaceae; genus Phytophthora; species Phytophthora cinnamomi. The sequence continues at coordinate 303,978 of NW_027151017.1, forward strand.
TCTGGATGATGACAGCAGCCCAACTACTTTGGATGCCAGTGGAGACAACGATAGCGGCGCACCACGCTCAATGCTGCGCGATCGTATGCACAGCAGCGACAGCGTAGGAGAGGTCGTAGATGCCGCTTCACGCTTGGATGTCATAGGCCAGAATCCGGACCTTGTGTCAACCACGGCGTTGGGTCCCCCTCTTCCACCTGATGTTAGTGAGAACATTGCCAGTGAGGATGACACCTCTATCCGAGACCGCCGTGCTGTCTCCGTGGATGTGGCGACCACTGTTAAGTCTGCAAAGGGCCGTATCGGCACGATCTCGACGCGATTTTCCTCGGGCATCATGCGTCTGGCTGGTGCACGACCGGCGACTTTGTCAACATCGTCAAATGGACCTGACGGTTCGGGACGCCTCTCCAATGTTTCTGAGGAAGGTGGTGATATGCACGATCTACACGACTCAACTTCTCCGGACACAGCAGGAGAGGATGGCTCTGCGCCGCTGAGTAGTGAGCCAACGAAGCCCACCAGCCCGTCGGACCGACACTCGTCAGGGCCAACATCGTCGTCACGAATGGTTAAGAAATCAGGCAAGCATGACCAGTGGAAATCGTTGGGGTCGCCGTACCGCACCAAAGCGTATTTGGTGCTCTCGTCGGGTGTCTTGGTGCACGGTGTGCTGCGCATTGGCGCCGCAACAATTGTCTTTGAAGGTGAACGTGTGGTAACACTGCGCAGTATTGCAGACGCGTTCAAGTCAAACGACGACGGTGGGGCTGTTGCACGACAGCGCAGCGCCCAACGCCTGCACGAGACGTACGTCTCACAGCTTAAGCGACGAGTTTGGGGCGTCCGTGTGATCCGTGTTATTCACCGACGACGGTTCCTCATGGAAGGCCAGAATGGCCTTGAAATCTACTTCGTAGATGGCAGCTCCTGTTTCTTCGGACTTGAAAGCTACGGTGAGGCTGACCTTGTATACGCCACACTGAAAGAGAGGAAGCCACCATGCCTCGCGAAGTGGGGTAAGCGATTATTGACGGCCGAGCGAATGTTTTCCAAGAGCAAGTGGACAGAGATGTGGGTTCGGCGTGAGATCAGCAACTTTGAATATCTTATGGCGCTAAATGTGTCAGCGGGCCGTTCCTACAATGACCCCTCTCAGTATCCTGTCTTCCCATGGGTCATCAAGGACTATGAATCGGCGGAGCTTCGCTTGGATGATGAAGATATCTACCGCGACTTGCGTCGGCCTATCGGTGGACAATCGCCGGATGCTATTCAACGTGCGCGAGCAACGTACGATGGATGGGACCCGAAAACACCCATCCCAGCGTTCCACTACGCAAATACGTACTCGCACATGCAGTCAGTGTTGTACTTTTTGATTCGACTTGCGCCTTTTACTGGGGCTGTCCTCGGCAGCGAGGAGCAACAGCTCCACCGCAAAGCAGTAGGCGAACCTACGTTTGACTCGGTGCCTGACGCCTTCAGAATGTGCACGAGTGATGAGCGTCACATGTTCGAGCTGACGCCCGAATTTTTCTACCTACCGGAGTTGTTTTCAAGTGCTCGGAACAAGACTTTGGCTCGTCACTTTACGCCAGGGCAAGAGGTAAGTGCAACGGCAGGCCTAGCGCGTGATGTGACTCTACCTCCATGGGCTGCGTCGTCGTACGAATTCGTGCGATTGCACCGCCTAGCACTCGAGAGTGACTTCGTATCCAGCAATCTTCACCACTGGATCGATCTTATTTTCGGATACAAGCAAACCGGTGTGTCCGCTGTGGATGCATTGAACTCGTACCACATTGCGTGCTACCCGGAACGTTTGGATCTCAGCACCTCAAGTGATGGTGTGCGTGCCAAACTTGTTCAGCGCGGTACAGTTCCGATTCAACTCTTCCGAAAACCTCACCCTGCACGCATGACGCAGGATGAATCATTAGAAGCACGGTACCCGGCGTCACACAGCATGGCTATTCTATCTTCGCGCCGACAGGTGCGCCGTCATGACCTGCCGTCGAAACATACTGCTGCTGTGAAGAGCGTGCGTTTTTCAAATGCACTGAACCATGCTGTGGCACTTACAGCTCTAACGGGATCAACCCCTGGACTTGGAAGTGGAACGGGCATGGGGGCTCACAGCACTGGTAGCAACGACCATGGAGTTGTTGTGTACACTACAGATAGCGATGGTGTGGTTCTGGCGAAGCGCTACCTGAACTCAGTTCCAGACACAGTGCGTTCTTGCCCGTTTTCGATGGTGGATGTGGACCAATGGTGGAAGCTTCCTGCAGGTTGCCTGGTGAACGAGGGTGTCGTGTTTTACGAGCAGATGATTAGTTGCGGCTACTGGGATGGTAGCTGGCGTATTCACTGGGCTGCCGACGGCGAGCTCCTGCAGCGGATCGCCTTCCACAAGAAACCTATTCTTTGTATGGCCCGAAGTGAAGATGACTTTACTGGCGATTTGGCGTTGGCTTTTGGCAGTGAGGATTGCACTGTGTCAGTGTGGGCGCTTTCGAAACTCTCCGCATCTCGTTCGCGACGGCTTTTCCTCAAAAAGGAGCTGCCGGTGGGAGGACTTCCCTGGGTTCTGTTGGTGGGTCACACGAGTCCTGTCGTCGCTGTGGCTCTGAACGTGGACTTAGACGTGGTAGTAAGTGCCTCAAAGGACAACACGCTTTTGCTGCACTCGCTCCGCGGCTCAACACCGCTTCATGCTTTGGCTCTTACGCCTGGGCCGATGGAGTCTTCAGCTGTCGCTCATATGGTAATTTCGGCGCAGGGCAACACGCTGGTTCACTCCATCACCACTCACAAGACCCAACGTAGCGGCCGCTATTCTCGCGCAAACTCGCTCTTCTCCGATGACAAGGCTAGGCTCACAGTCGGTGAAAACGGAGGCGGCAATAGCAGTATGGTGGCTGGTGGTTTATCCAGTAGTGGATATGTAGCCACGAGTGATGACCAGCAAGAACGTCAACGCGACGATCAACAATCCGAGCTGCATGTTGTGTCGATTAATGGGCATGTGGTCTCCCACGACAAGCTGGTCGTGAGAGGCGAAGGTGAAGAGGAGGCTGATAGTGAAGACAGCAATCCCCCGGCGCCACACTTGCTGCTTGAGCGCGGTGTATTGTTTACACGCTCCGGCGAGTACTTGATCACGGCGTGCGCTGGTGCTGACGCAGCCATCGAGGTGCGTGACGCCGGCATGCCAGGTTCTGTGGTACGGCGCATCGATTGCAAACGCCCAGGCGCCGAGTTGACGAGCCTGAGCATGGGCCAGGACGAGCGGTGCATTGTGTGTGGTTACGCTGATGGTGCTGTTGTCGCCTACGCGCTGCATTTCGGTGTTGCTGATGGCTGCAAGAGTCTGGTAGGCCTCGACAAACAAGCCCGCGAACGCGAACGTGCTGCATTGGCACAAGCAACCAAACGTGACTTGCTTCGTAACAAAAGACGAGAAGAGCTCCTACCAGCTTTCATGCGTGGAAATGGCGGTGCCGAAGGCAACCTGTGGGCACGTCAGGGCAAATCTGCAATGCCCGAGGAGCCGTACATCACACACATGCAGGAGCGATTCTCGCTGCTTAAGCAGACCTGCGTAAGTGGTGATGAAAAGTACGAAGGCATGTTGCGTGACCTCTGGCACGCAATCTATTCACAACAGCCATTCAAGGAGACCACGTCTGCGCAGCCTCAACCTATCGCGGAGGGGGATCTGTTGGACTTCGGTGACGATAACCAAAACGGTGGTGACGCGGCGGCTTCTAAACAGTCGGAGCTGCAGTTTGAACGGGTTGGCGAATCGTGGAGTCGACTGGGTTTCCAGCGTCCGGACCCTACCACTGACTTCCGTGCTGGTGGTATGCTGAGTTTGGATTGCTTAGTCTACTTCGCCTCGCATTACACATCGCACGCCGTGCGCATGGTAACGAACCAAGTGCCCGGGTCGCACGACCACACCTACCCGTGGGGCCCTGCAGGCATCAATGTGACGTGCATGGTTGCACGTCTCTTCTGGAAGTTCGACGGCGAGCTTGTTCGTGAACAACAGTCCAACTGGCCTTTGTTCTATGACAGCGAGGCCTTCCACTTGGTCTTTTCGGAGGTTTTCGTGCTCTTCGACTACCTCTGGAACGAGATGAATGCCAACTACGGCAACTTCTCCAGTAAGTTGCTGTATTTTATTACCCCGCGCTGTTGTAATTCCGCGTACTCACTTTGTATGTCCTTCCTTTTTCGTTTGTGCAGTGGTCATTCAAGCAACAAGCGATCGAATCATGGATGTTCTTGAGGAGGCTCAAGGCGACATCAATGTGATACTAATGGAGCTACGCTCGCAGAGTCTGTCGACAACAGGCAAGCAGCGACGGGCATCGTCGCGCTCAATGGAGGACTTCCTCACAACCATCAACACAAACATCACGGATGCTTCTGCTGCAGTCAACGAGGGACTTACCGCCTCGGATGGTACAAGTTTCCCACCATCCACTCCCCCTGGCAAATCGCCAAGATCCTCGTGGTCGTTCACTTCGCAGGTCTCGCAGTCTGTGAACCGGTTGAGTCTGGGCACCATCGGCTCGTCGAGCTCGTCAGCGGCCACGACTACTGCAACCACGACGACTACTACGACCGCAACGACCGAGGTGCTTCTTCCGGGTCTCGGAGGCAGCAATTCACCCAAGCCGGCACCTGTTGCTACGGGCAATTTGGTACCCGACTTGAATGACCCGTTTGCTGGGAACGATATCCGTGGATTCGAGGAAAAGCCGCCGTCGCCGCCTCCAGTGCAGAGCGACGATCCGTTCGCGTGCTTGATGTAAGCAAGCTGCGTGGGAAATAATAGGTTGTTAGCAAGAATGCTTGATGACATGTAGTTAGAAGGAGTGTGCAGCGAGTGTTGCTGTGTGTATGAAAGCAATGCAGTTCATTCAAGAGACAAAATGCTAGGAGGCTGTTGACTCCCGGCAAAGCGGAGCACGGGCGCAGGCCGAATTCTAGAGTGGCACGGTGCTCCTACTCCTTGGCTGCTTTTGGTTACCAGAAGAGGTTGTCGACAGCGACATCCTCGTTGGCCTTCCGCCGGAAGACCGCTACGTACTTCTTGCCACCACCACGAGCCACCTTTTTGCCTTCCTCCGTCTCTTCCGTCATGGCCTTCACGCACGGGTCGGAGGCCTGAAAACAAGAGCACACCACCTACTTCAGTATGACTTTCACGGCAGCCAATTTCAAGAAAAAAATCGTACCAGCTCGCTGTCGGGAATGCGCGTGAAGCATGGGTGGCTCGAGCACTTCTCCACGTGCCACTCGTGCAGCTCTTCCACGTCCGTGATGGTGTACAGAATGCCACCAGGAGCCAACAGATACGCATACTCAGCCAGCAGAGGCGTGCTACAATTAAAAACAAAACACCTCATTAGCACCTGCCTTTCATCATCGTTCGCACAAAGTAACGTACTGAACAATGCGGCGGCGGTGCAGCCGCGCCTTGAACTGCGGGTCCGGGAAGCAGAAGAACATCTTGGTGATCTGGCCCTTGCGGAAGTAGTGCGGCAGGTAGCGCATGGCGTTCGTGCGCAGCGCCGACACATTCTGGAACTGGCCCGGGTGCTCGGCACGCAGCGCCTCAATGCGCAGACGCACGTACTCCGTCACCTTGGCGCGGATCTCCAGTGCCAGCGTCAACTTGTCCGGGAACAGCTCCGCCAGCTTCACTGCACACACCAGCACCATTCAGCGTGAGGACGACCTTTTCCATATTACAGCAACGTCAACAGCAACACCCGACGAACCTGTGAGTCCACCGAAGCCGCAGCCGACGTCCAAAAAGTCCACGCTCCTGCCGCAACCAACACACCAAATGCTCGGTCACTGAATGGGCTAGACAACTAATTAAATTCAACACAAGAGGCAGGTTCTCACGGGTTCTCGATGCCCGGGTAGTGGGTGGACCAGTCCATCTCGTCCGGCGTCTGCGGGCTGTTCGTGGTTGCAAATTGCAGCCAAATAGGTGCAAAATGTCAATGGTCAGCGCATTGTGGTCATTCCACAGCTCCGTTCTGCGAGCAACCACGCACTAGTTGAAGCAGTCATTGTGCGACAGCGGGTTGCAGTGCGCGCGCGAGCGGTAGAACTTCTTCTGCGGCAGCTTGGCCAGCGTCTGCGCGTCCTCCGCGGGCGTCTGCGTCGTCGTGTCCGCCATTATAATTCCGCGTCCACCCAATTCTCCCAAAGTGTCGAATGTCGCTCCACAAAAACGTACCCATGTCACTACTACCCCGATACACTGACACACGTAAAAATCCGCGGCAAAGGACGCACTTCAGTCGCACACTGGCGCCAAGTCACTCACTGCCTCAAAATATTTGAGGCAGTGCCTCATTTAATGAGCTGCTGACCGTGGACATGGACGACCTGCCCGTGGGCCGCTGCGCCGAGTGCGGCGACGACGAGCTGTACCTGGACCGCGTCCTGCTCGAGCACTTCTCGCTGCGCGTGTGCGTGGCCTGCAGGCAGGACCAGACGCTGCGCGACGGCGCGTTCGAGCTGCTGTCCAAGGCCCGCGCCAGGGCCGAGTACGCGCTGCCGGACTCGTCCTTCGCGGGGCTGCCGCACCTGCGCAAGCCCAACCCGCGGCACGAGGCCTTCGCGCCGCTGCAGCTCTATCTGCGGCGTTCGCTGGTGCGAGAGGCCTACCGCCTCTACGGGGACGAGCAGGGGCTGCAGCGCGAGAAGCAGAAGCGCAAGAAGCGCGCGTTCCGATCCGCCGCCGGCAGGACCAAGCACCTGCTGAAGAGGCAGCACTTGGTGGCGCTGGACAGAGACGCAGACGCAGTGGCAGAGGAGAAGCAGGAGGAGAAGAAGAAGCAGAAGAAACCCGAGTACGTGCCAGTGGCAGACAGAGATCATCGCCATGCGTTTAACGAGGAGACTTTCGACGAAGAGACCAAGAGCTGGTCCAAGAAGTGCGCGTGCGGCATGCAGGTGCAGTTCGAAAAGTGGTGACGACGACGGGAACTACAGTAGATGTGTATGATAACATGATTGCAGTTTTTTTTTTTACTATTCGTACGTGGGGCGAGTTGTGGCAATAGCTCGCGGCTTGAGATAAATGAGGATGCTTGATTTTTTGTCGCTCGTAGGTGGGTGCAGGCCGCTGCTGCTGCGTCACTCCCACCGTCGAGTGCGCCCGATGAAGCCTTCGTAGCGGGCGGTCATGTACACTGCCAGCCCAGTGAGAGCCGCCATGCGCAGGTTGGGACTCATACTGTACGGCTGCGCGGCAAGTGTCGAGGTCTCTCTTGAGGACTGCACGGGTGTCCACGGCACGCCACACACGTTCACGTAGCTGAGGCAGCAGTAGTACTTTGGTCGTCGGTCCTCTTCGGCATCTTGCAGCGCTTGCGGGAGCTCGAAAGTCTGCGCCTGGTGGCGGCCGATGAGCGTGATCCGCAGCACCGTCGTCTTGCTCGCCGCCACCTTCCGCGGCAGCTCGAACTCCTGCAGCGTCATGTCGTTCTTGACCTCGTAGTCGCGCGAGGCGTAGAACGGCTTGATCGCGGTGGGGCGCATCGCCAGCGCGCGGTTCCGCCGCGCTTGCTGCATTGTCGCCAAGTCGTCGACGTCGAAGAACTCGAACCGAACTCTTTTGGGCGCGTACGTGGGGCTGCCCGGGTGCCAGAACACGCGGTACGGGACGATCTGCACGGCGCTCACGACGCACGGGCCGTTGAGCGCGTAGTCGATGAACTCGGTCGCGTTCTGGTTCGTGGACGCCGAGCTGCTCCAGTAGCACGAGTGGCCCGACGAGCAGCCGCAGCGGTGCTGGACGCGCTCGCCCAGAGCCGTCGCCTCCTGCTCCTCCTGCTGCTGCATCTCCGCCGTCTGCAGCTCACGCAGCTCCAGCCAGCAGCGCGACGACGTGAGCGTGTTCACGGGCGACTCGCTGGGCCGGTCCGCGGACGAAAAGGCCTCCACGCCGCCCAGCAGCTGCTTGTCGTCGGCCGCGGGGCGCTGCGCCAGACACGCCATCTTCTTCCACAGGTCTGCGCGGCCCAGCGCGTCGCTGCAGCTCACGTGGGGCTCCACCAGCGCCTTCCACAGCTCTGCAGGCAGGCAAAACAGCAGCGAAATGTCAATACGCGCAATGGTTCGGGGCGGAGGAAGAGGAGCTCCACGCACCGTGCTCGCACGTGAGCGCCCGCAGCGCGTGTGAACTCTGCTCGGCTGCGTGCAGTGCCGTGTGGTCCAGGAACTGCAGCACCTGCAGCTGCAGCACGGCAGGCAGCGTGTCCATTGTTGTCGCTCGGCTTCTCCCGCGTCGTTCGTCTGCGCCGCTCTTCAAGTTGGCGAATGCCAAGCAGCCGCCGTTTTTCTTGTGACGGAGTGTCGGAGGCTCCGTGCACAGTCTGGTGTTGCGTACACCAAGTGTTTCACGGCGTTCTAGTATTGGATGTTCGCACTCGCTCAGGTTTGGAGGCTAACGGACCCTTTTATGACCTGAACTGTGTACACAGCCTCTGCGATTGTCAGATGCAGTACCCAGAGAACGAACTTTTCGCAGGGTCGTCGCAGACGATTATGCTACAGAGACTTCAACATCGTGGCCCATGTACGGGCCTCCCGGCGGTCGCGTGGTAAAACCGAGTGAACGGCGCGAGCTTGGCTTTTCTCCGTGGTGGCTTACCCAACAACTTGTGAGTGAAGACCTCTGTGGCGCAAGTTGCGAGTCTCAAGTGGAGACTGTCGTAGCGATGCGAATTCCCCACGAGTGTGAACACCATTCAAACAACAAACTTACCGAACCGGAATGGTTAGCGGCGCCACACCACTGACAACACGCATTAGCTCGATAACTTTTCGTGATGGATACTTGCAAGTAAGGCCTTACTTGCGAGTCGGCAAGAGGCTAGTCGGCAAGCAAATTGCCCAGGCGAAGACCGACATCTTCAGATGTTGTAGTAGCCCTACTCAGCGATGTTTTGGAAAGTTGCCAAAACCAGGAGTACAGCTGCCAATTTTGTCAACTCACACTTGTTGCGTCATTTGGAACAACTTCAACCTACGACCTTTCGTGTTTAACGGACTTTCAGTCTGATTTTGCCGCATTGCAGGGACAGAAGCGCTAAAGCTGTCGCTCCCTCCATCTGCATGGGAGCTCTGGGGCTGAGATGTCATGCGTTCCTGTTGGGCTTACTCCGTAGCAGTGCCTCGGGGCAGCAGAAAAAAATTCGAGATACTCAAGAGCTGGACGTCCTGCAACGATCGCGCAAGCAGATTTGCCAAGTAGAATCCACCGAGAATCCTGGAGGCTGCTGCTGGGATGGGGTTGCCACCATAGATGTTCTCCGAGCAATGCGGCATAAGGCTTACGTGGTTGCACTCGACGTCAGCTTTAGTCAAGCAACGATAAATCAACACAACGAATTGCCTTAAAAACCACGCTACACAAAAGCACGAGCACTACGTGCAGAGGCACTAGTTGCGTCGTGCAGGTATGCATCAACTTCATCCTTATACGCCAAGTGCGTCGGCGCTGTTACTGCGCGAGCGAGGGCCGGATCCTTTGCCGGAGCGGTCCGTGGAGCGCTGCGGGTGATACTCGTGCTGGTTCTGCTTGGTGCCAACGTTGATGAGCACGAAGCCGGAGATGACGAGTGCCGAGGCAAGCAGCGTCACGTTCGTGGGCAGCATGCCGTGGAACCAAAAGTCGGCCACGATGGCCAGCGGGACTGTGAGCGACAGCCCGACGGTGGCCACGGTGGGCGACGTCAGCAGCACGGCACGCGCCCAGAGGTAGTCCGACAGCACGTTGTCAAAAAGCCCCTTCACGCCGATGAGGAACAGGATCTCCAGCGACAGCCCGCTCAGCGACTCGATGCCCGTGTAGTGGAAGGTCAAGACGAACGGCAGCAGACACACCATGTTGATGACGCCGATGAAGCCGAAGAACAGCGAGATGCTCACACTCTCGTCGTCCGGGATCAGGCGGCGGATGGCCGTGGTATACACGCCGTACATGAAGGCAGCAAAGAGCGCCACCAGGTCTCCGAACACGTGGTCGGTGCCGCCATCCGCGCCTTCGTCGTTGAAGATCGTCGAGATGTTGCCAGCCATGCACAGGACGACGCCCGCGAGCTTGAGCCACACGAACGGCTCCTTGAGCGCCACGACGCTCAGCAGGAACGTGAAGACCGTCGACGTGGAGCTCACGATGGTGCTGCTGGACACGCTCGTGAGGTTCAGGCTCATGTTGTACGTGAAGTTGGCGATGAACCAGAGCGGCGAGATGATGGCGCTGATGCGGAAGATGTGGCCGTAGCTGGCCTGCTTCCCCGTGCGGCGCAGGAGCTCGCTGTGGCGGAGCTTGCCGTCCGTCGGCAGGCCTCGCAGCCAGGCCCTGGTCCTCGGGAACAGCACTTGCGACGCGTACCAGAGCGGCAGGTTGACCGAGAAGAGCGAGATGCCCACGTACGTGAGGAAGAACGGCCCCTGGAAGCTCAGTTCGTGGAAGATGTACTGCACCAGCACGCTGGCGAACGTCCAGATGAGCGCCACGACCACGAGGAACGTGACGCCCAGCAGCCAGTCGAAGGTCGAGCGGCCGCGGCGCGGCTTCTGGTGCTCGCCGCTGTGGCTCGCGGCGCCTACCAGCAGCGCGTCGGAGCCCATGAGCGCGTCGCGCTCCGACGCCTCCCCGTCCGAGGAGGTGGTGGCGGTCGGCGACGTGGAGAACGCGCGCTTGGGCTCCGCGGCGGCGGCGGCGTCGAGTCCGTAGCTGCTCATGGCGAGAACGAGAGTGCCATCAATAGGTGCAGCTGACCGTCATTGCAGTGCTGAGCGAATCAGCGCCAGCCATGGGTCCAAGTCACATCCCGCAGCGTGGACCACAGCGCCGCCACATCAACGCTACACATACCACGTCGGCGCTGTCACCTGTGAAGTTGAAATGTATCCATGGGCAGAAACGGTCCTTTTGTGGAGGACCAACACGGAGCAAACGAAATGGGTCCACCCAAACGGCTCGTCTCTGACGTGAATCAGGGCGGAACAGACGCAGACGACATACAGCCAACGACGCCACTATTGATCCTTCTCGCTGGCGAGAAGCTCTTCACGAGAGATGGCTTCCTGCAGCGCCACAGGCTCCAGCGCGCCTGCAAGCACCTCCAGCAGCGTCGGCAGCAGCAGCTTGGCGCTGGCCGCACAGCCGTCCGCTGGCCAGCTCAACGTGGAGATCCTGGGCGCTCGCAACCTGCCGCCCGCCGTGCTCGGCAGCCTGCTCAAGTGGACGCCCAGCTACGCCAACCCGTACGTGGTGCTGTCGCTGGACCGCGAGCGCTTCGTGTCGGGCGTCAAGCAGCACGACCTCAACCCCAGCTGGAAGGAGACGGGCAGGCTCCGCGTGCCGCTGCCGTCCGAGACGGAGGTGCTGCAGACTGTTGGAGTCCCCGGCGGCATGAGCGCCGCGACGGCGGGCAAAGGCAAAGGCAGCAGTGGCTACGGCAAGGGCAAAGGAGGCGACGCGGTGCTGAAGAAGACGGGCGCCGCTGCGGCCGCGGAGGACGCTGCCATGGGTTACCGCCAGTACCATCCGTGCGCGCCAGAGCTCTACGTGCAGGTGTTCCATCGCTCCGACGAGAAGAAGGACGCAGCGGCGTCTGCTGCACCGGCGTCTAACTCGTCCACATCGTCGTCGTCGAACGTGTCGGCGTTGGGGCCCGACGATAAACTCATTGGCGCTGTGGTGGTGCCGCTGCTGCCGTGTCTGATGTCGAGTGCGTCGAGTACGCGTGGATGGTACCAACTGACGGATGAGGAGGCGCAGAGTGCGGGGCAACTGCAGCTCGCACTTGACTTTGATGTATCTGCTGCCTTCGATGAGTTGGAGCCACGGAAGGGAGATATCGTGAGACTTACGGGCTTTGGAGGACTCGAGTACTACTCGAAGCTGCTGCCGCCGAGCGCACGACTAGAAGTGCTGGACATCTTCCAGGACCAAGTATTCGCGCAGACGTACAGCCAGGAGGGATGGCCACTGAGCTTTGAGCTGCACCGCAATTTGGTGCATGTAGAACGCCGTCCGTCTCTCCTCCACGACGCCTCGCAGCAGCTGCAGAGCCAGGTATCACGCGTGCGCCAGCTCCGTGTGGTCACGGGTGCGCAACGCGTGTGGCGTGCTCTCCCCGACACCCCGCGCATCCAGTTTGAGAACTCGGCTGCATTTATTGCTTTTTTCGGCACCCAGGCATATTCTACGATGGCTCGCAGTGTACACGAGTTGCTGCGTGCGGGTGTGTACTCGGGCGTGCAGACTTTTGTTGCGAGTTCCATGGATGCTTACGGTCAGGTCAAACTCGAATTTGTGCGTGTATATTGGACTGCACCAAGGCGCGTGACAAGTGGACTTTTTGATGGTGGATACGATGATGACCTGGTCGATTGCGGACCGCGTACGAACCGTGGACATATCGTGCGTGCGTTCACACCTGTTGATCGCTTAGCTGTGGATTATGAAGATCACGAAGAGGAGGAAATGATGATGCGCTGGGAGACGTACGAAGATAGCGAAGAGTTTGAGGGCGATAATGAAGTTGACGAAGGCGAACCTGCCGTGCCCGAACAACTTATCTGTCCAATTACTGGGTGCCCGATGATGGACCCCGTTGTAGCTGCGGACGGACACAGCTACGAGCGCGAGGCCATCTTGCAGTGGTTTACGACGAGTGATATCTCGCCGATGACAGGCATGCACATGCCGACGACGCAAGTCTTCCCCAACTTCACTTTGCGTCAGCTCTCAGAGGAGGTGCAAGCCGCTGCAGCGCGTCGCCAGCAAGCCAAGCGACGCCGCCATCGCCGACAGAACGCGGCCGCAGCTATAAGTCAAACAACTGAGCAAGTAGCCCAAGGCAGTGAAGGCCTGGAGGACAAAGCGGCATCCAGTGAAGGAAGCCAGGAATAAGTGCACATTGAGTTACACCGCGTAAGCAAGTAGGATTTTGATATGTATGTGCCTCCGGAGGGAAGTTGGATTTATGAGGCGAAGGAATGTGAAGGCACCGCACGCAACACCAGCGCAGTATGGATGGATATTAAGCAAATGAGCAAAAGCTTCAAATAGAAGATTTCTGCAAGCCTGCTTTCTCGCCTCTCGCACAAAAATCCTTCCGATAGCAAAGGGAAATGACGCCACAGCGCAACCCCATCTGCGAGTAAATCGCAAGTTCGATGACTCCGTTCACTTTCGTCGGACGAAATCATGACAACGAAGCATTTTCGAAGTGTTTTCTGTCGTTACTACCAAAATTGGCAAGCTGGTTGATGCATCAAGCTCTATTTTCATTCGCTTGCTCTTGATAAAGAAAGCAGTTCCTCGGAATTTTTGTATCCTCCACTCGGGTCCGACCTCTTCCTCAAGATTTCTTCAACAACTTCATCAATCCATTATCATCGCCTTGAAACGCTGTTTTGAGAGTTGTTTTGGACGCCGAATTTATTGAGACCACAGGCGAACACGCCGGATGATACGCCAAAGTTCCATGGAACTTCTCACTCTTGTCTTAGCTCAAGAGAAAGCAATCGTGAGGCACATCATACATGGCGAAAGATTTGGCACGGAGACACAATTCATGATCCCTCACACCAAAAGCGCATCAGCTTCCACGAGGAGTTCTGGGCAACCACTCAAGCCGTCAAGATAGTCCGTTGGGTGGCATGGTTTAAATTGATGGTCGTCGAGGCCACCCACCCCAGTGGACAAATCGTAGTGCCGCTTTCTCTTATCGGCAACGACAACCACTTGGTCTGTCGTAGCATACTTCAGAGCAAATAAAATGTCGACACCAACTTTACCATCGTCATTCACTGTAATGCAGCCACAGGACATCCAGTCGACCTCAACTGATGAGTCTCTTTGTAGTGAATTATGTCGGGGGGTTGAAGCACCAAATCTCTATGCGCACCGAAACACGTTTGAAAGCACAAGGTTCACAGAAATGGAACGCGTTTCATCGGTCATCACCGTACCAGGCAGCAATTATAGAGTCGCCGTCGAGTGTCCAAGCAAAATCAACGCATTGATTCTCGAACAGCATATCCTAGTGCGTTCGGAACCAGCAAGCATAGCTTAAGTTTAAGAGTTAAGTTCTCATCGAACATGCCATTTAGGTGGATCGTTCAACTCGATACGGCAAACACAGCCAAGCGGACGAGCTTCTGACTATCTAAACATCTCAAATAGACGTCCATGTACCTTTCCCGGACTGCCACGAAGCATTTGTCGATGATGTTCAAACCATCTGCATGTGGGGTATCAGAATGCCAACATTTCTTCAGTTCCAACCAACCACCCAGCCAAAGGTACTCGATAACCCAACGAGGAATACCCCCCCCTCGAGATTGAACAAATTTCGACTGAACTGAGAATGTTTCAGTAATAATGGTAATTTTGCGTTACTCTGAGCACTTGATGGGAAACTGCTCCGTCACGTAATGCGGATTGTACCGGGTGCAAGCACGCCCAAATCAGTCCCCACAAACGTAGGCATTAAAACCAGACTCGCCAAGTTCGAGCACATCAATTCCCCTACGGCTTATGCACTAGTGACACATTGGCTTCTTTACGATGGGCACCAACTTTTCAATGTTTTGATAGTCATCGATACCAAGAAAGAGGTACAACGGCTCTGGCCCTTGTATTTTCTCACGAAGCTTGCGTACAACGACTCCCATGGCATGCTGCAAAGCCAACTGACCTCCATTGCACGGCAATCGCGACTCAAGCCAAAGTTGAAATGGGAGCAAGCAATTATTGTCAAGAAAGGCGCGAAACAACATTAATGAGGCTTCGATCGGCAGCATTTGCTCCACTTCTAGGGGGTAATACTCGTTGACGTACGACACGATCACAGTGGCAGTGTGGTTGGGATCCAGCTTTATCACTTCATGCAGAATGTTGCTGCCTTCTTCCACCATGCGCGTTTCCCCCAAACCTGACATACCACAGCAGACAGGAATCGGGTGAGAATGGCGATCTGGTGTTCCAGTTGTGTACGCCGCGATGGTTCTCCTATAATACTTCGCTGCTGCGTTGAATGCCTTCTCGCGACCAACCAAACGGAATTGTAAACTGTTGGGATCTAAAATGTGTGGGCGTGAAACAGTGGCATGCTTGTCTCTCATTTCACATTCCAAAACCGCGAAGAGACGATCACACGAACGAAGTTCCACTTCAGCGTCAAAGGGACCAGCAACCGAGATACGCGGGAGAGCAACCGCATCGCTGCGCGGAACTACCACCAGCATGTGAACTTGTCTCGGCACAAGTCAATGAACGCAGCATTATCTTTCCTCCAGGTGGTGGATTGTGGAATGAAAAGTTTTTCCAATGGTCTTCAGTGATTGATGCATAAGTGTACTTGCTGATGGGCTCTTGGCACATACAACTGAAAGTTTCTGCAAGCAATGCACCCGCCCCGTATATTACGTAGATTGGTTCTGGTGTCTCCTTCGCAACGCCTACAAGCCCTTGGCAGCGTTTTCTTCAGATTTCTTGATAATAGCACGTAGAGTCTCGCGGGCGCTCACGGGGAGGCGCGTTCCCGGACCGAAGATGGCGCCGACGCCTGCGTCGTATAGGAATTGGTAGTCCTTTGGCGGGATAACACCACCGCAGATCACCAGAATGTGCTCTGCATTTTCCTTCTTCAGCGCTTCAACAAGCGCCGGCACGAGCGTATTATGACCTGCTGCCAACGAGCTCACCCCAATGCAGTGCACATCTGCGTCCACAGCTTGACGAGCCGTCTCTTCCGGTGTCTATAATACAAAGAAGACCAAAAATGTGTAAGTTCACTCGTCAAACGATAAAAAAACTGAGCTACGACGTACCGAAAAAAGAGGTCCCACATCAACATCAAAACCCATGTCCGAGTATCCCGATGCAATGACCTTGGCACCACGGTCATGGCCGTCCTGGCCCATTTTGGCGATTAGCATACGAGGACGACGACCGAAGCGCTCTGCAAAGTCGTCAATCTCCTTGACAACTTCGTTGTATTCAGCTTCAGCCTCGTCGTTGTGCTTGTACTCGTTACGGTACGCGCCCGACACGACGGAGCTCTTCGGAATATGCCGACCCCAAACGACTTCAAGCGCCTCTGAAATCTCACCCACCGTGCAGCGAGCACGCGCCGCATTAACAGATAGCTTCAGAAGGTTCATTGGGTGTTTGCCAGGGCCCGTGCTTTCCGTGAGCGCTGCGGAATCACGCAGCTTCTGCAAGCATGCTTGGGCCGCAGCCTCGTCACGGTTGGCCTTAGTGTCCTTGATGCGCGCGATCTGTTTCTTGCGCACCGTCGTGTTATCAATCGTGAGCACATCCACCGTGTCTGGGTTCTCCACCACATACTTATTCACACCGACGATAGTTTCCTCACGCGAGTCCACACGGGCTTGCTTCTTCGTGGCGCTCTCTTCGATCCGCAGTTTCGCCATACCAGACTCGATTGCCTTAGCCATTCCACCCATCTCCTCCACTTCGTTAATGACAGCCAAGGCTGCATCGTACAATTCCTGCGTTAGAGTCTCCATGAGGTACGAGCCACCCCACGGGTCAGCCACACGCGGGATACCGGTCTCCTCTTGCAGCACTAGCTGCGTGTTACGCGCCAAGCGAGCGCTGAACTCTGTAGGCAGACCCAGTGCCTCGTCCAGAGCGTTCGTGTGGAGACTCTGAGTCCCGCCCATGACGGCAGCCATGGCCTCCACTGTCGTCCGCATGATATTGTTGTACGGATCCTGTTCAGTCAGCGAGTAGCCCGACGTCTGGCAGTGCGTCCGCAGCAGCAGACTCTTGACGTTCTTCGGCTCGAACTTGTCCTTCATCAAGTTGGCCCAGAGCTTCCTCGCCGCGCGCAGCTTGGCCACTTCCATGTAAAAGTTCATGCCGATCGCGAAGAAGAAGGACAGTCTCGGGGCCACGGCGTCCACGTCCAGGCCGGCCGCCTGCGCCGCCCTCACGTACTCGATGCCATCGGCGATCGTGAAGGCGAGCTCGAGCCGCGCGTCGGCGCCCGCCTCCTGCATGTGGTACCCGGAGATGGAGATGGAGTTGTACTTGGGCATGTACTCGGACGTGTAGCCGAAGATGTCCTGGATGATGCGCATGCTGGGCGAGGGCGGGTAGATGAAGGTGTTGCGCACCATGAACTCCTTCAGGATGTCGTTCTGGATGGTGCCCGACAGCAGCTTCTGGTCCACGCCCTGCTCCTCGGCCGTGACGATGTACATGGCCAGGATGGGCAGCACGGCGCCGTTCATGGTCATGGACACCGACATCTTGTCCAGCGGGATGCCGTCGAACAGCACCTTCATGTCTGCGATCGAGTCGATGGGCACGCCCGCCATGCCCACGTCGCCGTGGACGCGCGGGTGGTCCGAGTCGTAGCCGCGATGCGTGGCCAGGTCGAAGGCCACGCTCAGGCCCTGCTGGCCAGCGGCCAGGTTCTTGCGGTAGAAGGCGTTCGACTCCTCGGCCGTGCTGAAGCCCGCGTACTGCCGCACGGTCCAGGGCTTGGCCGTGTACATGGAGGCGTAGGGCCCGCGCGTGAACGGGAAGGTGCCGGGCGCCTGCGCCAGCTCCAGCTGCTCCAGGTCGCCGCACGTGTACAGCGGCTTGATGGGGATGCCCTCGGGCGTCTTCCACAGCAGGTGCGCGGTCGGATCCTTCCCCTTGAGCTCCTTGGTGGCCATCGCCAGCCACTGCGCCGGGTACGCCGACGCGTCCAGCTTGGTGCTCAGTGCACGCAGCAGCGGCAGGCGACGGGCGGCGCCGGGGCCCACGGAGCAGCGCCACATGTGCGGAGAGAGTCTGCGAGCCTTCGTGCCCTTGTTGCTCTCTTGCCTTGACCACCGGAGATTGCGGACTGACGGGCAATCTGGCGGGGCGGTTCAAGGAGGACAGAGACGCGGCGAGAAAACACAAGAACAACTTCAAGTTGAAGAAAAGATCGGGCGGAGGGCACAAAAATGAAAGGCAGTCGACACGGAACGCAATGCGGTACTGTAGGTGAATGGTGGATGCAATGCTAGTGTCGTGTTGACACAGTTACTACTGACGTCCTGTCGGTGGCGTCCGTGGTCGTCTGGACTTGGCCATTCACTCAAGAAGCTCAACTGAGCGAATAGCTCCGTGCACAATGTGCACGCAGGAATGGCAACGGAGCAGGCAGGCCTAGTTTGCAGGGGTTGCCCGCCTCTCCGTTGGCATTTCTATCGTCTCGATGACCAGTCCACGGACGAACCGAAGGGTGCACCCGTAGCTGAGAACACCTGGCCTAGGCCGAGCGGTCGTAGCCGAGGATCGGCGCTAGCCAGCGCTCGGTCTCCTCGAGCGTCTGGCCCTTGCGCTTGGCGTACTCCACGACCTGGTCCTTGCCGATCTTGCCCACGGCGAAGTACTGCGAGTCCGGGTGCGCAAAGCACAGCGCGCTGACGGCCGAACCGGGCAGCATCATGTAGCTGTCCGTGAGGCTCAGCCCGATCAGCTCGTCCGCCTTCAGCAGGTCCCACAGAGCGCGCTTCTCCGTGTGGTCGGGCTGCGACGGGTAGCCGGGGGCAGGACGGATGCCATCGTACTTGACCTTCAGCAGGTCCTCCTTCTCCAGAACCTCGTCGGCCGCGTAGCCCCAGTCCTTCACACGCATCTCACGGTGAATATACTCGGCGAAAGCCTCGGCAAGACGGTCACCGATGGCCTGGGACATGATCTTGTTGAAATCGTCGTGGTCGGCTTCGAACTTGGCCGCCATCTCCTCCACGCCAAACACTCCGACGGCGAAGCCACCGATGTAGTCCTGACCACCGACGTTCTTCGGCGCGATGAAGTCCGCCAACGACATGTACGGGTCGCTGGTCTCCTTCTCGGCCTGCTGACGCAGCATGCAAAACTTCGAGATCTCTTGTTTCGGGTTTTTCGGGTCGCACACGATCACGTCTTCGCCCTCGCGGTAAGCAGGGAAGATGCCAGACACGCCGCGCACACGAAGCAACTTCTTGTCAATTATCTCCTGCAGCAGCTTCTGCGCTTCGTCGAACACCTTCCGAGCCTCAGCGCCGACCGTCTCATCATCGAAAATCTTCGGGTAACCACGATTTGGGTAGCGACCGCGCAACTCCCAGGTCTGGAAGAACGGGTTCCAGTCAATGAACGGCACCAGATCTTCAAGAGGCAAGTCCTCGATGACGTGCAGACCCACGCGGTTGATCTTCTGGAACGGAGGCTTGGCCGTGTAGTCGATCTCGTAGCTCTTGGCCTTGGCATCGCCGAAGCAGATGAGCTTGATGTCATCCAGAGACGCGTAGTAGTCCTCACGCATCTCTTCGTACTCTTCCATGACCTCTTCCACAAACTCATCGCGTTCCTCGTCCTGGCGAAGCAAGTTGCCGACCACAACCACACTGCGAGAAGCATCCAACACGTGCATCACGGGGTGCTCGGGAGTCGAGTAGTGAGGAGCGATCTTAACGGCTGCGTGCATTTTTGAGGTGGTGGCACCACCAACAATCAGAGGAACCTTCAAGCCTGCCTTGTTCATCTCGCGAGCAACGTACACCATCTCATCCAAAGAGGGGGTAATCAGACCTGACAGACCGATCACGTCGACGTTGTGCTCTTTGGCAGCAGCCAGGATGTCCTCGCACGGAACCATAACACCCAGGTCGATGATCTTGTAGTTATTGCAACCAAGCACCACACCCACAATGTTCTTGCCGATATCGTGGACATCTCCCTTCACGGTGGCAATCAGCACCTTGCCAGCGTACTGCGAGTCCTCGTCCTCTTCTTCATTCTCGATACCGTTGGCAGCGTTTGCGAGTCGACGCTGGTTCTTTTCTTCCTCCATGAACGGAAGCAAGTAGGCCACAGCCTTCTTCATGACACGAGCGGACTTGATGACCTGCGGCAAAAACATCTTGCCTGATCCGAAAAGCTGACCCACGACGTTCATACCATCCATGAGCGGGCCTTCAATCACATCAAGCGGCTTCTCGGCAACCTTGCGCATTTCCTCCACATCCTGGTCAATGAACTCCGAAATGCCCTTTACTAAAGCGTGAGTGAGTCTCTCAGCAATGGGCTTGGTGCGCCACTCCTGCTTGTTACCACCACCAGCCACGGCACCGCCCTTCTTCGCTGCATCGGCTTTCTCCTTCTCGATCAGCGAGCGGTCCAAAAGCGCCTCAGTGGCGTCCGGGTGGCGGTTTAGCACCACATCCTCGACCAGCTTCAACAGATCCTTCGGAATGTCGTCGTAAACTTCCAGCATGGCGGCATTCACGATACCCATGTCCATCCCGGCCTTGACAGCGTGATAAAGGAATACACTGTGGATAGCCTCACGGATGACGTTCACGCCTCGGAAACCGAACGATAGGTTGGACACACCGCCACTGATTTTACAGTAAGGGTTCTGCTCCTTAATGATGCGGCATGCATTGATGAAGTCCACACCATAGTTGTTGTGCTCCTCCATACCCGTGGCGACAGTCAGGATGTTCGGGTCGAAAATGATGTCTTCCGGTGGGAAGCCCACCTCGTTCACCAAAATGTCGTAGGAGCGTTTGCAAATGCGCACCTTCTCGGCTTCTGTGGCAGCCTGACCTTCCTCGTCGAAGGCCATCACCACAACGGCAGCACCGTGGCTCTTAACGATACGAGCGTGCTCCATGAAAAGTTCCTTGCCGACCTTGAGCGAGATACTGTTCACAATACACTTGCCCTGCACGCACTTCAGTCCAGCCTCCACAATGTGGAACTTAGACGAGTCGACCATAAACGGAACCTTGGCAACGTCGGGCTCAGTCACGGCGATCTTCAGGAACCGCTCCATGGCGGCCACACCGTCGAGCATACCATCATCGACGTTCACATCGATGACCATGGCACCATCCTCAACCTGCTGGCGCGCGACGTCCATAGCTGTACCGTAGTCGCCCTTCATGATCAGACGCTTGAAGCGCAGCGAGCCGGAGATGTTGCATCGCTCTCCGACGTTCAAGAAGCTGAAACGCTCCTTGGTAACAATCATGTCCTCGAGACCCGAGAGCCACATGAACGGCTCCTTGAGCTCAGGAAGCGGGCGCGGCTCGTACCTGGCAGCCATGTTGGCAATAGCCTCAATGTGCTGAGGCGTGGTGCCGCAGCATCCACCCATCATATTAATCAGGCGGTCCTTGGAGAACTCCTCGCAATACTCGGCCATCATGGCGGGGGTGTCATCGTAGCCACCCATGGCATTCGGCAGACCGGCGTTCGCGTACACCGACACGAAGCACTCGGCCACGTTCGACAGGCGCTGCAAGAACGGCTTCATCTGGTTGGCGCCCAGCGCACAGTTGAGCCCGATGCAGAACGGCTTCGAGTGGCGCAGACTGACGTAGAAGGCCTCGGTCGTCTGGCCCGAGAGCGTGCGTCCGCTCATGTCCACGATCGTGCCGGAGATGAACAGCGGCAGCTTCTTGCCCGTGGCCTCCTGGTACTTGTTGATGGCGAACACGGCGGCCTTGGCGTTCAGCGTGTCGAAGATGGTCTCGACCAGCAGCACGTCGCTGCCGCCGTCCACCAGGCCCTCCACCTGCGTGTAGTAGGCGTCCACGAGCTCGTCGAACGTGACGTTGCGGAAGCCCGGGTCCTCCACGTTGGGGGAGATGGACAGCGTGCGGTTCGTGGGGCCGATGGAGCCGGCCACGAAGCGCGGGCGCAGCGGGTCCAGCGCCGTGACCTCGTCGGCGGCCTCGCGCGCCAGGCGGGCCGACTCGAAGTTGAGCTCGTAGACCAGGTGCTCCATCTGGTAGTCGGCCTGGGCGATGGTGGTGCCCGAGAAGGTGTTGGTGCCGATGAGCTGCGCCTGGCCGACCTGCATGTACTGCTTGTGGATGTCCTTGATGACCTGCGGCTGCGTGATGGACAGCAGGTCGTTGTTGCCCTTGACGAGGCACGGCGAGTCCCGGAAGCGCTCGCCGCGGAAGTCCTCCTCCGAGAACTTGTGCGTCTGGATCATGGTGCCCATGCCGCCGTCGAAGATGAGCGTGCGCTGCTTCATGAGCGCCGTCAGGTACGCGAAGAGGTCGCTCTCGCCGCGCACGAACGGCCGCTGCAGCAGCGCCACCTCCTCCAAGCTCACGTCGCTCCTCATGGCTGGCCGATGACGACGAGGAGCTCCTGTGGACGCGACTGGAGGACTGCGAGACTGCAGCGAGTGGTGCAGAAGGGGCGGCAGAGGTCATTGGCCGACGTGCGCCACACGACTTTTCGGCGCAGTCGGTCTCAGCAGCAAGACCTACTGCTACCGATGAGTGCAGTATAGTTCGTCACTACTTGTACATGTACATGTACACGGTGTTTGCTTGGTCCAAGCCTTGATACCTATGCGTTGGAGTCCAAGGCATAGGTATCGTCGAGGACGGGAACTGGGGCTCACAGCGGTCCGCAGGCTGGAGTTCTATAACTACATGTACATGTATTCGCTCAAGCAAAGACGGTGTATACATGTAGCTATTTGCTGCGCCGTCTTCGTTGACAGAGCGCACTCGATGAGGTCCGATGGGTTTCGATGGGTACTCCCCAGACGCGTCCAGTGGGAAACCCGCCGTACCATAGTCTGTCACCAGGGGCAACCACATTCAGCTGTACACACGGTCAGGTACTGGTATCTATCGCCAAGTTGGCACTTGGCTGGGTGCCAACTTGACAATCACCGGTGCCAATGCGACATTGGCACTTCATGAACACGTAGTACATGTACACGTCATGTACGCGTCAGACAAATACTCCAACTGCAGTACACGTATTAATACATCTCCATCCTTGGAAGTCACAGCAGTGGTGCGTGCGAACGATCTGCTTCCATGTTCAGTGTGCCAATACTGTACTGTAGCAGTCGGTGCCCAAAGGCCCTCCAAGCTCTGTCGCAGTTAAACTTTACGCGACAGAGCTTCGACTTAAACGGGCCCGACAGCAACAAAACGAGCCGTGTTGCTTTTGCAGTGTCACACGCTGTACCAGCGTGGTACATGTATTGTATCCGGCTCGCTATCCTGCGAGCTGCACCAGTCAGAATAAGCAGCAGAAACAACTGTCATTAGTTTCTGCTCATGTTTACTTGGCAGATGTACAAGCGATCAAATTCGAGACCCCCGATTGTGGTCGAATTCAGGGAAAAAGACGTAGGCCGTTGACACAGCCCATGTTTTGAAAGGGTTAGGGACGGAGCATACTGGAAACAAGTAAGAAATCCCAAACATTTGGATTGTGGGACGGCTGCAAACCCGCTACATGTACTGAACTAAGGCTTACCGCTGCCAAACATACTGTAGATCTATCGGTCATTAAATCATAAGACCGACCCAGCGTCGATCGGGGAATCATAGGACCAACCAGGACCATGGGACTGCGTCTTCCGGCTGATCACCACTGGGGTCGATTGAGCTTGAGCGCTCCTGCTCGCGTTTCACCCCTTCCGGCTTGGGCTGTAGATTTTCCGAAAGATGAAATGGAGGTCAGTGGAGCGTGACGATTGCTGGGATTTGGAGATTTGGAGATGGTCTGTGTGGCCACTGGCCGTGGGCACACCGCAACCAGGCGGTTCCTGCGAGAAGTTGCCATTTCCATGCCGATGCCCTTTAGGTACAGTACCGTGTGTGCTGCCCGTGCCGATGCAAACCGGACACCCGCGGTGATTAAGCGGCTTTAATCGGGGCTGCACCATCGATGCCACCCGTAAAAATGCAGTGACCTGCATTGACGGTGCAACCGAGTCTCTTCTGCGAGTTGGCGTCGCCAATTTGGCGCCCACAAGCCGGATATCGTCCCCCCGCGGAGATGCATCCAAGGATGCAGTCCATGATGGACAGATGGTCTCCATCTCCTTGTGTTGTGTACATTGCATTGGCTCCGGTATATTTTCTCACCAGCCCAAAGCCAATCGCTTGGTCAGGCACGTGCGCCTTGGTTTGCGGATACTGAATCTCCACAGCAGCAATCGTCCATTCTAGGATTTACCGTCGGCAGCGCATTGACCTCGACAAAAAACAACTAGGAGATGCCCTTCCAGGCCACACGTGCCTGCACAAGGCGTCTGCTAGCGGCACCGCACTCGACGGCGCTCTTGTTCGTGCTTTCGCTGGTCGTAGCCACCTCCTTGCATGTAGCTTCAGGCCACCCTGCGTTGCGGGAAGATAACGACGACGAAGAAGTATACTCCCGCCGACTCAATGGAGGTGCTGCGGACAAGAACAAAACGGTGCCGTTCAACTCATGGAGCAATGCGATCGATACCCTGCAGTATGTGCTTGCCTTTGTCGTCGTGTTGGTGGCCGCCCACCCGCTCGGACTCTTCTTCCCTAAGCTTTTCAAGCTGCCGCTCATCACAGGCTACCTAGTGATCGGCATCATCGCCGGACCGTTCGTCTCGAACCTGCTCACGGAGGGTCTTGTGACTATGCTGTCGAGCTACGTGAGTGCTTTGGCTCTATCGTTCATCTCTTTCCAGGCCGGCCAAGAGATATACCTCCCGGAACTGCGTCCGCAACTCAAGTCTATCATGATTCTTCTGGGTGCTCTCTACGTGACCGCTATGATCATTATGTCGTCTGCGATTTTACTCGCGGAGGGTGCTTTCTTCTACGACGACATGGGATTCTACTGCCAGTTGGGAATTGCGCTCATGTTCGGCTCCATTTCGGTGCTGGGCTCGCCTGCAACCGTGATGGCCATCAAGATCGAGCTCAACAGTGTCGGCCCGTTCACCAGCCTGATGCTCGGTGCGACGATGACAGCAGAGTTCGTGGTGCTGGTGTCGTTCTCGATCTCGCGCATTGTGTGCTCCATCTACTGTGCGAAGCTGGAAGTGTCCATGCTGAACCTAATGTACACGATGAGTATCGTGGGGGCCAACATCATTGTGGGCGGTATCCTGGCGGTTGTGATCATCATGATTTTCAAGATCCCGGGAGGTGAACAACATCATGACGAGCACCTGGAGCACGGAGCTGACCATGGCGAAGCAAGACCCGGCTCGACTTACTACGACCAGAAGACTGGTGAAAAGGTTTCTACCGCGAACCCTGATATGACGCCGCACCCGCACAATGGCGCCGGCGAGTTCACTGTGGATGAATTGCAGCACGAGCCGTCTGGAATGCTGTCACCCAAGGCAGTGTTGTCTCTGAAGGGCTTCATTTGGCTGTCACTGGGGTATGTCTTCTATATTTCAACAAACCTTGTTGCTGAAGCCACCGCTGCGGCGTACGGTCTGTCGTGGGAGATCAAGCTTGAGCCACTGCTTGTTCTCATGATTGCGTCCTGTATTGCCGGACACCAAACAGCCATTCGCCACGACATGCACGTGATCCTCGATACGGTCGCGCCGTACATGTTCCTGCCGTTCTTCGTTATGACGGGTGCGGCGCTGAAACTGGATCAAGTGTTGGCCGCTATCCCGCTTATGAGTCTGTACGTGATCCTTCGATACGTGGCAATTTTATTCGCTTGTTACTTTGGCGGGCGATACTTGCTCAAGCTGACGCCGAGGCAGTACAACAATCTGTGGTTGACGATGACGCCGCAGGCTGGTGTTGCGCTGGGCTTAGCCAGCGAGGTGAAGGCGTTGAGTGATGAATCCTGGGCTGCCGAATTTTCAGCGACGATCGTGGCTGCTGTGGTGGTGAACCAGATCATTGGCCCTGTGCTGTGTGCGATGGGCTTGAGCCGCGCTGGTGAAACGCTGCAGGACCGTTTGGCGGTGATGGACCTGCCCAAGGACGACATGGATACCATGGACAAGAGTGTCCACGGTCCTCGTTTTAGCAACATCCACGGTGGTGGTGTCAGCAGCATGAGTCAGTTTGAAGTTAGCCGCCGTATGTCTCGTATGTCGAGTCCTGCTATGACGCTTGGCAACGGAGACCCTCGATCGCTACTGCCATTCTACAAGGTGCAAAATGCAGTCGTAATTGGCGACGACGAAGTTGCTTTCGAGGTCGCGCTGGAGCTGTCGCTGTACGGAGCGCAGGTTAACGTCCCTCTCCTAGATGAGGAGCGCACCAGCAAGTGGAAGAAGATGAACGAAACTATCCTCTCGCGTACTGCCAAGGGAGACCTCATCTCGTACAAGAACACACTCAAGGACCGCGACAATGCTCAAGCAATGTCGTCGGCTGACGTACTCATTTTCACTGGTGATGCGAATCGCACTCGCGAAAATGTGCATTTGCTCAAATCGTTGTTGGGCGCGTCACATCCGCGCATGATCGCGCTCGTGCCGGACTGCAAGTTCAGCAAGGAGATGAAGGCGCAAGGTGTGCTGGTGATCCAGCCATCCATTGCTTTGGCCAATATTGCAACGCGTATGGCGTTGCTGGACCAGAAGCTGGCGCAGGCTTTATCAAACGAGATCAGTACGACGAGCGACTTCAGCACGGCGTCCTACTTCTTGCGGGCGGATGGTGGCGACCGTGGTTCGCTGTCAGACATGCGTTTGGAGGGTCGTCGTTTGGCGCTTGGTCGCAACGTGGTGAACCACCACTCAGTGGACTATGATCGTCTCGCGGAGGCGTTAACGACAGAGAACCTGCCGATGCCTCCGCCGCCGTCTCGAGTGGCCATGTTCGGTACTTCATCTGCTGCTGGTTTTGATCCGTTTCAGCAGGAAAGAGCTGGTTCCGAGTTTTTCGTGATGCACGATGAAGAAGAAGGCGACGAGCTGGTTATGGACGCACAGTATGGCCCATACTCTTCGCGCGGAAACCCTAGACTTAGTCTACAGCGATCGTCTATTCAGTTTGGAGCTAGTCGCATCCAGCAGCGTGGAGGAGGTGGGGGCCGCGGAAGACGCACTCCAGGCCGCAAACCCGCTTTCTAAGACATGTCGCTCGATAACAAATTTGCATTATTCAAAGCTAATTTGCCTCGTGTTGAGGAAAAACATAGTTTGGGCGTTTGAAACGTGCAAAAGGGAGCGTGCTCGAGTCCAGTAAAAGCGGGTAACACAAGTTATGGCCCTGAGGCGCCACTAATCTCGGTATCGGTAATGTTTTGCCGAACTCACAAGAAACGCGCGGTATACGGTGCTTCGTCCCCTTGCGGGATGTGAAGATTTGACTTCAGTTCATACCGACCAAACGATGGATGAGAAATCTGTATTACATGTATTGTGGTTTGCAGATATTTTGTCGCTCGGATTTAGGGCTTAGATCGATCTCTGAGATAAAATAATTCGAAGACATAAAAATGCGAGACGGTAGTAAATCGACCTCCAGGCGTAGGTAAGTCGCACCACCTCTTCCTACTTAACATAACGGGCGCATCGTTGGTTCTCAGGACACCGAGGTAAACGTCGCCGGCTACTGCTACTCCAATACGGCTCTGTTGGACGTGTTTAACGGCTCGTTAGCTTCGTCTGTGAGTGCACGAGCGGCTCCTGCAACACTGGGCTTTCCGCTTCTCTGCGGCGCGAGCAGCTCCCCGCCATGTAAGACCACATGTTGATACTACGCTACCATTTTACTTTAGGAAAAGCGTTTCGTATGAACTGCTGTAGCTCCTCTAAATAAAATGTAGGGTGGGCTTTCACGTACTTTTGAACACGGGCAACCACGGCACTCGGCCAACGCGACGAGCGGTTAGTTCGATCTCCTTCATCAACCACACCATCGGTCAAAAACAACTTGTACCAACATTGCAGTGTTCGCACGCTAGGCCAAAATATATCGCTAACATACTGCATACAGATTCCATACACATGCATAAGAAAAACAGCTCGTCAACGGTAGTCGAGAGAGTGCATGCTGCACTTGTGCACGATGAAGGTTTTCGGAAACTGCGGTGGTTCGACAGATCGGCAGCGCGATCTGCCGACCACTCGTCAAGTGTCCAGATGTAAGTGTCCAATTGCATATTATATATATAGAGAGAGCACGGCATTATAATCCGTACACAGCCATCGCGATTTAAAATAAATCGGCCCGAATTGCGTTTTCGGATCGGCAATTCGACCACAGATAGCGTAAATCGATATCGATATCGAGGCTGGTGAAAATAACTTGGTCGAGTTAGTGGCCATCTGTTTTTATATCGGGCGCCAGATATTATAACTCGGGCAAAACACTAGGTGAAAACGACAAACGCATTGCAAAGCATAATACTTCAAAAAGTACGAACCAGAGGTCCAAAATAATAATTGCAATTCAATAAAAGGTGGCTGATCACCAAATTCAAACTAACGTTAATAAATAACCAGAACAACCCACAAATGAAGCGTTTGGCGACGACCCGGGTCACCGCAAACAACATACAGCAAATTTGGATTAATTATTTGTTATCCTGGTCAAACTTGCAACATCTCCATTTGACAGAACCATGGCATACCCATGCAGCCACTCTGGCGGCTCAGGCGGATCGCGCCAAGCAGAGCCCATCCACTCGTACACGTGTCTAAGACTATTGTATCGGATAGGAGAAGATGTGCTGCAGCTTCAAGCGACGTATAGATCGCTAGACTTCAGGTGGAGTAGAGCTGAGCACGCCCATGCTGAGGGCATGGTACAGTAGCAGACAGCCACAGAACATGGGCCTTCATTTCAGCCGGGATCCAACCGCTTGCAACGCGGTGGCGGAGGAGGTCGAGGAAGGCGTATTATCGGCCGCGCGTTCATGTAGGCAGATGCCGATATCAGCATGCGCGAGTGACAAGTTGTCACCATCGACAACGCCTCGATTGCTATGCGGAAACTGTATCTGCAGATACTTCAACTGCATGTATTTTAATACATGGTATTAAAATATGTACCGGTGCAGGCTTTCTTGTGCTTTCTTGTGTGTGTGCCCGCATTGCTAAGGTCGGATTATTAATATTAGGCACAAGGCCAGAAGTGAACTCGACAGATGAGGAAATTTACATGTAGAATGCGCACATGGTGCTGTCTTCTACAGTGCTCGGCAGACGGCAACCCAAGTTCATGGTCCGGAGACTCCTTGTCTCGGTACAGTACATGTACTAGTACCTATCTATCCTGCTGAACACGCACGAACCAAGAGGAACATGGCGACACATGGCGCGTATGATTGGCTGTATTTCGCCTAGTTGAGGGATTGTGGAGGGGATAGACAACCCCTAAGTCGAGATTACGAACGCAAATCCGTTGTCAAGCCACGACATCGCTGCAAGTCCATTCCGTCTTTCACCTCCGCATCTAATCACGGAGCTTTCCGAACAAGTGTGATGCCAACAGATTTTGCATCGGCCCGCAAAGTCCTGTTTGTACTTCTGGTGATCACTGCAACCTCCGTGGACGCAAAACTGGGGGAAGGTCGCACCATTGTTACTCATGGTCACGACGACACTGCTCGTCGATTAAGTGGTGCTACCGGAGACGAGGACAAAACCGTGCCGTTTAACTCGTGGAACAACACCATCGACACTCTCCGGTATGGCCTCGCCTTCGTCATCGTTCTGGTAGCGGCCCACCCGCTCGGACTCTTCTTCCCCAAGTTTTTCAAGCTGCCGCTCATTACGGGCTACCTAGTGATCGGCATCATCGCCGGCCCGTTTGTCGCCAACCTGTTGACGGAGGGTATCGTGAATATGTTGTCGAGCTATGTGAGCGCCCTGGCACTCTCGTTTATCTCGTTCCAGGCCGGTCAAGAGATATACCTCCCGGAACTGCGTCCGCAGCTGAAGTCCATCATGATTCTTCTGGGTACTCTCTACGTGACGGCAATGATTATTCTCTCGTCTGCGATTCTGCTCGCAGAAAGCGCTTTCTTCTACGACGACATGGGATTCTACTGCCAGTTGGGAATTGCGCTCATGTTCGGCTCCATCTCGGTGCTGGGTTCACCTGCAACCGTAATGGCCATCAAGATCGAACTCAACAGTGTCGGTCCATTCACGAGCCTGATGCTTGGTGCGACGATGACGGCAGAGTTCGTGGTGCTGGTGTCGTTCTCGATCTCGCGCATTGTATGCTCCATCTATTGCGCCGAGTTGAACGTTTCCATGAGCAACCTCATGTTTACACTGGGCATCGTGATGTCGAACGTGCTTCTTGGCGTTATTTTAGCAGGGTTCACCTACTTGGTTTTCATGATCCCGGGAGGTGAGCCTCAAAACCACGGCGAGCATGCTCAAGACAGAAACGACGATGGACCAAACAACTCGATGTACTACAACCAGAAAACGGACTCGAAGCCCTCAATTATCTATGTCGACAACCAACCGCACCCTCACAACGCTTATGACGACGATATCGAACAGGGGAACACGATCGCCGAGTCATCCTCGCTACTGACGCCATACGCGACGCTGTGCTTGAAAGGCTTTATTTGGTTGACAATGGGGTATGTATTTTATCTATCAACTTCTACCGTTGCCAGTGCCACTGCTGCTGCATTTGGTCTGTCGTGGGAGATCAAGTTCGAGCCGCTACTCGTCCTCATGATCGCATCCTGCATTGCCGGACACCAAACAGCCATTCGCCACGACATGCACGTGATCCTCGATACGGTTGCACCATACATGTTCCTGCCGTTCTTCGTTATGACGGGTGCGGCGCTGAAACTGGATCAAGTGGTGGCGGCTATTCCACTCATGACGGTGTACGTCGGTCTTCGCTACGTGGCGATCTTCATCGCTTGTTATTTTGGCGGACGATTCCTGCTGAAGCTTACGCCAAGACAGTACAATAATTTATGGTTGACGATGACGCCGCAGGCTGGTGTAGCGCTAGGTTTGGCCAACGAGGTGAAGGCGATGAGTGATGAATCATGGGCGGCTGAGTTCGCGGCGACGATTGTTGCTGCCGTGGTGGTGAACCAGATCGTGGGTCCTGTATTGTGTGCTATGGGATTGAGTCGAGCAGGAGAAACCTTGCAAGACCGGGCGGTGGGTGATCACGAAGAAAAAACAAGTTCGGATCCGAAGGAGTTGGATAGCGGCGATATTGACAACAACGAAGATGAAGGTGATCAGAAAAATCGTCGAAGTCGTGCTACTGTAAGGGTCAGTAAACCGAGCAGGTTCACAATGCATGAAACAGCATATCCCCACGCACTACTACAATTTTACAAGGTGAAAAACGCCGTCGTCATGGGTGACGACGAAGATGCATTTGAAATCGCACTCAACTTGTCGCTCTACGGTGCTCACGTGAATGTGCCTCTATTGGACGAAGAACGCACCAGCAAGTGGAAGAAAATGAATGAGACCATCCTTGCCAAGGGAGACCTCATCTCGTACAAGAACACCCTCAAGGACCGTGACAACGCTCAAGCCATGTCGTCAGCCGACGTACTCATTTTCACTGGTGATGCTAACCGTACGCGAGAAAATGTTCGCATGCTGAAGTCGCTGTTGGGGTCGTCGCACCCACGCATGATCGCGTTCGTGCCGGACTGCAAGTTTAGCAAGGAGATGAAGGCGCAGGGTGTGCTGGTGATTCAGCCATCCATTGCTTTGGCCAATATTGCAACGCGTATGGCGTTGCTGGACCAGAAGCTGGCGGAGGCTCTGTCAAATGAGATCAGTACGACGAGCGACTTCAGTACAGCTTCGTACTTCTTGCACCCCGATGCCGACCGCGGTTCGTTGTCGGAGATGCATTTGACTGGCCGTCACCTGGCGCTTGGTCGGAGCGTGGTGAACCACCACTCGGTGAACTATGATCGTCTCGCGGAGGCGTTATCAACAGAGAACCTGCCGATGCCTCCGCCGCCGTCTCGAGTGGCTATGTTTGGCACTTCTGCCGCAGGATTTGATCCTTTTGCAAGTCGCGACAATGGATCGGCGTTTTTCGTCATGCATGATGATCCAGAGGAGGGTGAAGTTGTGATTGGCATACCTTTTGAGCAAACGAAGTCTCGCCTACGAGTTAGCCTTTCGTCCCGACATTCTGCAATTGGACTTTCAAGCGAAGTGCGCCGTAGGTCAGCTGTGAACAAGGCATAACATATTGTAACATAGTGTCAATACTGTACGGGTGACGAATATAATGCACAGTTTGTGCATGGAGAGTGATGATCAGGCAATAACATGGTTTGGTGATTCCAATAACGGTGCAGTTTCTAAAACAACTTTGTGTACCGGTAGTACGCTTTGCCGCGGTTTTGAGCCCACAACATACACGTACAATCACACCTCCATAAATTGCACCCAAAAATATTCAAAGCCATTTTTCTAACAATGCCCTCCGCACTTTACCATCATAACCAACATTTGTAGTGCAAGGGAGTAATGATAGAAATCGCAGTACTAATATCGGTTGCCCCAATTCTGAATCACTGCTCGCGTGACTGAGGGTGTTGGACGAGGAAGGTGGTTGGTTGAGAAATGGATGCGAAGGCCTAGATTACGACGTCCATTTAGAGAGTTAATTAAAGCGCCAATTTTAGCGATCGTTTAGAGAATAAAGAGATTTTTGATCAGTTAGAGAACCACTACATGTATAGTGAAATTCAAATAGTCCAGTTTGCAATGCAGGCACCCTAGTCAGTAGGATTAGTTACTAAGGATTGTGTGACTGTATTTGAATTTGCTAAGGTTACTGAAAATTTACGTCAGGTTTCTATTTTTAAAAGTGTTTATACACACTGTAAAACATATTGTGCGCACAGAAAGCAATACTATTATGGCTACAGTATTGTGCTTCTATTGTGCCTTTCTGCCAAAACATTCTCGACATAAGGTCCTACGATTGTGCCTTTCCAAAACTTTAGCTCAAAAAAGGTAGTTTTAAGAACGAGGGGTCCAGGATTTGCTGTGACTTGCATTGGGTTACTGATAATTTTTAATTAATAATTACTCGAAACCACGTGTTTTTTTGTTAGTCCTGAGTGGCTCAGGCCCTGGTTTCTCCGTCTGGGTCTGGGGATAAATGAATATGCAATTCCCAGACGCAGTCCCCAGATTGCTGGTGCTGGGGATTATGTTGCTGCTACAAATACCCTGTCAAAATCGTTTTTCTAGCTTGAGTCTCCTCGCACCATTCAGATCTCATACACAACCCCAGGGAGGATGCCTCCTCGCAGTTGGAAAGTTGGAAATTTGCGTCGCGCCGGCACGAAAACAAGCGTCATGGAGATGCTGTTGTCGCCCGCCCCGGATGCGACGCTCCGCCTGATGACTTCCCCACCCCCTGCGCAACCCGCCACCGTGAGTGCTGCTGGCGGCGGAGAAGATCCCGCCCGCGAAGAAGCTCCGGCTGAGACGAAGCGCGCTCCTCCCGGGGCCCCGAGTACGCGCCACAAGCGCTGCAGCGTCGTTGCCTTTGTCTTCCATGGCAACCACGCGATAGTCTGCCTCTCCGAATTGATGCCTATCTCGGAATAAAATCCTCAAACAATTCCCACCCCCTTGGAGGTGGGAATTAATGGCTTGTCTGGGGATAAACAGCCAGCCAATCAGAATCGTTTAATTTATTCCGAGAGACGGAGAAACCAGGGCCTAAGTAACCTACATGTATTGAGATACTCTTGCAGCCATTGCTGGATGGACAGCAGTGAGACTCTCACTGCATGCACATGTACCACGGGACGTCATACTGTATCTTTATACATGTACATGTAATAGGCCACCCGCAGCGGGTGACCCGTTGCCCACATCAGCCACTTGCACATCAAGATCAGATGATCGTCAGCAGTCATCAAAACTAGGGCACTGTATATCCAATGGACACGCTCCTGCGCACTGCGCAGTGCAGGCGCTACAAGCTGCGGCACAACCTCGTGGAATCCACGGAGTTGTGATCCACGGTGGATCACTTTAGTTTTTGCCTCATTCGTTTAACACCTCTTTCCATAGACGGACGGGATGCCTCAAGTCCCCTACACTCCAACTGCATCACGCCTGCCAGTGCTCCTGTTAACTCTTTCGGTGGTCGCTGCAGCCTCGTTCCAAATCGTATCAGCTAGCTCTAGGCTGCGCTCCAACGATCATGGCGAAAACGTCGGCAGCCTTATCGCACGCCGTCTCAACTCCTCCCCAACCGACGAAGACAAAACTGTGCCGTTCAACTCATGGGACAACACAATTGACACGTTGCAGTATGGACTCGCTTTCATACTCGTGCTCGTGGCCGCCCACCCGCTCGGACTCTTCTTCCCTAAGTGTTTCAAGCTGCCGCTCATCACGGGCTACCTAGTGATCGGCATCATCGCCGGCCCGTTTGTCGCCAACCTGTTGACGGAGGGTATCGTGACCATGCTGTCAAACTACGTGAGTGCCCTGGCATTGTCGTTCATCTCGTTCCAGGCCGGCCAAGAGATATACCTCCCGGAACTGCGTCCGCAGCTGAAGTCCATCATGATTCTTCTGGGCGCTCTCTACGTGACGGCAATGATTATTCTCTCGTCTGCGATTTTACTCGCAGAAAGCGCTTTCTTCTACGACGACATGGGATTCTACTGCCAGTTGGGAATTGCGCTCATGTTCGGCTCCATCTCGGTGCTGGGTTCACCTGCAACCGTAATGGCCATCAAGATCGAGCTCAACAGTGTCGGTCCATTCACGAGCCTGATGCTTGGTGCGACGATGACGGCAGAGTTCGTGGTGCTGGTATCGTTCTCGATCTCGCGAATTGTGTGCTCCATTTACTGTGCGAAGTTGGACGTGTCGATGCTGAACTTGGTTTATACGATGGGTATCGTGCTAGCGAACATCGTTGTGGGGATTGTCTTGGCAGGCCTGATCATTTTGATTTTCAAGATTCCAAGGGGTCGACCACACCTCGACTCGGAATCTGACGCTGGATTCGCGAGAACCAGTATGGCATCGCACTACGACCAGCGAGCTAGCCACAAGATGTCCTCAATGGATCGCGACATGGCACCTCATCCACACAATGCATACGACGAAAGAACTGAGGCGGTTAAACCCTCGTCATGCTGGTCTAGCAACGTGTCACTATCTCTGAAGGGCTTCATTTGGTTGACGATGGGGTATGCGTTTTACATCTCCACCACCACCCTCGCCGAATGGACCGCCGCAACATACGGCCTGTCGTGGGAGATCAAGTTTGAGCCACTACTCGTCCTCATGATCGCATCCTGCATTGCCGGACACCAAACAGCCATTCGCCACGACATGCACGTGATCCTCGATACGGTTGCACCATACATGTTCCTGCCGTTCTTCGTTATGACGGGTGCGGCGCTGAAGCTGGATCAAGTGGTGGCGGCTATCCCGCTCATGAGTCTGTACGTCGGTCTTCGCTACGTGGCGATCTTCATCGCTTGTTATTTTGGCGGACGATTCCTGCTGAAGCTTACGCCAAGACAGTACAATAATTTATGGTTGACGATGACGCCGCAGGCTGGTGTAGCGCTAGGTTTGGCCAACGAGGTGAAGGCGTTGAGTGATGAATCCTGGGCTGCCGAATTTTCAGCGACGATCGTGGCTGCTGTGGTGGTGAACCAGATCATTGGCCCTGTGCTGTGTGCGATGGGCTTGAGTCGAGCTGGTGAAACGCTGCTGGACCGTGCTATTGATGCTGATGTATCCAAGGAAGACGTCGACAACTCGGATATGAGCATTCAAGACGGCCGGTTAAGCAGTATTCATGGAGGTGGGTTGAGCAGTATTCACAGCCGCAACGTAAGCTGGAACGGTATGTTTGACGTCAATCGACGGATGTCAAATGCGTCGATGACGATGGGCAACGGCGATCCTCGATCGCTGCTTCCGTTCTATAAGGTGCAAAACGCTGTCGTCATCGGCGATGACGAAGCTGCATTTGAAATTGCACTCAACTTGTCGCTCTACGGTGCTCACGTGAATGTGCCTCTATTGGACGAAGAACGCACCAGCAAGTGGAAGAAAATGAATGAGACCATCCTTGCCAAGGGAGACCTCATCTCGTACAAGAACACCCTCAAGGACCGTGACAACGCTCAAGCCATGTCGTCAGCCGACGTGCTAATTTTCACTGGTGATGCTAACCGTACGCGAGAAAATGTGCATTTGCTCAAATCTTTGTTGGGCGCGTCGCACCCACGCATGATCGCGTTCGTGCCGGACTGCAAGTTTAGCAAGGAGATGAAGGCGCAGGGTGTGCTGGTGATTCAGCCATCCATTGCTTTGGCCAATATTGCGACGCGTATGGCACTGCTAGACCAGAAGCTGGCGGAGGCTCTGTCAAATGAGATCAGTACGACGAGCGACTTCAATACGGCGGCTTACTTCTTGCACCCTGATGGTGGTTCGTTGTCGGAGATGCGTTTGGAGGGTCGTCGTTTGGCGCTTGGTCGGAGCGTGGTGAACCACCACTCGGTGGACTACGACCGTCTCGCGGAGGTATTGGCCGCAGAGAATCTGCCGATGCCTCCACCGCCTTCGCGTGTGGCAATGTTCGGTACATCAGGCGCTACTTTCAACCCGTTCGCGAGTCAGAGAGACAACAGGGGGTCGAGCTTTTTCGTCATGCACGATGACCGCGAACTTGGGGGTGCCCACATGGTTCCTCCAGGTCAGTTTGTGGCACGCACGCCTCGAATGAGCGCTTCTCCGTCTGTGCGTCGAGGGGCCGGATTCAACGCTTTGCGCACACCACAAAGACCTGAAGTGCACCGTTCACTAACGCGATCTCGCAGTTTTGACCAGAGGTATCGATGAACCATTTTAGTGGGGTAGAAGCGGGCAGTCTACACGGTGTCGAGTAGGCAGAAGAGCAAGACGAGTTGATGGAATGTCTTCAGCCTGTCGACGAAAACGAGTTGGCATTTGAGATTGCTCTTTAGTTTTTATAAGTCAGATAATATAAGTCGTTGCTCATTCCAGGCATGAATACCAGGATCATCTTGCAAAAATTTCCATTCGCGATAAAGCCGAAGTCGTGCGGCTTGCAGACGATCTGACCACCTTGATGGCCCAGTCAACCATGACCATGTCGAGTGTTCTGAGTCAATCCACGTGGGGGGCACTAACGTTGACAGTCCACAGTCGCATCTGTGGATAGGCAGGATGCAGACACTCGACAAGTTTACCACCTGCAGGGAGCCGGCACGGGTCACATTTTGTCGAAGCGCACAATTCAAAACACCACACGCGTGAACTATGGCGCCATGCCGTCCAGCGAAAGTGCTAGCAGCATTTTGCTTCGCCATACAATCGACCCTAGCAGTCTCAACAAGCACAAACCTGCGACGTTACCCCATCGATCATCGCGAAAATGACATCAACCTCATCGCACGCCGACTCAGCTCCTCCCCAACCGACGAAGACAAAACTGTGCCGTTCAACTCATGGGACAACACAATTGACACGTTGCAGTATGGACTCGCTTTCATACTCGTGCTCGTGGCCGCCCACCCGCTCGGACTCTTCTTCCCTAAGTGTTTCAAGCTGCCGCTCATTACGGGCTACCTAGTGATCGGCATCATCGCCGGCCCGTTTGTCGCCAACCTGTTGACGGAGGGTATCGTGACCATGCTGTCAAACTACGTGAGTGCCCTGGCATTGTCGTTCATCTCGTTCCAGGCCGGCCAAGAGATATACCTCCCGGAACTGCGTCCGCAGCTGAAGTCCATCATGATTCTTCTGGGCGCTCTCTACGTGACCGCTATGATTATTCTCTCGTCTGCGATTCTGCTCGCAGAAAGCGCTTTCTTCTACGACGACATGGGATTCTACTGCCAGTTGGGAATTGCGCTCATGTTCGGCTCCATCTCGGTGCTGGGTTCACCTGCAACCGTAATGGCCATCAAGATCGAGCTCAACAGTGTCGGCCCATTCACGAGCCTGATGCTGGGCGCGACGATGACGGCGGAGTTCGTGGTGCTGGTATCATTCTCAGTATCGCGCATTGTGTGCTCCATCTACTGTGCGAAGTTGGACGTGTCGATGCTGAACTTGGTTTATACGATGGGTATCGTGCTAGCGAACATCGTTGTGGGGGTTGTCTTGGCAGGCCTGATCATTTTGATTTTCAAGATCCCGGGAGGAAACTCACACGTAAACCACGGTGGTGATATCCAAACTCAAAATCACATGACACCACATCACGAACGCGCGGACACAGAACAATCTACGTCGTGCTGGTCTAGCAACGCAGCGCTGTCACTGAAGGGCTTCATTTGGTTGACGATGGGGTATGCATTTTACATCTCCACCACCACCCTCGCCGAATGGACCGCCGCAACATACGGCCTGTCGTGGGAGATCAAGTTTGAGCCACTACTCGTCCTCATGATCGCATCCTGCATTGCCGGACACCAAACAGCCATTCGCCACGACATGCACGTGATCCTCGATACGGTTGCACCATACATGTTCCTGCCGTTCTTCGTTATGACGGGTGCGGCGCTGAAGCTGGATCAAGTGGTGGCGGCTATCCCGCTCATGAGTCTGTACGTCGGTCTTCGCTACGTGGCGATCTTCATCGCTTGTTATTTTGGCGGACGATTCCTGCTGAAGCTTACGCCAAGACAGTACAATAATTTATGGTTGACGATGACGCCGCAGGCTGGTGTAGCGCTAGGTTTGGCCAACGAGGTGAAGGCGATGAGTGATGAATCATGGGCGGCTGAGTTCGCGGCGACGATCGTGGCTGCCGTGGTGGTGAACCAGATCGTGGGTCCTGTATTGTGTGCTATGGGCTTGGGTCAGGCTGGCGAAACCCTACAGGACCGCACAGTAGAAGAACATGACCATAAGAATGACCACGACAACAAGCATCTGGACACCGAAACCAACACTGAGTTGAGGGTGCATCAAGGTCGTAGATCATCCAGAAGCAGCTTTTCCGCCTACACCAACCAGGATTTAGAAACGCCGTCCCCGTTCTGCAAGGTGAAAGACGCCGTCGTCATCGGCGACGACGAGATTGCTTTCGAGATCGCCCTCAACTTGTCGCTTTACGGCGCACACGTTAACGTGCCTCTACTCGACAAAAAGCGTGCCAGCAAGTGGAAGAAGATTAACAAAACCATCCTCAAACGCGCCGTCACGGGAGACCTCATCTCGTTCAAGAACACGCTCAAGGACCGTGACAACGCGCAGACCATGTTGTCGGCCGACGTGATCATTTTCACGGGCGATGCCAACCGTACACGAGAAAATATCCGCATGCTGAAGTCGTTGTTGGGCGCGTCGCACCCACGCATGATCGCGTTCGTGCCGGACTGCAAGTTCAGCAAGGAGATGAAGGCGCAGGGTGTGCTGGCGATTCAGCCGTCCATTGCTTTAGCCAATCTTGCCACCCGCATGGCATTGCTGGACTTGCATCTGGCGGAGGCTCTGTCGAACGAGATCAGCACGACGAGCGACTTCAGTACAGCCTCGTACTTCTTGCATCCCGATGCCGACCGCGGTTCGTTGTCGGAGGTGGATTTGATGTGCCGTCACCTGGCTCTTGGTCGGAGCGTGGTGAACCACCACTCGGTGGACTACGACCGTCTCGCGGAGGTGCTAACCGCGGAGAACCTGCCGATGCCGCTGCCGCCCTCGCGCGTCTCCATGTTCGGCAAGTCCGCCGCAGGGTTCAACCCGTTCTCAACGCGCGGGGAGCCCAAGTCCGCGCACCAGCACTTCGTCGTGGAGGACGAAGTGGTTCGCGCCGGCACGCGCACGCCCGACCACGCCTCCCGCCCCAGCGTCCACTTCCGGATCATCCACACGCCGTGACGTAGCTATTCCCCTCTTAATGCAAATTAATTAAACACTCGAGCTCATTTATTCAACCTCCAAGCGCCAGACTTGACCCCCTATTAAAGTTTAATACCGTGTATTATAGGACACATGTTGAAGAGCTCTGATGTTGAGAAGAGCTCCTCAGGGCGGAAGATGTCGCCAGCCGGGGCGAATAGCCAGGGCGAGCGGAGGATGCCTCGACGGGTGCATGGCGCCCTCTCCTCCCTCTCTCTCTTCCCATTCCCCGCCCAACTTGCGTGTGCATGTGCATGTAGCAATCGGCCCGCGGACGGCTACCGGACCCTGCGCCGCATGTGGCTCGCCCGTTCCGTCCCCATGCGTGTCGCAGGCGGGGAAGCAGGAGCGAATGGAGCGCGTGTGCGACGCCACGATTATATACTAGCGAGTGAGCGTGTGCCATAGCTTGGCCGCTTTAGACTGCCGCTCAGTATGGGCCCAAGTCGCCATTT
Source organism: Phytophthora cinnamomi (assembly GCF_018691715.1). Classification (NCBI taxonomy): domain Eukaryota; phylum Oomycota; class Peronosporomycetes; order Peronosporales; family Peronosporaceae; genus Phytophthora; species Phytophthora cinnamomi. The sequence goes on from NW_027151017.1 coordinate 344,137, forward strand.
GGTGTTTTCCAGCCGCGGGACGGCGGACCGATGCAGACCATCTCGGAGGACTTCGTGCCGCTGTCCACGCCCGGCGCCTCCGCCCCCGCCCCCGGCCCCGCCTCCACCTCCGCGCACGCACCCGACAGCAGCACGTCGTCCACCGAGTACGGCGGCGAGCTGGCCGTGCCCGTAGAGCAGGTGCATCTGTCGGAGGACGAGGTCGCCATGGCGAGTGACCGCTCGCTCGGCGCCGCCTCCGAGCAGGCGTGGACCCGCGAGCCCAGGAGCAGCCTGGACAGATACGTGCCCGTGGTGGCCAGCGTCGTCATCGGCGCCTACTTCGGCGTGGGCGCCCGCGTGCTGCTCACCGAGTTCGCCGACGTCATGTACGCGAGCCAGACGGAGCTGCTGGAGCTGCTGGGCTTCGGCTACTTCCTGCCCAACGTCCTGGGCTGCTTCGTCATGGGCGTCGCCACCAGGATCAAGCCCGTGCTGCGCGGCCAGCACGAGGTGCTGCTCACGGGCGTCACCACGGGCTTCTGCGGCTGCTGCACCACCTTCGCCAGCTGGGACCTCGGCGCCGCGCTCATGTTCGTGCACGGCCGTTGGCTTAACGCCGTTCTCATGCTGTGCGTGCAGGTGGCCAGCGCCATGGTGAGTCTCCGGGCGGGCTTCCACGTGGCCGAGGGCATCGTCCACCACCTCACGCTGCAGGAGTACCCGTTCCGCAAGCCGCCGGTCAACCTGGGACAGCTCAACCTGGACCTGGAGAGGAACATCAACCACTTCAGGGAGATCAAGATGCACACCTTCGGCCCCTTGGTTGCGCGCAGAGTGCGCGCGACGGAAGACTCGCTGGCCATCGCTCGGGATTCGTGCAGCGAGCTCATGGCGGAGATTATTCAGGTGGAACACGAACAGTATCCGGTTCACCACCACAACGCGGTGTGGGTGACCACCGCGCTCTTCTTGACGGCGATCTTCTGGGTGCTAGCGTTCTGCGGCTTCGACAACTACCCAAGCTCTCGGTTGCTGGCGCTCTGCTTCGGCCCGTTCGGCGCGCTTCTGCGTTGGTACTTGTCACTGTACAACAGCAAGCCCATGTGCAAGGCGTTCCCGCTGTTCACATTCGTGCCGAATGTGGTGGCGTCGTGCCTCAGCTGTGCCATGGAAATCGTTGGCAGCGTTACGTTCCAGGACAGCGCGTCCGCGTACCGACATTTCGTGATGTTCGGCCAAGGAGGTGTCATGGTAGGCTTCCTGGGGTCATTATCCACGGTCTCGACGTGGGTAAACGAGCTGGATGGGCTCTCGTCGCGGCGGTTGTATTGGGCATACCGCTACGGCTTCACAAGTGTTATCGTCTCGCAGGCTGCGAGTGCTTTTATTCTGGGTATGTACGACGCATACGGCAGCGATCCTCTCATCGGATAATGCTGCTAGAGTCGTCTGTGTGGTTAGTGCAGCCGCTTGGTGCTCCTCAAGGGCAATCCCCACGTGGTTGCAGTGAATTAGCTCGGTTCAGATGCCGAGTCAATGAAGAGTGTTTACTATCCGATCGTTGCCCACCATACACCCGATCAGTCAAGGGTTCACGTTGAGCATCGCACGCATAACAGCCTCTGTGTCAGCTCGAAATTGCAACGATTCCTCGTAGTCGCGGATATCTGCTTGAATTGATGCCCTCGACGCCTCCCGAACAGCACGCAGTGCAGCTTCGCCTCCTACAGAGCATCAGGAAGCTCAATCAGCAACCTTATGGAGATCCACTCCAGTCGAAAGCACGTACCAGCTATAATGGCGGCATCCTGCGCTACCGAGGCGCGGGTGGACTCGATCGTCGACAGCATCGCCTCCCCGACACCAATCACCTCCACTATGAACACCACAAGCGTTGCCACCCTCCTCTTAGACCTTCATCAGCGTCGATTAGCCCCCACAATCACGGCATCACCTCCGAAGCTTCGGAGCGTCTCCGAGCACTTGGCCGCGTCCTCCTCCGACAACAGTCGACACCTGATCCGACGAGTATTTAGCACCCGCCGCCCTTACTCTCCTTTACTTTATGCCGAATTTAAAATCTACTTCTCCCTCACGTGAAGCTGCGCTTGCCGTTGCTCGAGTACACGCGCAGGAGCTTCCTGCCCACGACGCACTTGAGCGGCTGCTCGAACTTGCGCTGGAAGAACCGGCCGACCCGCGGGTAAACGAGCTGCGCGCTCTGTGTGCTGGCGTCCAGCGCCAATTCGCCGTGTCTCTTGGAGTGCTTCAGTCTCTTCCTGCCGCCCGCCGCATCCTCCATCACGAGCTGCGCGCGGAAGATCTGGTGCGAGGTGGCGGCGCGCATCTTTCTCCAACTCACTTCAACTTGCCTCCTTTTATTTTTTTGTTCTTAACCGCTATTATAACCGTTAATGGGTATTTTTTTTTCTAACGGCGGTTTCAAACCAGTTCTCGAACCAAAGTCAACTTTTGTATCGGAAGAGCCACGAGAAATGCCGGAGCCCTCCGCTGGCTGGACGCGCGTGCGCCACGCGCTGCTGCTGGCGTTCACTGCTGCGTGCATTGTGCCCAGTGTGTGTGCGTTCGAGGTCCGGTGGGAGGAGGTCTGGGAGGCGGCCATGTACCACACGGGGCTGGGCTGTACGTAAATGTATCCAAGAGGCTGGCTGTTACGTAGCTGCTCACTGTTCTGCGCCGTCGCCCGCTAGCAGACCAATGCACGTTCGTGGACAAGCCGTCGCAGGCGGTGCGCGGCCACCTGCAGCAGAACCTCAAGGGCCAGGAGCGAGCTGTGGAGTCGGTGGTGGGCGCGATCGAAGCCTGGGAGTTCTCGTGCGTGTTTTGTCGCTGGGTGCACTTTGATGTTGCAGTGGGGGGTCTGATAGGGACGTTGGCTGTTGCTGGATGTTGCTGCTAGACGGACGTCGACGAAAGACCGCGCGCCGCTGGTGCTGGCCATCACGGGGCCGACGGGCACGGGCAAGACGGAGATGTCCAACCTGATCGCGGAGGCGCTGTTCAAGCGCAAGAAGAAGCTGCCGAACAGCGAGAAGCGAGTGCCGTCGGGGCTGCTGATCTTCCGGTAGGTCTGCACTGCGATGCGTATTGTTTCTTTGTATGGTAGTGAATTATTATGTGGTGTTTTGCGTTGAATGCGACGACAGTGGAGAAGATTTTAGCGACAACTTCACGAACCCCATCACGGAGTATCACACGCAGATCAAGACAAGGTAGGTGTGTGTGTGCTTTATTTAAGATGTTTAGAGGCGATTTCCTGACGAATCGAACGTTGCAGACTAGCTGAGCACTTGCACCATTGCTCCGGAAAAGCCGTGGTCGTGATAGATGAAGTGCAAAAGGTGATTCCGCACACCCTTGACGGTACGACTCTTTGACGTTTTACACTTGTTTTTAGTAGTATTAGGTAGTAATTTATGTGCTGGTTGCGTGTGTAGTTCTGATGGAGGCTGTGAGCGAGAGTTCCCAGTTTTCTTATTACAAGCACGGAGTGACCAAGAACATCGACACCGCCAACGTACGTTCATCGTGGAGAATTGAGATGGAAACTTGCTGTTCTGGATACTTATGGCTGCTGCATTTTTAGGTGATTTTCGTGCTGGTGTCCGACATAGGAGTAGCGGACATGGAACAGGTCATGATTCAGTACGAGACAAGGGAGGAAATACCCACCGTGCAACTTGAGAGGGTCGTCAAGTCAGCTCTCGATGATCAGTGGAAACGTCTGGACTTTGGCAAAATGATCGATCAGGTACAGAATTGTCCTGGTGTCGCTGGCTCGGATCAATGCTTAACCCTTGCTATTCTTGCGATTTACATGGACTAGGTCATTCCGTTCTTGCCATTCGAACACCAGCACATTGTTGAGATTATTGCTCTGAAGCTGAGGCAGTTGGACGAAAACTACCGCGGCAAGTACTGGCACCGCCTGTGGATCGAGGTACGTTGGCGACGTTGTGCTGCAGTGATGGTGGTGCTAGGCTGCTGACTTCATCTCTTCCGTGTGCACAGGATAACATTGCCGACTATATGTCCCGCCTGGACTCAGTGCACTACAAGGTTCGCTCTGCAGTGATCAACGGCAAGATCACGTCCAGTAAGGTGTTTGCCAAGTACGGCGCTCGCGACGTGGAGACGGGTCCGATCCAGCTGCTCAAGTCGAAGTTGCTGCGGTACCTACGCCCCTTCAACCCAGACGCGGAGATCCGGATATCGCAGGACCCCGACACAAAAGAAGTCTCGATCGTGTCGTGCGCTCAGGAAGACGCGAAGAAAGCGTCCAGGAGCAAATCCAAAAGCAGCAGCAATAGCCCAGTCGACCCCGACTCCGACTCTGACGACAGCGGCGAGTTCGTGAGCGTCAACTGCGTCACCAAGTGGTCGGGTCGGTTCGAGTAGCTCGCGTTTTGACACCTTACAACCCCCTAAGCTTACTACCAACTCGGAATTTTCTGCAACGTGTACATGCACTGCACTTCTTTCAGTATTATCAAAAACTACGACAATAAGTTCGCGTTCCCCTTTTCAGCCAATAGGAAGTCGGTATCTTGCAGGGGGAGGATTCAACAGCTCCAGTAGGCGAAAGAAGGCGACACCAGCACTATCGATAGTATGAGCGGACTCGAGTCGTCGGAGATCTGGGGCGCGGACGAGGGCCTGGACCCGGAGATCCTGCTCATGTCGAACGAGGAGCTGCGGCAGCGCATCCGGCTGCTGGACAACGACATCCGCATCATGCGCAGCGACATCCAGCGCATCAACCACGAGAGCAACTCGCAGCGCGAGCGCATCAAGGAGAACAACGAGAAGGTGAAGCTCAACAAGCAGCTGCCGTACCTGGTGGCCAACGTGGTGGAGGTGCTGGAGCTCGAGGACGACGAGGACGAGCAGGACGGCGCCGCCACGGACGTGGACGCGCAGCGCAAGGGCAAGAGCGCCGTCATCAAGACGAGCACGCGCCAGACCATCTTCCTGCCCATCCCGGGCCTCGTGGACTCGACGACGCTGATCCCGAACGACCTGGTGGGCGTCAACAAGGACAGCTACCTGATCCTGGAGAAGCTGCCGAGCGAGTACGACTCGCGCGTCAAGGCCATGGAGGTGGACGAGAAGCCCACGGAGGAGTACAGCGACATCGGCGGCCTGGACAAGCAGATCCAGGAGCTCGTGGAGGCCGTGGTGCTCCCCATGACGCACAAGGAGCGCTTCGAGGCCATCGGCATCCTGCCGCCCAAGGGCGTGCTGCTGCACGGGCCCCCGGGCACGGGCAAGACGCTGCTGGCGCGCGCCTGCGCCAAGCAGACGGACGCCATCTTCCTCAAGCTGGCAGCCCCGCAGCTGGTGCAGATGTTCATCGGCGACGGCGCCAAGCTCGTGCGGGACGCCTTCGAGCTGGCCAAGGAGAAGTGCAAGGACGAGAACCGCGGCGGAGCCATTATCTTTATTGATGAGGTGGGTCGTGTCATGTGCAGTGGTCGAGTCTATAGCGACTGACTTGTTGGCGGCTTGTGCGTTTTGTAGCTGGATGCCATTGGTACGAAGCGATTCGGCGGCGAGCAGTCGGGCGACCGTGAGGTGCAGCGCACGATGCTGGAGCTGCTGAACCAGCTGGATGGCTTCACGAACAACACGAAGATCAAGGTGATCGCTGCCACGAACCGTCCCGACGTGCTGGACCCCGCTCTCCTCCGTTCCGGACGTCTGGATCGCAAGGTTTGTAAAAAAGAACACGGTTGATTGGTCAGGTTGTTCTGGGGGGACCAAGTAGACTGACGAGCTTGGGCTGTTTACTTGCAGATTGAGCTGCCGCACCCGACGGAAGAAGCGCGCGCTCGTATCCTGCAGATCCACTCGCGTAAAATGAACGTTGACACAGAAGGTACGCTATGAAAGTTAGCCGAGGCACGGTATTCCCCGAACTGTGATTAATCTTCTCGTTCAACTATGCTACTTGCTATGCAACTTACAGACACTAACTTCGACGAGCTGGCGCGTTCGACCGACGACTTCAATGGCGCACAGCTGAAGGCGGTACGTATTTCGAAGTTCCTGTGCCCCAGCCGTAAACTTGATCACCTAATGATTGTTGTATTTTGCTGTAGGTTTGCGTGGAGGCTGGTATGCTGGCACTGCGTCGCGAAAGCAACGTGATCAAGCACGAGGACTTCATGGAGGGCATTTCTGTTGTAGCAGCCAAGAAGAAGGCTACCCTGCAATACTACGCTTAGAAAGGGCCTCGTGGACCACCAAAATCGAAGTACTCTGCAAATGAAGCGTTTGATTTTCGATGAAGATGTTTCGAGGATAGTTGTAGGTGGGATTCGTTCGCCGCAGTAGTGAAGGTCGTTATGTTTTCGCATTGGCACACGGGAGTTTCCCAGGTGAAGCGCCGTTTAAAATTGTATTTCAGTGCTGAAGTGCGGTGTCTCAGATGCCCACTTGGAGGCAATTGGACCCCGCGCCGACGACGCCATCACAACGAGGGGCATCCTGTCAAATTATCACGTCGGCGAGTGAGCAGGAAGCATGGCGGACTCCAAGACCATTCAGCTGGATGAAAAGTCCTTACCTCCCAATGCACCGGAACTACGCAGTGTGCCTAAAAAGAAGTCGTATGATCAAGCAAAGGTGAACGACAGCATTCAGGTTCGTCAATTGCTTTAAACGAGATCGCCTCTTTCGCTGACTTGTTTGTTATGCGTGTGATATCCTTTACGCCAGCAATTAGTACGAAAAAGCTCAGCTCATCTTTTGCAAATGCTTGATGCGAGCAAACCATCACCCCCTGAGCTGGTAAGGAAGTGAACGACATACTACCAACCTCGCATTAAATAACCATCGCTATGCATGCTGATGCAGGATCTCGATCTTGATACCTTCTACTATTCGCGATTGCGTCGTCGCACCCAATTTGCTCAGCAAATCAGCAATACTCTGTTGGCCGCAGGAATTCCTACGGATGCCGCTGCTGCTGGTGCCGAGGAAGCAGCAAGTCCCAGCAAAAAGCGTGCCATCGGCATGACGCTATCTCCCGGAGAGGAGTATGAAAATTACCAGAAAGTGCAATCCACAATGGGGGAAGAACGCATAATTGAGGATGACATGGATGCAGTACGACCGGACGGTGACGACGATGATGAAGACGAAGTACCGTTGCCTCCCATTGCGTCAAATGCGAAGGGCCCATCGCCCAGTCAATCAAAAACAATTAAGGCTAAAACGGCTAGTGACGATGTAGCCGAGCGTGACGAATTAAGACGAGCTGCTGGTATTACGATTCGAGCTGCCCCGTCTCGGAGAAACGTAGCGCTTCATACGGAACGGACGATCCGTGGTAAGGAAGACCTGGCACGTCCAACTACTCGAATGATAGACCCACTCGGCCGCTTTCGTCTGCTCTGGGATTTACTTAGTATCAGCTTCATCTTTTACAACGCGATCGTTTTACCGGTGAGTGAACCCCAGTAAGCTCGACATCTTAGCTAGAGGCCAACTTCTTAACCCCACTTGCCGTTTGGTACGTTGTTCATCCAGTTTAAGGCATCATTCGACGTGAACGCTGCAGACAACCCGTTCGACACATTTCTCGACGTATTTTTTCTTGTTGACATTGTACGCCTTGAGCAGATATCTACGTGTGTGTCCATTGAAGCCGGGATTAAAGAGTGTGTTGTTGCGTGGTAATGGTAGATTCTGACCTTTAACACAGCCATCGAGAAGGATGGATCCATTCGCTACAATCGTCGACTGGTAGCTGAGCGCTACCTACGTTCGTGGTTCGTGATAGATCTGATTGCGGCACTACCATACGGGTATATTTTCACTGAAAACGGCAACTATAGCGCACGATTGCGGAAGTCTATCAAGCTGCTGCGGCTCATCCGATTACTGCGGCTGCTTCGCATATCACGTATCCTGCGGCGCATCCAGAATGCTGTTTTTATTCGATCAACTCTCAGCTCCCTCATGAAGTATTGCCTCATGGTGGTCTTCATCAACCACTGGTTCAGTTGTACATTCCATGCCATTGGAACCTCAGACATCGAACATAGTTGGATCGAAGCCGCGGGGCTTGAAGATGCTAGCATATGGGATCGCTATGTCGCCGCACTATACGTCTCCGTTCAGACACTGTAAGGGGCTTGCTTACCTGATTTGTGCAGCTTGATGCTAAGATTTGCCGTTTGTTCATGCAGGTCCACAATTGGCTTCGGAGACATATCTGCTCAAAATCCAAACGAGCGATTGTTCTGCATCTTCGCTATGATTGTTGGCGGAGGCATTTTTGCCTATGGAATTACTAATGTGAGGAAGCCGCTGTCATTATCAACGTTGAGATTAATCCACTTACTCACTATCTGTATTCCCAGATCGTGGAACTCGTATCCAGTTTGACGATTCAGGAAACACTCTTTCGACAAAAGATTGACGAAGTAAATGAGTACATGACTGCACGCGAGCTGCCTGTGAAGCTTCGGATGGAGATACGAGAATTTTATCACAACACACGGCAATCGCGTGAAAGCAAGCTGAATTCAGAGCAGCAAATTCTGAACGACCTGTCGTCCAAGCTGCGCTCAAAGATTGCTTTGAGCATTAACGACCAATTTCTCCGCAAATTTCCCTTCTTCATAGGCAGCGAGCCCAATTTTTTGATGGAACTCGCATTAAACATGCGTGTAATTCATTTTGCTCCGCTCGAAGACGCTATAATTGAAGGAGAAATCGGACACGAAATGTTTTTCATCTTCCGTGGCGCTGTAGAAATCGTCAAGAAGAACGAGCGGGTTGGAGTTCTTGGGGAGAATCAATACTTCGGAGAAATGGCTATCCTCAGCCCCGACAACCGCCGTACAGCCACCGTGCGCACACTTTGCTTTTGCGAGCTTCGAATGCTCTCTCGCGCTCGGTTTCTTGAGGCACTGGCGCTGTTTCCGGCGATGCAGTCCAAAATGGCGCAAATTGCCCAAGGCCGTGCGAGCCAGGAGTCGGTCAATGAGAAGCTGAAACAAAAGTTTTCTCAGTTCAGCGGGAGCAACATCATTGCCACAGTCACAGCAGCAGCAGCGCTCTCTCTGTCTCCCCCAGCAGCGAAACCTGAACGAAGAGTCAGCAACGCAGGGCGACTACATATTGTCACTCCAGCTCCCGATACAACAGCAGAGGCAGCGACAGCGAAGGTGGCATCAACGTCGAAGGTGGTACCAGCAGCTGTATCGGTTGCAGCGGCAACACCACCACGATTAACTTGCACATTTCAGCCTCCTTCGCCCACTCGCCAGCCTTCAGCTGCGCGGTTGCCACTGGAGCAACGGCCCTCTGAACGATTTACTTCGCACCTTCGCGCGCCAACATCAATGCGTATCAGCAGTAATGTCCGCCGAGGTTCAGCTAACCTCGGTTCCGCTGGGGTAAGTGCAGGAATGTCTATTATGATCAGTGAGGTTGCTTCGTTACTGGAGGAGGCTACTCGACGACAAGACTTACTAGTCAACCACGTGCTCAAGCTGAAGAAAGACCTGGACGCGATAGAGAAGCCTGACCGGGGCCACCTTGGCAGAGGAGCGAGTGATAACTTGTCCGATACCATTGCAAACGGTACCAAATAAGCTGTGGTGGCCGCGACTTTGAAGACCATGCCTTGCACCATTATCAGATTGATGAAAGTTCTTCTTGTTGAAGAGGAACAAGGAACGAGTCCATGTCTGCCCGGTCAGCCCCTCCCGACAAGAGCAGACCCCGTTTGCGTTCGAGTTGCTCTTGGAGCTGATCATAGTGTGCGAAATCGTCCCAAGCACTCGATCGGCTGTCGAACTCGGTGAAGATCGACAGAAACTCGTTCGCCTGCAGAGTAAACGAATTTTTCGTCAGTGCCAGTCACACGCCACCAACTACTTCTTAGCCTCACCTCCTCAAACAGCACTTCTTCACAATCACGACAGGATGTGATCGACTTTTTCGTAGGCGTGTTGCTCATCTTGACCCCCGTGAACACGTAGTTCGGCACGTCTTTGACCAGCAGCCACTCGACGTGGAAGAACCCTTCGTACTTGAGTTTCTCCCAGAGCTGGAATTGCGAGTCGGTCCGCACGCCCGACGTCATCCGAGCCACCCCATTGAAGTGCTTGGTGCCGCACACACTATACACAACGCAACACATTTCAATATACCTATTTCCCCAGTGGGATCATAACCTGATAAAAAGTCTGCGCAATCACACCAACCTGAAGAAGAACAGAACTGGCCTCACTGCAGTCAAGTCACTTTTGAAGACCTGATCCAGTAGCGCATTGTGCAACGTGGTGGTACTCCAGATGCCGAACTTGAGGCTCTTGTGGAAGTTGGCCTCGCTGAAGGACTTGAGCACGAAGCAGCGGCACGTGGCGGACGTGAACACCTCACGCACCAGCTTGGATTGCTGCGCGTTGACTGCATCCTTCTCCTCTGCATTTTCTTCATCTGATGGGTTCCCACTGTGAATGTATCGCGGCGCGAGCTTCGGCCGCCTCTTCTTCTTTCGCGTCGTAGTGCTCGTCGCCATTGCAAATTGCTGGCAGCAATTGGAAACTGTATTGCAGCATTGGGTTATGATCTTGCATAGGACAATAAACAAAATGTGTAATGGGTACAAAAAATGACTCCGTTTGTTTCGTACTTAATACAATTTAGGAGGCATAATATTTATGTTCATCAGACGAAATATCGAATTTGAAAACATATAAAAAATGTTATCGTGTACCCACTTTGAAGGCGCGTGGCGCCTGACGTCGCGCTCGACGGCAGGTACGCTGGCGTTGCGCTCGGCCGCAGAAGTGCTGAAACATGCCGCATCATAATTATACTGACCAATGCATTTGTATTTATTGTTATTTAGACAGCTACCTACTCTCGAAGTTGAGGTTGGGAACAGATAGTGGTTTAATAACTATACTACTATCGGAAATGTTTATTTTTGTTTTATGGGACCGGAGTGTTAGCTGCTCGAGGCATCACTCTCAACATCCTCCGTATCACTTGCTTGATTATTGTGAAGAAAAATGATGTCTCGTACGTTGTCGCCAGTCCGCTTGTTACGGCGAGAGGTGATGGCATTACCAGCACTTGAAAAACAGCGCTCAGATGGGACCGATGTGGCAACAACTCCAAAATATTTTCTTACTACCGGGGACAACAGCGGAAAATCACCTGCATTGGACTTCCACTGTAGTGGGTCTAACTTGACTCACTACTTTTGCTTACACGTTGCGCTTCGTGTATGAGGAAGCGTAAGTATTTATTAATTACTTGAGCTAATTATATTTGAATACACAAATACAATTTAAATCAGATAAGACTCCAAGTGACTTAGATGAGGTAAAATGAGAACTGTATTGTTTGTAAATTGATCTTCCTTCTAAAACTGCTAAAACTGTTTATCATCTATGAAAGGGGTTGACAGCTGCTGGCTGTCAGAGCCCCACCAATATGCACGTCTCTAATTGGTAGAAAGATGCTGCTTTCTACCAATAGGATCTTTGGGTATGTGTGGACCACTCGTTGTGGTGGCCCACTTCAATGTATCCATTGGTGTGACTTACACCAATGTGAGGAAGTATCAAAAACTTTTAACAGATATCCTATCTGTTAAAATCACAAGTGGCTACAAGCCACTTGTGCGTGTAACCCCGTTACACCATCCCCCCCTTAAGGTTAGACGCGCGGGGTCTTCGCACGTCAATCTTCTGAATTGACCATTCGTCAATTCTCCGCGTTTGGAGAAGAAACCCGCGCTCATTCAACGATGAGCGCGCCTCAGAAGAAGTCCGCAAAGTCGATGGGGAGTCATCTCTCCATCGACGACTACTTCGAACGCCAGAAGGCGAAGTACGGTGACGTCGTCGACTTCGACGACGACGATGAAGACATGGAGGGCGAGGAGGACTCGCCATCAAAGCGTAAAGACTCAGTGTCGAGCGAATCGCTCGACCCTCACGCCAAGAACGTTCGCCCACGTGAAGGGGACGAATCGGACGCTTCGAGTTCGAAGGGTTCGCGAACTGAGAGTAATACTCTACTCGCTTCCGCTGGGGCTCTCAGTTCTCCGCGCGCTGCAACTACAGCGCGTGATACCAAAGCTCAAGGCTCTCCGCGCGCTGCAGGCGCAGCGCGCGATCCGTGGATGTCGTCCGCGTCCGAGATCACGGACTGGTATGGGAACTCGGTACCTCCGAATGAGGTGCCGCTGTACGTGTGCTGCGCCATCAAAGATGACTCCGTGGCTGCCGAGCTGCACTTTGATGCGGAAACGCATCAAAGGCGCGATTATTACATCGGACTCTTCCGTGAGCTCCGATGGTTTCAAAGCAAGAAGACATCTTCTCGCAGCAAAGTGCCCGAGTGGCAGGCACTTTGTCAAAGTTGGAACGCTTTTGTTGAGAACTTCAACAAGAAACCGAGTGCTTACCGTGATCGGATTAAGCAAGCGCGTGATCGCTTCGAGACTTACTCGAAGCATGGAAAGCTGGAGCAACTTCATGTTGCTGCTGAGGAGGCAAATGTGCCGTGCGCTGTGCCCGAGGGCTTTCAGTGCACGAAGTGCTTTCCAGGCGCGGTCCGCTTGAGCGACCGCGACCTGAACGGGTACACGTCGTTCCGTGAGCCCGAGAGTCTCAAAGAGCTCCGTGCTAAATTCTTAGCACGTGAGGGTTCGGGCGCTAGCGATGGCTCGCACTACTTCCGCTGCGACAGCGCGTACTGCTCCTCGTACGCCCTCACCATTTCCGGAACGTCCTCCAGCAAAACGTTCCGCGGCTCCCATGTATCTCGATGGGGAGGAAATCCTCTCCAACGAATACGAAAACGAGCCCCTTGAGGGTTCGTTTTCGGGATACTATGGTCAACAATCCGCTCAACAATCCAGCGGGTTGAGCCGCGGGCGTCACGGATCCGCGGTGGCGGCGGTGGGAACACGCCCCGGGTATGATCAGCCCCGGGCTGATCAGTACACGTCTCTCCACGACCGGGTGCCGCCGTGGAGCGTCTGCAGGGCGCTGAGTTCGCCGCCCTGAAGCAGGAGCTGGCGAACCAGAAGGCCCAAGTCGCGGCGGTCTCGCAGACCGCCTCGAATATCCAGGTCGAGTTGGGGACCCAGATGAAGGGGTTGCTCCAGCGCGTCCGCGCGCAGAAGGAAAGGCTGCTCGTCGCCGAGGCCAAGGCTTCCGCTTCTGCCTCGGCTCCTGCCGAGGCTTCGGTCAGCCGAGCTAGATGACTCGTGCTGCAGGTATGGCTTCAGCCGCCCGACGTAAAAGGTCGGATGGAGGCGCATACTAGACGGTATGTCTAGCGTGTAAGCGTTACCGTGCCGTGCCAACACAGTGAACGGCCCGATGAAGCGCGGAGCAAGCTTGCTTGCTCCGAAATCCGAAACTGCATGTTTAGGCAGGTTTTGTGTAGCTAACAAAACTAATGAACCAACTTTAAATTCATTTGTGTTGCCTCTGCCCGCATTGTCTGCGTTCAGCTTCTGTTGATCAACCGAAGCTGCTATTGCATCTTGGACAAACCAAATCACGGCTTGTATTTTGGTAAGGAAGTTGATTGCATCCGACTTGAAGTCATTCAGCTCGCTCTCTGCTAGAGGCCCTGCCTCTGCGTGGTTCTTCGCGGTGTCTGCGCCCTGGGCAGACCCGTGGTCTTTGTCCTTGTTGTTGGAGGAGTCTGCGCCCTGCGCAGACTCATGTGGTTTGTTCATTGTTGCAGCTGACACTGTGCAAGTGTCAGCGGTTTTCTGAATGCCATGGTGTTTGAACACCATGTCGATGAACAGACGGGCCGTCTGCTTCGCGGTCACATCTGCCGGTACCGCAGCAATCTTACCATCTTGCTGAAGCGGCGACGAAGACCACAACACCGGTGTTCCCTCCGTTGTCCGGGGGAAGACCAAAGATGAAGTCCAAAGACATGGGCTTCCAACACTCCGACGGAGTCGGTAGTGATTGTAACGGAGCCTGCGCGAATGGCGCAGGCTTTACGCGTTGGCATACCTCGCAAGCACGGATGTACTTGCGCACCCACTTGTACTGGTGGTGCCAGTAGAAGTCGCGCGTGAGAAGGACGTATGTCTTCTCACGTCCGAGATGTCCCGCAGTCGGGGCATCATGATACTCGTACATGATCCTGAGTCGCAGGTCATGGTCATTCGGCACGACAACGCTATCCGCGTTGTCGTCGACTGCATTATATAGCAGTAATCCGTCGTGCGCCCGATATCGGTGTGCACGCGCACGAAGGTGCTTGGGCAGCTTCTGACGAGCCTTGTCAGAAGGCGCTGTGCCATAGGCCAGCAAGAGCTTCGTGTCCGCGTCGTGCGCGTACGCGGCCTTCACTTCGTCCAACAGAGACGATGTGGGTTTGCTCGATCGCATGACGTCAATGGCATTGACGTCAGCAGCTTCTGCGTAGTCCGGCCGACGTGATAACGCGTCGGCTACTACATTCAATCTTCCGGGTTTGTATTCGACCCGGAAGTTATACTCTGCAAAGAATGAGAGCCATCTCGCCATTCTTTGTGATTTGTGTGGTGACTTCACTGCAGTGCGCAGTGATGCATGGTCGGTGTAGACCACAAACGGTCTACTTCCAAGCAAATACATTCGGGACTTTGCGAGTGCGTATTTCATGGCAAGGCGTTCCTTGTCATGTACCGGATAGTTGCGCTCAGCTGGCTTCAGCTGACGCGATTGGTAGTAGACGACACGATCACCGCCCTCGTGATCGTGCTGCATCAACGCGCATCCGATCGCGAAGTCGGATGCGTCGCACACTACGTGAAATGGGCGATCTTGGTCAGCTACTGCCAAGATCGGCGCCTCAGTCAAGCCCCGTTTGACTGCATCGAATGCCTTTTGGCAATCGGGTGTCCAATTCCACACAGCTTCTTTCTTAAGAAGCTGTGATAGTGGGCGGATCTTGCCCGCATAATCCTCCACGTACTTGCACAAGTACGTGGCCAAGCCAAGGAACTGCCTCAGTTCCTTGACACTTGAAGGCGTTGGCCATTCGTTAACCACTCTGACCTTTTCCGGGTCAGGGCGAACACCATTCTTCCCTACGAGACACCCGAGGACGGGTATCTCGCTCGCCCCGAAGATACACTTCTTCAGGTTCGCGTAGAGCTTATGCTTTCGCATAAGCTCAAGTAGCTTCCGGAGATGCACCCTGTGCATCTCTACGTCGATTTTCCCGTCCACAGCCCGGCTGTGGATGAATACATCATCGAAGTAGCTCGGTGCGAAGTCGCGCACCGAGCGCAACAAGTGCGTCACGCACCTGTTGAAAGTCGCAGGGGCATTCTTAAGCCCCCGTGGCATTACTAGCCATTCCCAGAGCATGCCGCTTGGCGTGCTCACTGCCGTGAGAGGGATATCGCTCTCACGCATTAGGATCTGATAGAATCCGTCTCGCAAGTCGAGAGCACTGTAAACGGTGCTCCCGGCCATCGAATCGATGATAACATCTTTTCGCGGTATCGGCGTCTGCGCCGGTACTGTCGCATCGTTCAGCTTGTTATACGCATGAACGATGCGCCATCCGCCCTGTGGCTTTTTGACACAGAACGTCGGAGCACTGTGCGGGGACTTTGATTCCCGCACTTGTCCTGCTTTGCGACGACTTTCAAAGAAGTCGTCGATCGCTTTTACTTGCTCTCGCGGCAGTGGCCACTGCCGCGTGACACAGTACTTCGTGCCGGCACGAGATCAATCTCGTGTTGAATACCCTTATCCTGCGGAAGCTCCGCAGGAATCTCTTCCGGGAGTACGTCTTTGTACTCCCTCAACAGTTCGTAATAGGGACTCGACTTTAGCGAGTCCCAACCTTGTTCCTCGAAGCGCTCTCGCTTCGTCTTCGCACTGAGAGTGTCTTCACTCTCAGTGGTACTTCCCATGAAGAGTTGCCTCAGCTCTGCGCTCTCGCTCTCCGTTCTTTCGCTGTTCGAAAGAACGCAGACCTGCTCGATGCGTCCATCGTGCAAATCGCGTGTGAAGCGTTTCCAGCTCATGGCTGGAAGCGACGTCAACTCCGACGCCTTCGTCGGAGGATTAGCGAGTTCCATTTCGCGATACTGGAATCCACTATCGGTACGCGTCAAGACGTTCAGCGTCTCGACATCCGACGTCACCGCCTCAGTCTGCCCAGCAGACTGCTCTTGTTGCGTCTCGGTTCCGGACCGAGACTTGCGCAGCGTTCTCCGCATGCGCCATCTTCTTGTTGTGCGGTGCCCGGCTCCGCACGGTGGTTCTTCAGGTCCAGGCCCGACCATGGAGAGTTGTTCGCCGGCGGACCCTGTCCGCGGGCGCGCGGTATCAAGCCCGGCTTGACCGCATGGCGCTTCGTCGTGCAGCCCGGCTGCACGACAGCATGCAAATTGCGTCAGTGCGGTACGTTTCCAACCGCCCGCACTGTTTGCAGCGTCAACTCCCGGAGTTGACACGCCTTCGTCACCTCGACGCCATTCATTGGCGGAGCCCCTCATGACCGAGGGTGTGTCCGCTCCCGGTGCCGACGCGTCGTTGTCGACTTGACCTCTTCGGGTCAGGGACTGTCCCTTACACTCTTGCACGTGGGTATTGGTTCCCGGAACCAGTACATCTTTTTCTTCTGACGTCGGCAGCATTATCGACGTTGGTCTCACTTGTGCGCGCCCTCGCGCACTTCTTGGGCACTCCGGGACAGCAGCATTAAGTGCTGTCTCGACTGGTGAGCCGCGCGCACCCGCTGGTGCGTGCGCGGCGGTAATAGGGCCATCGCTCTCTGTTCCGCTGTCGCGGCCGAAGCGCACAAGCGTGCGCTTCTTCAAGTCTGTTACCGGATCATGCCGTGCAAGCCACGGCATGCCCATTACCACGTCGAACTTATCGTCCAGGTCCAGGACGATAAAGTGTTCGACAAACACTCGTTGTTTGTACGAGAAGCGCACGTTCACGGCGCGCTTCTCGGTCTTCACGATGGCACCTGTTGCCAGTCGCACTTCCGGAAGACTTCGAGGTACATTTACCTCCTCGAAGTCAAGACTCGGCAGGCTCCGTAGTCGAACAAAGTTGTTCGACGCGCCTGAATCTACCAAAGCTCGAAGAGAGTCACTCGCTCTCTTCGAGTAAACCTTCAAGATGACTAGGTTCGGCCTGTCATCTTGCTTCTTGCAGCGAGAGCTAGTCTCACTGGGGGCTGCAGTCCTCAGTGTCGCGTGCCCGATGTCGGCACGCGTGACTGCATTACCAGTAGGGCGCCCCGCGCCTACTGGATGTTCGCGTTTTTTGTTGGTCCGCGGCGATGCCTAGCATCGCCACGACGGCCACCTCCAGGGGGTATGGGAGCTGTGCACTCCCGCGCAAAGTGACCGATCCTTCCGCAACGGAAGCATCGCACGTTGCCTCCCTGCTGCTGGTAACCAGTAGTTGTTGCGTTCGAGAGGTCCATTGGTTTGGACCTCCCGTGCTGACTACTGGCGCGGTTGCGGCCTCGGTACATTTGTATGGAGTTTAGCCTGCCGCAGGCTAAACTCTTCTTGCATAGCAAGGGTGATTGCAACTTCGAGAGTACTCGGGTGCTCTCGGAAGAGATAGGTCTTCACGGGCCCATCTCTAAGTCCCTTCATGAACGTGACGACCTTAGTCGCCTCGTCAATTGGATTAGTCACGATATTTGATACCAAGTATCGTGCACGCTGCGCGTAAGCATGAGCGTCGTGCTTACCCTGCTGAAGGTCGAGGAACTCCGCCCTCGACCGGAATTCGTTTTGCGGGGCTCAAACGCTTGTTTGAGCTCCTCCTTGAATACTTCGTACGTGCTGAAGCACGTAGGATCGGAGAGTCGGCGTCCATACGCCCAACTCCTTGCGCGTCCGCCAAGGCAGGACATGGCGAACGCGACCTTCGACAGCGGGTCGACGATGCGTCGAGCCGCTACGGCTGTGTCGAGTTCGACAAGCCATCCGAGGAGAGGCTCGCCCTCTCTTCCCACGTAATTGCTTTCGCTCAATTTTAATGATTGAGCACGCGGTGTCGTCCCTGACGACACCATCACTGAGGAAGCAGCATCACGCTGCTCCTTCATGATGAACCCCAGAGCAACACCATGTTGCTCCGTCGGCGGTAGCGTACGCAGCATCGTAGCTATCGCCGCTTCTCCAATGACTGTTGATATGTTGCAGGCGTGTTGGAGCTCTCAATGGGCACCTCCGTGCTCATGTGGTTCTCGGCTCCGCGTTCGTACTCCTCGTACGAACGTCAAGCAGTCGGTCGTTGAACGGACTACAAAGTGCTACCTGGTGTAGTGGGTCTAACTTGACTCACTACTTTTGCTTACACGTCACGCTACGTGAATGAGGAAGCGTAAGTACTTAGTAATAACTTGAGTTAATTATACTTGAATACACAAGTATAATATAAATCAAATAAAACACCAAGTGACTTAGATGAGGTAAAATGAGAACTGTATTGTTTGTAAATTGATCTTCCTCCTAAATCTGCTAAAAATGTTTATCATCTATGAAAGGGGTTGGCAGCGGCTGGCTGTCAATATGCACGTCTCTAATTGGTAGAAAGATGCTGCCTTCTACCAATAGGATATTTGGGTAGGTGTGGACCACTCGTTGTGGTGGCCCACTTCAATGTATCCATTGGTGTGACTTACACCAAGGTGAGGAAGTATCAAAAACTTTTAAGAGATAAGATATCTTTTAAAATCACAAGTGGCTACAAGCCACTTGTGCGTGTTACCCGGTTACAGCGTTGAGCATATCGTCACCCCCAATGGCGGAGTACTCCGCAAGGATAGGGGACTGAGTGTCCGAAGCTTCGTCTTCCAGACCTTGCCGACGTTCTCAAGGCTGGTCACAAGGTTAGCAACCTCGTCACCCCACTGGCGAGTAAGATGGCCAAGGATTTGGGCGGCGGTGGCTGGCATCTTGTTGTTGTAATGTTTAGAAATGAGGTTCAATCGGGCTGATCTTGTGTCGTTATTGGCTCATCAGGAATCGGATGGTATTTCGCGAACGTTATGAACGTTTTAGATAAGGCAGTCACTTAACAGATAGCTACAGGAAAATATGCAGAAATCACCCTGCCAGGAGCAAATTGCTGATCCGCCACCGATTTATGTTGTTCGGTTATTGCGTGCACCACGTTCCCAGGTTCAGCAGCGAACCCAAGACCTCATAAAAACAGGCGAAATGGAGCTACACTGTGTTGAAAGCAGTCTAACAGGCAACGAAGAACTACAGCGAGATGTACATGCAATAGTGCTCCGATGAGAATCACAGAACAAAGTGCTTATTCCAAAACGAAGCATTGTCAATGCTTTCCTCGCCGACGTCGACCTTTTTGCCGGTTCAGATGTGATCGACCCATTCGCACGAATTGAAAACCAGGACGACAACGAACATGAGGAGTCAGTAATTTCTTTAATCACCCCCGCTTTGCGAAACCACTCAATTAAATCCCAATTCATCTTCCGTGTCGCTCGCCTCCACCCTCACTACCCAAAACGTTGGCATCACTATCTTTTTGACCCACTTGGGTCAAAATATCCTTGTACCTTATAGCCACAATGCTCAGATATGTTTGTAATGCTAAGCGCCTCGAATCACTGAAGTCTCTCCACAGCAAACGGAATTAAATCACGGTCAATGTTTTCATCGTATTGGCGCCAACAGAACCGCTTCACGTACCCAAACATGTACTCAATAGGGTTGAAAACTGGGCAGTACTTTGGCAAAACGATTGGAACGATGCCGCTTCTTCTTCAGAAGTAAATAATCTCTTGATGTCTGCCCCGTCGAGAACCCAAACGGAATTGGATCCGGGATATTGGCGAACGCGGTTGTGTGGCGAATATGCGAAATTCGGACGGCATTTAACGAAGTCGATATGATCGAACGTGCCTGGTGTATCGAAGCAATAGCGAAGCCATTCACGCCAATAAATACCAGTACAGACATTTTCAGCTTTCGCTGGAAGTCTCCACGAATGGCAAGTTTCTGCCCTTTGAGAGAATACTGCCTCTTTCGGATCATACAGCGATTTTCGATAGACAGTTCGTCCAGAATAATGAGGTTATTATGACTCCAGTTTATGTTGCTCAGCTCCTCCAGAAATTGAAATTCGTCTTTCGCCTTTGTATACATGGCTCGGCGGTCCAATCCTTTTCCTCGTGAGGCCACATTCGTGGGTAATGCGTCAAACCTAGGGCTTCGAGATAGAAATACGATGTTCGCGTTGAAAGGCATCTTGCACTTCATTCAAGTAGACTCATGGATATTATGTATAAAACTTGTACAGCCATTTTCTGTGGTAGTCCGAAACTTCTTGGTTGCTTTTGTTTGGGCTCGCTCGAATGTTCCTGTCGCCTCATAGGCCCGAATCCAGTTGTTGAGGTGGTTTCGCTCTTGGTGAACACATGAGCAAGGTTCTTGTACGATAATCCATGCTCGTAGAAAGCGTACAGGCAGTGAAGCACGGCGCTGGGGTGCGCATGCCTCCTGTGTTACCGCTCGCCGTACTATGCCAACACGACAAGGTGCCAAGTCTAACACAGGTACAACAACAGTAGCGTTATAGGTCAGTTGTCGACTTCATGTAGAATCAAGCAACGCATTATGCCTCATTAGTATATCGCGACGGAGCAGAGCCCTCCCCGCGACGATCTTGAACGGTGCCGCAGTACAACACGGCTCTGCTGAATTTTCACAAATTAAATGCCCTGTGGGATGGTGGTGTCGATTGCTCAATCGACCACAACATCCACAATTAGCCAGGATTGACAATAGATACCACCCAAACGAGCCGGCAACTGATCCAAAAAGAGAGTAACCAATTAGTGACGAGAACGACGAAACGAGGACATTTATTTGTAAAAAAAATAGTCTAACCATGAATTGGCACCGGGCCACGTTTGGCATTTTACCATACCGTCAAAATTCCAACGGGTCTGACCAGCGTCCAACCCGAACCGGTACTTTGTGTACCAAAACACTGGTACACAGTGGGTTGCGACGGCTGGTGGGGCGACAAAGAAATCCCTCTTCACCGGCGAAGACGGCAGCCGTGACGGGCAACGACCCCGTGGCGGTGAAAGACAAGGAGGGCGGCGATAGCAAGGCAGCAGCGACGAGGGTGGAGGCCACGGAGGCGGCGCGACAGCGGCTTGTCGTCCGCGGCCACATGGCGTCGCCAAGTGTCCTGGCCGGTGAAGCCCGACGTCTACTGTATCGGTAGTGCTTCCGTGTGAGCGGCACTCGCTCGGAGGAGAAGGGCATTTGCGGGATACTAGCGCTCGTCATGGTGATGCCTACCATAACCGTGCCTACCGTGATGCAGCTGCTGGTCTTCAAGCCCGCAACGAGCGTTGATGTCCGACGAGGCAATTGCGAGGAGGTGGTGGCGACGCGTCGGGCAAGAGAAGATGGCTATAACATGTAGCGCCACGGCTTCGCGCGACACGATGAAGACGCAAAGATTATGCTGAAGATGGCGCAGGTTGCACCGATCCTAGCGTGGACGCGAGATGCTGGTAAATATTATGCTCAATTAACTGGTGAATTTCCTCTTCTAACTTCATGGTTGTGGCAGTGTTATTTGTAATATAGTAGCTATCAAGTGCAAGTCAATATACGAAGAGCTTCATTGCAGACTGTGGTGTTGTGGTATACTTTATGCTGGTGTCCCTTGATGAGCGAAGCGTGTTATGCTATTAGGGTGCTTTAACTTTGTCTGTGACAGTATGTTATGTTGTGTACTGTAGTTTCAGGTTAACCTCGCGCGGGCTTCAGTCGAATGAATGCTGGTAGAGCTGCAGGTGGCGTAGGATCGACTACATCGCCACGCTCAGCACGCTCGTGGAACTGTGCGATATGGCTGTCCAGCTTTCCACGTTTCTGCATCTGCCGGAGCGCCTTCAGTGCTGTGCCTGCTGCGACCGCTGAGGAGCCGTGTGCCTTCAAGAAGGCAAGAGTGTTCTGCTGCGCTGTGTCCCCAAGCTCTAACACCTCGCTTTTGTAAGCAGGTGACGAAGTGTCAAGCTTGAAGCCCAAAGGTAACAAAAAAGCATCAGGTACCCCGTAATATGTCGGTACTCGTACAATGCTGTCTTTTTAACAGATCGCGAAGCATACACGCGAGGTTCTGCCGTGAACCATTCAAACCAGATTGCAGACAGCGACTGAGCACCTTTCTTCTTCGAGCGTGGGGCCTTGGCTTCAAGAGCAGACTGTTGCTCGGTTACTGCGTCCGTCACCCCATCGCACGCCGTTTCAGATGATGCTGTACCATTGGTAAGGATATGTAGCTGCGCTTCCACTGCTAACATCCTCTCGTCGAGCCGTTTGTTTTGTAGAATCAAGACATCTATCTGCTCGGACTGGCGTTTGAGGAGGTCCATTAGCGCAGGCGAAGGCTTCTCTTCGTTGTCAGCCATGACATGTACAGCAGCGGGACGGGCTTGGAAGGCCCGGCTAATCGTAAGACTCCAAGCAAGCAACTCCGACTCGCCAATACCCAGTGTTGCTAATATTTCCCGTATCTTTGTGATGAATGGGCTGCTGTCACAGAGTCGCAGCATGTCGGGGTAGTGCATCAAGAGCGTTGCGGTAAGAACATCCGCGACACCTGCATCGAGGTTGAGTTTTGTGTCTGCAAAAGCCAGGGTGTTCAAGAACAACAACTGCTGTAACTTGCGAGCGCGAGCAAGCACTGGCGCGTCTAAGGCTGTTAGCGGTGGTAGCCGCGCACCGTCTTTCGGCTTCCACCCGCTTAAGACGCGGGAGACCTTCTGGTCTGCCTGAGTCGTGCCGAGCATGTAACCGAACGCCTTGTTCACGCGGTCCAGCTGCCAGCCGCCGCGCTCAATTATCCAGTTCTCTGCCAGACTGCCGTCATTGGCGTGCATAGCTCCTCCACGCCGGAACGAATGCGAGGTAAGATCAGGGGTCATTCTAATCCTTCGTAAATCCGCTATCTCTTTAACTCTAACCAGCAATCTGTTCACGTATGCTTGTGCACCACGGACACGTTTTGACGAAGGTGCTTGAGTGTCCTCCACAGAAGATAGATCGTCGTCAACTTCTAAAAGTTCAATAAGTGTGAGTTCCTGTACAACTTGAATATCATCTGACCTATGTTTCTTTTTGATGAATTGGGGAAACATGCGTTGACTTGGCGACTTCTGCATTACCAGTGCCGCAGCTAAAGCGTTGAGCGGGCATGTCAAGAAATTGGTGGGATCCTTGAACAAGGATATTCCTTGCAGCAAGGCTGTCTTAACCCTTTTAAATCGGAGAAATAAAACACCACCTAATATACGTGAATGCATTGTTAGTCTCAGTCACTGTGACATCAAAGCCAAACTATACTTGCCAGGTAAAATGGATAATTGCCGTTTCTCCACCGTCTCTGCATCGGAGTTGCGGCCATATAGGTACCACATCATGACGACGAGTGCCGCGTCGAGATATTCACTCTCCGTAGAAGCCGTCGAGTACAGTAGATGCACCATAGCTGCTAAGTCTTGTTTCGAGCACGGGGGTGCTTTTTTCTCGTCACCAGCCACCTCTCGGTTGCTGCAATACTTACCCAGCCCAGAGAGAATGTTTTGGAGCTGAGATTTAACTAATGCTCCCTGCAAAGGGTATTTGTCGACAAGCCATTTCTTTACGTTTCCATAATATGCTAGACAAGTATTCGTCGCCCTTACCTTATTGGCTGAAGTGGCTAACGAATATGCATACTTGTCGAGTATAACACGCAACACCTTACCTGTCTTATCCTCGTCAATAAGTTGGTGGGCGGCGTCAAGTGTCATGCTCTCCGCGGCTAGGAACATCGTGAACGAGTTTATCGCCGTCGCCCTGGCCTTCTAGCCGTTAGCAGGAGCGAGAGATGCAATCGACATGCCCGTTTGCTTCCTGTTGTCGCTCTAACACCAAACTCTGTACCGACCACCTGGGTTGGAAACTGAAGGATATTTTTGGAATATGTATTTATATAGGTATTTGTATGACATTAAAAATATTCTGTCAAAATTCCAACCAAATATGGTTGGGATGGTTGGAAAAGTGTATCCCATTTAAGGGGAATGCCATTGGTTATAATTGATCGAAATCATGTTGTTCATTGGATAAAATCGGTGTTATTCGATCTGCTTAGAATTGCTAAAACGAGTAGTGGTTGGAACCAAGTGGATATTACTCCATACCGTCAAAATTCCAACGGGTCTGACCAGCGTCCAACCCGAACCGGTACTTTGTGTACCAAAACACTGGTACACAGTGGGTTGCGACGGCTGGTGGGGCGACAAAGAAATCCCTCTTCACCGGCGAAGACGGCAGCCGTGACGGGCAACGACCCCGTGGCGGTGAAAGACAAGGAGGGCGGCGATAGCAAGGCAGCAGCGACGAGGGTGGAGGCCACGGAGGCGGCGCGACAGCGGCTTGTCGTCCGCGGCCACATGGCGTCGCCAAGTGTCCTGGCCGGTGAAGCCCGACGTCTACTGTATCGGTAGTGTAGTGGGTCTAACTTGACTCACTATTTTAGCTTACACGTTGCGCAACGTGTATGAGGAAGCGTAAGTACTTAGTAATTACTTCGGTTAATTATATTTGAATACACAAATATAAGTTAAGTAACAAAAGGATTCCAAGTGACTTAGATTAGGTAAAATGAGAACTGTATTGTTTGTAAATTGATCTTCCTCTAAAAAGCTGCTAAAAACTGTTTATCATCTATGAAAGGGTTGGCAGCGGCTGGCTGTCAGAGCCCCGCTAATATGCATGTCTCTGATTGGTAGAAAGATGCTGCTTTCTACCAATAGGATCTTTTGGGTATGTGTGGACCACTCACTGTGGTGGTCCACTTCAATGTATCCATCGGTGTGTCTTACACCAATGTGAGGAAGTATCCAAAACGTTTAACAGATAACCTATCTGTTAAATTCACAAGTGGCTTGCAGCCACTTGTACGTGTAACCCCGTTACATCATCCCCCCCCTTAAGGTTAGACGCGCGGGGTCCCCGCACGTCAATCTTTGGAATTGACCATTCGTCAATTCTCCGCGTTTGGAGAAGAAATCCGCGCTCATTCAACGATGAGCGCGCCTCAGAAGAAGTCCGCAAAGTCGATGGGGAGTCATCTCTCCATCGACGACTACTTCGAACGCCAGAAGGCGAAGTACGGTGACGTCGTCGACTTCGACGACGACGATGAAGACATGGAGGGCGAGGAGGACTCGCCATCAAAGCGTAAAGACTCAGTGTCGAGCGAATCGCTCGACCCTCACGCCAAGAACGTTCGCCCGCGTGAAGGGGACGAATCGGACGCTTCAAGTTCGAAGCGTTCGCGTACTGAGAGTGATACCCCACTCGCTTCAGCTGGGGCTCTCAGTACTCCGCGCGCTGCTGCTGCAGCGCGTGATGTTAAAGCTCAAGGCTCTCCGCGCGCTGCGCCTGCAGCGCGCGATCCATGGATGCCGTCCGCATCCGAGATCGCGGACCGGTTTGGGAACTCGGTACCTCCGAATGAGGTGCCGCTGTACGTATGCAGCGCCATCAAAGATGACGCTGTGGCTGCCGAGCTGCACTTTGATGCGGAAACGCATCAAAGGCGCGATTACTACATCGGACTCTTTCATGAGCTCCGATGGTTTCAAAGCAAGAAGACATCTTCTCGCAGCAAAGTGCCCGAATGGCAGGCACTTTGTCAAAGCTGGAACGCCTTTGTTGAGAACTTCAACAAGAGGCCGAGTGCTTACCGTGATGGGATTAAGCAAGCGCGTGATCGCTTCGAGACGTACTCGAAGCGTGGAAAGCTGGAGCAACTTCATGTTGCTGCTGAGGAGGCAAATGTGCCGTGCGCTGTGCCCGAGGGCTTTCAGTGCACGAAGTGCTTTCCAGGCGCGGTCCGCTTGAGCGACCGCGACCTGAACGGGTACACGTCGTTCCGTGAGCCCGAGAGTCTCAAAGAGCTCCGTGCTAAGTTCTTAGCACGTGAGGGTTCGGGCGCTAGCGATGATCGCAGCGCTCGTGTTACTTCCGCTGCGCCAGCGCGTACTGCTCCTCGTACGCCCTCACCATTTCCGGAACGTCCTCCAGCAAGACGTTCCGCGGCTCCCATGTATCTCGATGGGGAGGAAATCCTCTCCAACGAATACGAAAACGAGCCCCTTGAGGGTTCGTTTTCGGGATACTATGGTCAACAATCCGCTCAACAATCCAGCGGGTTGAGCCGCGGGCGTCACGGATCGGCGGTGGCGGGGGTGGGAACACGCCCCGGGTATGATCAGCCCCGGGCTGATCAGTATGCGCCTCTCCACGACCGGGTGACCGTCGTGGAGCGTCTGCAGGGCGCTGAGTTCGCTGCCCTAAAACAGGAGCTGGCGAACCAGAAGGCCCAAGTCGCGGCGGTCTCGCAGACCGCCTCGAATATCCAGGTCGAGCTGGGGACCCAGATGAAGGGGTTGCTCCAGCGCGCGGACGCGCTGGAGGAGAGGTTGCTCGTCGCCGAGGCCAAGTCCTCCGCTTCTGCCTCGGCTCCTGCCGAGGCTTCGGGTCAGCCGAGCTAGATGGCTCGTGCTGCCGGTATGGCTTCAGCCGTCCGACGTAAAAGGTCGGATGGAGGCGCATGCTAGACGGTATGTCTAGCGTGTATGCGTTGCCGTGCCGTGCCAACACAGTGAACGGCCCGATGAAGCGCGGAGCAAGCTTGCTTGCTCCGAAATCCGAAACTGCATGTCTAGGCAGGTTTTGTGTAGCTAACAAAACTAATGAACCAACTTTAAATTCATTTGTGTTGCCTCTGCCCGCATTGTCTGCGTTCAGCTTCTGTTGATCAACAGAAGCTGCTATTGTGTCTTGGACAAACCGAATCACGGCTTGTCTTTTGGTGATGAAACTGATTGCATCCGAGCTGAAGTCATTCAGCTCGCTCTCCGCTAGAGGCCCGGCCTCTGCGTGGTTCTTTGCGGTGTCTGCGCCCTGCGCAGACCCGTGGTCGTTGGCCATGTTGTTGGGGGAGTCTGCGCCCTGCGCAGACTCATGTGGTTTGTCCATTGTTGCAGCTGACACTGTGCAAGTGTCAGCGGTTTTCTGCGGCTGCTGTATTGCAGTCGTAGATCCTCCCCCACTTAAAGTGGGAGCCACCACTCCGAGTAAACTCGGCAGACGGGGATGCCGCATGGCATTCACATAAAACGGTGTATGTCCGGTCGAGGCATGCACCGAGTTGTTGATGGCAAACTCTGCCATCGATAAGCACTCGCTCCAGTATTGGAACGAGTGAGCGTAGCTCTTCAACATATCGACGAGCACGCGATTCACGCGCTCGGTTTGACCGTCCGTCTGCGGATGATCCGCAGTCGACATGGAAAGCTGGCTCCCAAGAAGTGTAAACACTTCTTGCCACAGATACGCTGTGAAGCGCGGGTCTCTGTCCGACACAATGTCGGTCGGCATGCCATGGTGTTTGAACACCATGTCGACGAGCAGACGGGCTGTCTGCTTCGCGGTCACCTCTGCTGGCACCGAAGCAAGATGTACCATCTTGCTGAAACGGTCTACAAAGACCACAACACCGGTGTTCCCTCCGCTATCCGGGGGAAGACCAAAGATGAAGTCCAAAGACATGGACTTCCAACACTCCGACGGAGTCGGTAGTGATTACAGTGGAGCCTGCGCGAATGGCGCAGGCTTTACACGTTGGCATACCTCGCAAGCACGGATGTACTTGCGCACCCACTATACTGGTGGTGCCAGTAGAAGTCGCGCGTGAGAAGGACGTAAGTCTTCTCACGTCCGAGATGTCCCGCAGTCGGGGCATCATGATACTCGTACATGATCCTGAGTCGCAGGTCATGGTCATTTGGCACGACAACGCGATCTGCGTTGTCGTCGACTGCATTGTAAAGCAGTAGTCCGTCGTGCACACGAAAGCGGTGTGCACGCGCTCGAAGGTGCTTGGGCAGTTTCTGACGGGACTTGTCAGAAGGAGCTGTGCCATAGGCCAGCAAGAGCTTCGCGTCCGCGTCGTGCGCGTACGCGGCCTTCACATCATCCAACAGAGATGATGTGGCTTTGCTCGATCGCATGGCGTCAATGGCATTGACGTCAACAGCTTCTGCATAGTCCGGCCGACGTGATAACGCGTCGGCCACCACGTTCAGTCTTCCGGGTTTGTATTCGACCCGGAAGTTATACTCCGCAAAGAATGAGAGCCATCTCGCCATTCTTTGTGAAATGTGTGGCGACTTCACTGCGGTACGCAGTGATGCATGGTCGGTGTAGACCACAAATGGTCTACTCCCAAGCAAATACACTCGGAACTTTGCGAGTGCATACTTCATGGCAAGGCGTTCCTTGTCATACACTGGATAGTTGCGCTCAGCTGGCTTCAGCTGACGCGATTGGTAGTAGACGACACGATCACGGCCTTCGTGATCGTGCTGCATCAATGCGCATCCGATCGCGAAATCGGATGCGTCACACACTACGTGAAATGGGCGATCTTGGTCAGCTACTGCCAAGATCGGCGCCTCAGTCAAGCCCCGTTTGACTGCATCGAATGCCTTTTGGCAATCGGGTGTCCAATTCCACACAGCTTCTTTCTTGAGAAGCTGTGATAGTGGGCGGATCTTGCCCGCATAATCCTCCACGTACTTGCACAAGTACGTGGCCAAGCCAAGGAACTGCCTCAGTTCCTTGACACTTGAAGGCGTTGGCCATTCGTTAACCACTCTGACCTTTTCCGGGTCAGGGCGAACACCATTCTTCCCTACGAGACACCCGAGGACGGGTATCTCGCTCGCCCCGAAGATACACTTCTTCAGGTTCGCGTAGAGCTTATGCTTTCGCATAAGCTCAAGTAGCTTCCGGAGATGCACCCTGTGCATCTCTACGTCGATTTTCCCGTCCACAGCCCGGCTGTGGATGAATACATCATCGAAGTAGCTCGGTGCGAAGTCGCGCACCGAGCGCAACAAGTGCGTCACGCACCTGTTGAAAGTCGCAGGGGCATTCTTAAGCCCCTGTGGCATTACTAGCCATTCCCAGAGCATGCCGCTTGGCGTGCTCACTGCCGTGAGAGGGATATCGCTCTCACGCATTAGGATTTGATAAAATCCATCTCGCAAGTCGAGAGCACTGTAAACGGTGCTCCCGGCCATCGAATCGATGATAACATCTTTTCGTGGTATCGGCGTCTGCGCCGGTACCGTCGCATCGCTCAGCTTGTTATACGCATGAACGATGCGCCATCCGCCCTGTGGCTTTTTGACACAGAACGTCGGAGCACTGTGCGGGGACTTTGATTCCCGCACTTGTCCTGCTTTGCGACGACTTTCAAAGAAGTCGTCGATCGCTTTTACTTGCTCTCGCGGCAGTGGCCACTGCCGCGTGACACAGTACTTCGTGCCGGCACGAGATCAATCTCGTGTTGAATACCCTTATCCTGCGGAAGCTCCGCAGGAATCTCTTCCGGGAGTACGTCTTTGTACTCCCTCAACAGTTCGTAATAGGGACTCGACTTTAGCGAGTCCCAACCTTGTTCCTCGAAGCGCTCTCGCTTCGTCTTCGCACTGAGAGTGTCTTCACTCTCAGTGGTACTTCCCATGAAGAGTTGCCTCAGCTCTTCGCTCTCGCTCTCCGTTCTTTCGCTGTTCGAAAGAACGCAGACCTGCTCGATGCGTCCATCGTGCAAATCGCGTGTGAAGCGTTTCCAGCTCATGGCTGGAAGCGACGTCAACTCCGACGCCTTCGTCGGAGGATTAGCGAGTTCCATTTCGCGATACTGGAATCCACTATCGGTACGCGTCAAGACGTTCAGCGTCTCGACATCCGACGTCACCGCCTCAGTCTGCCCAGCAGACTGCTCTTGTTGCGTCTCGGTTCCGGACCGAGACTTGCGCAGCGTTCTCCGCATGCGCCATCTTCTTGTTGTGCGGTGCCCGGCTCCGCACGGTGGTTCTTCAGGTCCAGGCCCGGCCGTGGACAGTCGTTCGCCGGCGGACCCTGTCCGCGGGCGCGCGGTATCAAGCCCGGCTTGACCGCATGGCGCTTCGTCGTGCAGCCCGGCTGCACGACAGCATGCAAATTGCGTCAGTGCGGTACGTTTCCAACCGCCCGCACTGTTTGCAGCGTCAACTCCCGGAGTTGACACGCCTTCGTCACCTCGACGCCATTCATTGGCGGAGCCCCTCATGACCGAGGGTGTGTCCGCTCCCGGTGCCGACGCGTCGTTGTCGACTTGACCTCTTCGGGTCAGGGACTGTCCCTTACACTCTTGCACGTGGGTATTGGTTCCCGGAACCAGTACATCTTTTTCTTCTGACGTCGGCAGCATTATCGACGTGGGTCTCACTTGTGCGCGCCCTCGCGCACTTCTTGGGCACTCCGGGACAGCAGCATAAAGTGCTGTCTCGACTGGTGAGCCGCGCGCACCCGCTGGTGCGTGCGCGGCGGTAATAGGGCCATCGCTCTCTGTTCCGCTGTCGCGGCCGAAGCGCACAAGCGTGCGCTTCTTCAAGTCTGTTACCGGATCATGCCGTGCAAGCCACGGCATGCCCATTACCACGTCGAACTTATCGTCCAGGTCCAGGACGATAAAGTGTTCGACAAACACTCGTTGTTTGTACGAGAAGCGCACGTTCACGGCGCGCTTCTCGGTCTTCACGATGGCACCTGTTGCCAGTCGCACTTCCAGAAGACTTCGAGGTACATTTACCTCCTCGAAGTCAAGACTCGGCAGGCTCCGTAGTCGAACAAAGTTGTTCGACGCGCCTGAATCTACCAAAGCTCGAAGAGAGTCACTCGCTCTCTTCGAGTAAACCTTCAAGATGACTAGGTTCGGCCTGTCATCTTGCTTCTTGCAGCGAGAGCTAGTCTCACTGGGGGCTGCAGTCCTCAGTGTCGCGTGTCCGATGTCGGCACGCGCGACTGCATTACCAGTAGGGCGCCCCGCGCCTACTGGATGTTCGCGTTTTTTGTTGGTCCGCGGCGATGCCTAGCATCGCCACGACGGCCACCTCCAGGGGGTATGGGAGCTGTGCACTCCCGCGCAAAGTGACCGATCCTTCCGCAACGGAAGCATCGCACGTTGCCTCCCTGCTGCTGGTAACCAGTAGTTGTTGCGTTCGAGAGGTCCATTGGTTTGGACCTCCCGTGCTGACTACTGGCGCGGTTGCGGCCTCGGTACATTTGTATGGAGTTTAGCCTGCCGCAGGCTAAACTCTTCTTGCATAGCAAGGGTGATTGCAACTTCGAGAGTACTCGGGTGCTCTCGGAAGAGATAGGTCTTCACGGGCCCATCTCTAAGTCCCTTCATGAACGTGACGACCTTAGTCGCCTCGTCAATTGGATTAGTCACGATATTTGATACCAAGTATCGTGCACGCTGCGCGTAAGCATGAGCGTCGTGCTTACCCTGCTGAAGGTCGAGGAACTCCGCCCTCGACCGGAATTCGTTTTGCGGGGCTCAAACGCTTGTTTGAGCTCCTCCTTGAATACTTCGTACGTGCTGAAGCACGTAGGATCGGAGAGTCGGCGTCCATACGCCCAACTCCTTGCGCGTCCGCCAAGGCAGGACATGGCGAACGCGACCTTCGACAGCGGGTCGACGATGCGTCGAGCCGCTACGGCTGTGTCGAGTTCGACAAGCCATCCGAGGAGAGGCTCGCCCTCTCTTCCCACGTAATTGCTTACGCTCAACTTTAATGGTTGAGCACGCGGTGTCGTCCCTGGCGACGCCGTCACTGAGGAAGCAGCGTCACGCTGCTCCTTCATGATGAACCCCAGAGCAACACCATGTTGCTCCGTCGGCGATAGCGTACGCAGCATTGTAGCTATCGCCGCTTCTCCAATGACTGTTGACAGTCGTTGGAGGGCCTCCCACTCTGGGTCAGACAGGTGGGCGCAGTCAGCGCGTGCAACATGCGTTGCAGGCGTGTTGGAGCTCTCCATGGGCACCTCCGTGCTCATGTGGTTCTCGGCTCCGCGTTCGTACACCGCGTACGAACGTCAAGCAGTCGGTCGTTGGACGGACTACAAAGTGCTACCAGGTGTAGTGGGTCTAACTTGACTCACTACTTTAGCTTACACGTTGCGCAACGTGTATGAGGAAGCGTAAGTACTTAGTAATAACTTCGGTTAATTATATTTGAATACACAAATATAAGTTAAGTAACAAAAGGATTCCAAGTGACTTAGATTAGGTAAAATGAGAACTGTATTGTTTGTAAATTGATCTTCCTCTAAAAAGCTGCTAAAAACTGTTTATCATCTATGAAAGGGTTGGCAGCGGCTGGCTGTCAGAGCCCCGCTAATATGCATGTCTCTGATTGGTAGAAAGATGCTGCTTTCTACCAATAGGATCTTTTGGGTATGTGTGGACCACTCACTGTGGTGGTCCACTTCAATGTATCCATCGGTGTGTCTTACACCAATGTGAGGAAGTATCCAAAACGTTTAACAGATAACCTATCTGTTAAATTCACAAGTGGCTTGCAGCCACTTGTACGTGTAACCCCGTTACAGTCGCCAAGTGTCCTGGCCGGTGAAGCCCGACGTCTACTGTATCGGTAGTGCTTCCGTGTGAGCGGCACTCGCTCGGAGGAGAAGGGCATTTGCGGGATACTAGCGCTCGTCATGGTGATGCCTACCATAACCGTGCCTACCGTGATGCAGCTGCTGGTCTTCAAGCCCGCAACGAGCGTTGATGTCCGACGAGGCAATTGCGAGGAGGTGGTGGCGACGCGTCGGGCAAGAGAAGATGGCTATAGCATGTAGCGCCACGGCTTCGCGCGACACGATGAAGACGCAAAGATTATGCTGAAGATGGCGCAGGTTGCACCGATCCTAGCGTGGACGCGAGATGCTGGTAAATATTATGCTCAATTAACTGGTGAATTTCCTCTTCTAACTTCATGGTTGTGGCAGTGTTATTTGTAATATAGTAGCTATCAAGTGCAAGTCAATATACGAAGAGCTTCATTGCAGACTGTGGTGTTGTGGTATACTTTATGCTGGTGTCCCTTGATGAGCGAAGCGTGTTATGCTATTAGGGTGCTTTAACTTTGTCTGTGACAGTATGTTATGTTGTGTACTGTAGTTTCAGGTTAACCTCGCGCGGGCTTCAGTCGAATGAATGCTGGTAGAGCTGCAGGTGGCGTAGGATCGACTACATCGCCACGCTCAGCACGCTCGTGGAACTGTGCGATATGGCTGTCCAGCTTTCCACGTTTCTGCATCTGCCGGAGCGCCTTCAGTGCTGTGCCTGCTGCGACCGCTGAGGAGCCGTGTGCCTTCAAGAAGGCAAGAGTGTTCTGCTGCGCTGTGTCCCCAAGCTCTAACACCTCGCTTTTGTAAGCAGGTGACGAAGTGTCAAGCTTGAAGCCCAAAGGTAACAAAAAAGCATCAGGTACCCCGTAATATGTCGGTACTCGTACAATGCTGTCTTTTTTAACAGATCGCGAAGCATACACGCGAGGTTCTGCCGTGAACCATTCAAACCAGATTGCAGACAGCGACTGAGCACCTTTCTTCTTCGAGCGTGGGGCCTTGGCTTCAAGAGCAGACTGTTGCTCGGTTACTGCGTCCGTCACCCCATCGCACGCCGTTTCAGATGATGCTGTACCATTGGTAAGGATATGTAGCTGCGCTTCCACTGCTAACATCCTCTCGTCGAGCCGTTTGTTTTGTAGAATCAAGACATCTATCTGCTCGGACTGGCGTTTGAGGAGGTCCATTAGCGCAGGCGAAGGCTTCTCTTTGTTGTCAGCCATGACAGGTACAGCAGCGGGAGGGGCTTGGAAGGCCCGGCTAATCGTAAGACTCCAAGCAAGCAACTCCGACTCGCCAATACCCAGTGTTGCTAATATTTCCCGTATCTTTGTGATGAATGGGCTGCTGTCACAGAGTCGCAGCATGTCGGGGTAGTGCATCAAGAGCGTTGCGGTAAGAA
Source organism: Phytophthora cinnamomi (assembly GCF_018691715.1). Lineage (NCBI taxonomy): Eukaryota > Oomycota > Peronosporomycetes > Peronosporales > Peronosporaceae > Phytophthora > Phytophthora cinnamomi. The sequence continues at coordinate 378,111 of NW_027151017.1, forward strand.
CATCCGCGACACCTGCATCGAGGTTGAGTTTTGTGTCTGCAAAAGCCAGGGTGTTCAAGAACAACAACTGCTGTAACTTGCGAGCGCGAGCAAGCACTGGCACGTCTAAGGCTGTTAGCGGTGGTAGCCGCGCACCGTCTTTCGGCTTCCACCCGCTTAAGACGCGGGAGACCTTCTGGTCTGCCTGAGTCGTGCCGAGCATGTAACCGAACGCCTTGTTCACGCGGTCCAGCTGCCAGCCGCCGCGCTCAATTATCCAGTTCTCTGCCAGACTGCCGTCATTGGCGTGCATAGCTCCTCCACGCCGGAACGAATGCGAGGTAAGATCAGGGGTCATTCTAATCCTTCGTAAATCCGCTATCTCTTTAACTCTAACCAGCAATCTGTTCACGTATGCTTGTGCACCACGGACACGTTTTGACGAAGGTGCTTGAGTGTCCTCCACAGAAGATAGATCGTCGTCAACTTCTAAAAGTTCAATAAGTGTGAGTTCCTGTACAACTTGAATATCATCTGACCTATGTTTCTTTTTGATGAATTGGGGAAACATGCGTTGACTTGGCGACTTCTGCATTACCAGTGCCGCAGCTAAAGCGTTGAGCGGGCATGTCAAGAAATTGGTGGGATCCTTGAACAAGGATATTCCTTGCAGCAAGGCTGTCTTAACCCTTTTAAATCGGAGAAATAAAACACCACCTAATATACGTGAATGCATTGTTAGTCTCAGTTAGGGATGGTTTTGAATCAGGCACATAAAGAACTTCTAAATGTCCTAAAACGTTTTGCACAATTTAAAAATATCCAAAAGATCCAGAACAATCCAAAAGTCCGTATCATTGACAAGGATCCTGAAGGGCTGCAGCTACTGATCGACGAAGACCATGCCACGACTTCCGTCTTACGGCCATGTGCCGCCCGCGATTCATCAAGGTCCACCACAACCACCAGCGACTACACCTCGAGCTCCTCGGAGAGACACAACTACCCTTCCAGCGCCTCCAGACTCGGCGTTACGACGAACGCCTCGAACAGGGACAAACTCTGCTCCAACACCACCAGGCTCGGCGATGCGACGAACGCTTCGCTTCAGCCCTTATCACAGAGTTGCTAGAAGATCAAGCACAGGTGGTCAGTCGTCACAAGTGAGTCCGGGAGAGCAGTCAGTCCAAACTCCGGCATCAACTCCTGCGCAATCCCCTTGTCGACCCCGTAGGTCACCAGGCTCAGCCCGACAACTGCTACCGTCACCAACGAAGGTTGGGCGCCCATCTGACCCTATTTGGCAGTACTATTTCGTTGAGAGAGAGAACGGGAAGAGGCACGGGCGATGCATATACTGTGGTGCTCTCAAAAAGAACGGCAAGCCAAGCGGAAACTTGTTGAAACACTTCACAGGTCCCAAACCGTGCCCTAGAGTACCAAGAGACGTGCATCTTTCATTGCAGCCATCATCTACTGCTCATGAACCAGCTGCAACACCTACAAGTGCTTCATATCCTACTGCTTCATTGCCGATCAAGCTGGATCAGGATGCCTTTGAAATGGCGCTGGCGCGAGTATTTTTTGTTTGTGCCCTACCATTTATGCTAGCAGATGCTCCTGTCTTCAAAGAATTTCTTGCTTTGGTAGCGCCTACATTCAAGACGCCATCGCGACACAAGCTGAGTGGTGAGCTTTTGATGCGAGTGCAAGTCGAGATGAGGTTGGAGGTTATCGAGTTGGTTGATCAACAAGTGTATGTTTCTCTTGTGACGGATGGCTGGACTGATACCAACGGCTCCAGCATCATTAACTTCTTGGTAGTTGCACCAGGGATGCCCTCGGTATTTTGGTCCTCGTGGTCAACGCAGTCCAAACAGCATACTGCAGACTACCTTGCAGGTGAAATTGAGAAAGTAATCGCAGATATCGAACTATCAACATCAGCACAGGTTGTATCCGTCATTACGGACAATGCTAAGAATATGAGAAGCGCTACAGGGCGTGTTCATGCTCGCAGGCCAAATATTGTCAATGGTGGTTGCTCCGCACACATCTTAAATCTACTGATGCAGGATGTGTGTAAATTTCCTGCTATCCGCGAAATCCGTTTGAGAGCTGTAGCTGTGGCACGATTCGTGAAAGATCACCTTGCACTACTTGACGAGTTCAAGGGCTTGCAGCAGGGCATGCGAAATCTTGGCTCGAAAGCAAGAAATCTCGTGTTGTCAACGCCAACGCGTTGGTATTCAGTGTTTTCTTGTCTGAGGACTGTATTCAACAGCCAGGAGGTACTTGAAAAACTATTTTTGAGTCCGGACTACGAGGAATTCAGAGCTCGCTATCGCGGTACTGCAGCACGGAGGAGAAAACTTGCCTTCGTAACGGCATTGGTTGGTGACAATGGATTTTGGAATAACTTGAGAACGATTGTACGTCTATTTGATCCAATTATTGCTGTACTACGAGTTTTAGAAGCGGACAATGTATTCGTGTCGGCGGTGTACAAGTGGTTTAGATGGCTACGATACCATGCTGCTTATGGTGTCACATCCCCTGAGCAAGAGCGTCAAGTTGAACCGGCGACATCCGAGCATGCAGATGCAACTGGTGCGGAACATGACGCTGAACAATCCGATACCGAGGAATCCGACGCTGAAGAAGAAGATCCACCTAATGGTAGTACAGCAAGCCAAGAAATTAATGGCGACGGTACCACCGAAACGCTTTCTGTAAACGGGGTATATGCGAATGTTTCGGATTTCCCGCTTGGTGACGTCCAAACTTTGTTTCGCGAAAAAATACTGAAGCGATGGAAGTATGCTCATACAAATGCTATGGGTATTGCTTTCTTGCTGGATCCTACCCTAATCTTGACGACTTTGTGGGCTCGGACGATGATACGGTGGAAGATCAGATTTGCAAAATGGCGAAGGGCTGCGGCGTGATCACGTCAAGCAATGGTACTCCCAAGCTAACAGCGGAGATCCTCGCGTTCAAAAGCCGTAAAAGACTTGGCGGCGAAAGACTTCGAGAGAAATACTCCGAATCAAGTCCTCGGGATTACTGGGACGCCATGAACAACAAAAAGTATCCGTTGCTTAAGAAAATTGCACAAATAGTCTTTGCGATCCCGACGTCGTCAGCAGCCAGCGAAAGAGCTTGGAGCATCTTCGATCACAGCCACACCAAGCGACGAAACAGGCTTTCGGTTGAGAAGGTCGAAATGCTCGCGTACATTTACATCAACTATGGAACCATTAGGCGCAATGAAGTCGATCTGGCTCGACATCAGTCTCGTCCAGACAGCGTAGATTAATTGTGCAGGATGAGCTTTGCTATCGATGATTTGTTACATCTTCATATTGCTTAATCCACGTCAATCCTGGAATCTCATGGACAGGCAACAACGAAGCCCTCCCGGTCACCCGAAGCTGAATGTTTACGCCGCTAGAAGATGCTGGAGAAGAAGAGCACCATCCCCATGTGGTTGTCCGACAGGAGCCACCACATGGTTACGTCCACATCGTCCGGCGAGAACGGGAAGTATCAGACCTCGCTGGTCAGCGTGTGCACTCTGCACCACAGATAATGACGTTGATGGCCTTCTGTCCGAAAAATGACAACGGCGTGGAAGAACCGATCCGACTAGACATCGGACACGTGTCCTGCAGCTTCTTCAACGGCTTCGACAGCGTGATGACGCACGAGCAGCGGACCAGCGTGGAGCCGTCGGCCAGGACCCAGCACCACTGGGACATAATGACGGCGTGGTAGTACTGGAACAAGCGCAGCACCGGCTGGACCGACGTGAGCGACGTAGCCACACTGCAGCGGCCTTCACGGCACAGGTCCACGACCGACTAGATCAAATTGGTCTTGCTCGTGAACAGCGACACCTTCGCATCACTTAGAGCCACGCCGGCGTGGGCGAAGCGAAAATCTCCGCAGTCGTTGCCGATGTCGCCGCACATTCCCGTGACGGCTCCCGTCTCCATGTGCAGCTTGACGCACTCCACCTTGCAGTCGGGCGTCATGCGGCTGTAGATGTGGATGTGCAGTAGCAGCGTCTTGATCCTCGCCCATGGCCACCAGGTAGTCGAAGGCCACGCCCGTGACCGCCAGCTCCACGTCCTTGCCGTCCTCGACCATGCGCTTGTCCTGCGGCAGCTCGTACTCCTCCTTCGAGTTCACGTCGCGCCACACCAGCTTCTTGTCCTCCTTCATCGAGACCATCTCGCCCAGGATCGCCCGAGAGCTGCCGGCGATCATGCTACTCGCGCGCGCGATGTAGCAGCGCACATGGCGTTGTCGCCCGTGATCATCACCGTGCGGATGTCGCCGGCCTTGAGCTTCTCGATGGCGTCGGCCGTGTCGTCCTTCAGCTCGTTGCGGAACAGGATGAACCCCAGCAGCGACAGACTCTCGCCGACCGCCTCGCGCTTGGCATCGAACGTCTCCACCTGCTCGTGGGTCCAGTCTGCAGGCAGTTTGCGGTATGACATGCCCAGCACGTAGCAGCCGTCCTTGGCGAGGCGGTCGGCCAACCCAGTCTTCGTTGACACAGCGCATCGCGCTATTGCTTGCATCGTAGCACCTAACGGTGGCCTCGTCCTCTGGCAGCTCGTACTTCATCTGCGTGCCAAACGTGGGCCTCCGACTTTCAGACATCCAAAAGTCCTTTTGAGCACACGCACGGTGTGCTGCACACCAACTACCCAAAACGTTTCAGACACTTTTGCATTTTGAACGGTATTTTAGGCGTTTTGCCTATTAGTTCCGAACAGTTCAGAAGTCGTCCAAAACCATCCCTAGTCTCAGTCGCTGTGACATCAAAGCCAAACTATACTTGCCAGGTAAAATGGATAATTGCCGTTTCTCCACCGTCTCTGCATCGGAGTTGCGGCCATATAGGTACCACAGCATGACGACGAGTGCCGCGTCGAGATATTCACTCTCCGTAGAAGCCGTCGAGTACAGTAGATGCACCATAGCTGCTAAGTCTTGTTTCGAGCACGGTGGTGCTTTTTTCTCGTCACCAGCCACCTCTCGGTTGCTGCAATACTTACCCAGCCCAGAGAGAATTTTTTGGAGCTGAGATTTAACTAATGCTCCCTGCAAAGGGTATTTGTCGACAAGCCATTTCTTTACGTTTCCATAATATGCTAGACAAGTATTCGTCGCCCTTACCTTATTGGCTGAAGTGGCTAACGAATATGCATACTTGTCGAGTATAACTCGCAACACCTTACCTGTCTTATCCTCGTCAATAAGTTGGTGGGCGGCGTCAAGTGTCATGCTCTCCGCGGCTAGGAACATCGTGAACGAGTTTATCGCCGTCGCCCTGGCCTTCTAGCCGTTAGCAGGAGCGAGAGATGCAATCGACATGCCCGTTTGCTTCCTGTTGTCGCTCTAACACCAAACTCTGTACCGACCACCTGGGTTGGAAACTGAAGGATATTTTTGGAATATGTATTTATATAGGTATTTGTATGACATTAAAAATATTCTGTCAAAATTCCAACCAAATATGGTTGGGATGGTTGGAAAAGTGTATCCCATTTAAGGGGAATGCCATTGGTTATAATTGATCGAAATCATGTTGTTCATTGGATAAAATCGGTGTTATTCGATCTGCTTAGAATTGCTAAAACGAGTAGTGGTTGGAACCAAGTGGATATTACTCCATACCGTCAAAATTCCAACGGGTCTGACCAGCGTCCAACCCGAACCGGTACTTTGTGTACCAAAACACTGGTACACAGTGGGTTGCGACGGCTGGTGGGGCGACAAAGAAATCCCTCTTCACCGGCGAAGACGGCAGCCGTGACGGGCAACGACCCCGTGGCGGTGAAAGACAAGGAGGGCGGCGATAGCAAGGCAGCAGCGACGAGGGTGGAGGCCACGGAGGCGGCGCGGCAGCGGCTTGTCGTCCGCGGCCACATGGCGTCGCCAAGTGTCCTGGCCGGTGAAGCCCGACGTCTACTGTATCGGTAGTGCTTCCGTGTGAGCGGCACTCGCTCGGAGGAGAAGGGCATTTGCGGGATACTAGCGCTCGTCATGGTGATGCCTACCATAACCGTGCCTACCGTGATGCAGCTGCTGGTCTTCAAGCCCGCAACGAGCGTTGATGTCCGACGAGGCAATTGCGAGGAGGTGGTGGCGACGCGTCGGGCAAGAGAAGATGGCTATAGCATGTAGCGCCACGGCTTCGCGCGACACGATGAAGACGCAAAGATTATGCTGAAGATGGCGCAGGTTGCACCGATCCTAGCGTGGACGCGAGATGCTGGTAAATATTATGCTCAATTAACTGGTGAATTTCCTCTTCTAACTTCATGGTTGTGGCAGTGTTATTTGTAATATAGTAGCTATCAAGTGCAAGTCAATATGCGAAGAGCTTCATTGCAGACTGTGGTGTTGTGGTATACTTTATGCTGGTATCCCTTGATGAGCGAAGCGTGTTACGCTATTAGGGTGCTTTAATTTGTCTGTGACAGTATGTTATGTTGTGTACTGTAGTTTCAGGTTAACCTCGCGCGGGCTTCAGTCGAATGAATGCTGGTAGAGCTGCAGGTGGCGTAGGATCGACTACATCGCCACGCTCAGCACGCTCGTGGAACTGTGCGATATGGCTGTCCAGCTTTCCACGTTTCTGCATCTGCCGGAGCGCCTTCAGTGTTGTGCCTGCTGCGACCGCTGAGGAGCCGTGTGCCTTCAAGAAGGCAAGAGTGTTCTGCTGCGCTGTGTCCCCAAGCTCTAACACCTCGCTTTTGTAAGCAGGTGACGAAGTGTCAAGCTTGAAGCCCAAAGGTAACAAAAAAGCATCAGGTACCCCGTAATATGTCGGTACTCGTACAATGCTGTCTTTTTAACAGATCGCGAAGCATACACGCGAGGTTCTGCCGTGAACCATTCAAACCAGATTGCAGACAGCGACTGAGCACCTTTCTTCTTCGAGCGTGGGGCCTTGGCTTCAAGAGCAGACTGTTGCTCGGTTACTGCGTCCGTCACCCCATCGCACGCCGTTTCAGATGATGCTGTACCATTGGTAAGGATATGTAGCTGCGCTTCTACTGCTAACATCCTCTCGTCGAGCCGTTTGTTTTGTAGAATCAAGACATCTATCTGCTCGGACTGGCGTTTGAGGAGGTCCATTAGCGCAGGCGAAGGCTTCTCTTCGTTGTCAGCCATGACAGGTACAGCAGCGGGAGGGGCTTGGAAGGCCCGGCTAATCGTAAGACTCCAAGCAAGCAACTCCGACTCGCCAATACCCAGTGTTGCTAATATTTCCCGTATCTTTGTGATGAATGGGCTGCTGTCACAGAGTCGCAGCATGTCGGGGTAGTGCATCAAGAGCGTTGCGGTAAGAACATCCGCGACACCTGCATCGAGGTTGAGTTTTGTGTCTGCAAAAGCCAGGGTGTTCAAGAACAACAACTGCTGTAACTTGCGAGCGCGAGCAAGCACTGGCGCGTCTAAGGCTGTTAGCGGTGGTAGCCGCGCACCGTCTTTCGGCTTCCACCCGCTTAAGACGCGGGAGACCTTCTGGTCTGCCTGAGTCGTGCCGAGCATGTAACCGAACGCCTTGTTCACGCGGTCCAGCTGCCAGCCGCCGCGCTCAATTATCCAGTTCTCTGCCAGACTGCCGTCATTGGCGTGCATAGCTCCTCCACGCCGGAACGAATGCGAGGTAAGATCAGGGGTCATTCTAATCCTTCGTAAATCCGCTATCTCTTTAACTCTAACCAGCAATCTGTTCACGTATGCTTGTGCACCACGGACACGTTTTGACGAAGGTGCTTGAGTGTCCTCCACAGAAGATAGATCGTCGTCAACTTCTAAAAGTTCAATAAGTGTGAGTTCCTGTACAACTTGAATATCATCTGACCTATGTTTCTTTTTGATGAATTGGGGAAACATGCGTTGACTTGGCGACTTCTGCATTACCAGTGCCGCAGCTAAAGCGTTGAGCGGGCATGTCAAGAAATTGGTGGGATCCTTGAACAAGGATATTCCTTGCAGCAAGGCTGTCTTAACCCTTTTAAATCGGAGAAATAAAACACCACCTAATATACGTGAATGCATTGTTAGTCTCAGTCACTGTGACATCAAAGCCAAACTATACTTGCCAGGTAAAATGGATAATTGCCGTTTCTCCACCGTCTCTGCATCGGAGTTGCGGCCATATAGGTACCACATCATGACGACGAGTGCCGCGTCGAGATATTCACTCTCCGTAGAAGCCGTCGAGTACAGTAGATGCACCATAGCTGCTAAGTCTTGTTTCGAGCACGGTGGTGCTTTTTTCTCGTCACCAGCCACCTCTCGGTTGCTGCAATACTTACCCAGCCCAGAGAATTTTTTTGGAGCTGAGATTTAACTAATGCTCCCTGCAAAGGGTATTTGTCGACAAGCCATTTCTTTACGTTTCCATAATATGCTAGACAAGTATTCGTCGCCCTTACCTTATTGGCTGAAGTGGCTAACGAATATGCATACTTGTCGAGTATAACTCGCAACACCTTACCTGTCTTATCCTCGTCAATAAGTTGGTGGGCGGCGTCAAGTGTCATGCTCTCCGCGGCTAGGAACATCGTGAACGAGTTTATCGCCGTCGCCCTGGCCTTCTAGCCGTTAGCAGGAGCGAGAGATGCAATCGACATGCCCGTTTGCTTCCTGTTGTCGCTCTAACACCAAACTCTGTACCGACCACCTGGGTTGGAAACTGAAGGATATTTTTGGAATATGTATTTATATAGGTATTTGTATGACATTAAAAATATTCTGTCAAAATTCCAACCAAATATGGTTGGGATGGTTGGAAAAGTGTATCCCATTTAAGGGGAATGCCATTGGTTATAATTGATCGAAATCATGTTGTTCATTGGATAAAATCGGTGTTATTCGATCTGCTTAGAATTGCTAAAACGAGTAGTGGTTGGAACCAAGTGGATATTACTCCATGCCGTCAAAATTCCAACGGGTCTGACCAGCGTCCAACCCGAACCGGTACTTTGTGTACCAAAACACTGGTACACAGTGGGTTGCGACGGCTGGTGGGGCGACAAAGAAATCCCTCTTCACCGGCGAAGACGGCAGCCGTGACGGGCAACGACCCCGTGGCGGTGAAAGACAAGGAGGGCGGCGATAGCAAGGCAGCAGCGACGAGGGTGGAGGCCACGGAGGCGGCGCGGCAGCGGCTTGTCGTCCGCGGCCACATGGCGTCGCCAAGTGTCCTGGCCGGTGAAGCCCGACGTCTACTGTATCGGTAGTGCTTCCGTGTGAGCGGCACTCGCTCGGAGGAGAAGGGCATTTGCGGGATACTAGCGCTCGTCATGGTGATGCCTACCATAACCGTGCCTACCGTGATGCAGCTGCTGGTCTTCAAGCCCGCAACGAGCGTTGATGTCCGACGAGGCAATTGCGAGGAGGTGGTGGCGACGCGTCGGGCAAGAGAAGATGGCTATAGCATGTAGCGCCACGGCTTCGCGCGACACGATGAAGACGCAAAGATTATGCTGAAGATGGCGCAGGTTGCACCGATCCTAGCGTGGACGCGAGATGCTGGTAAATATTATGCTCAATTAACTGGTGAATTTCCTCTTCTAACTTCATGGTTGTGGCAGTGTTATTTGTAATATAGTAGCTATCAAGTGCAAGTCAATATGCGAAGAGCTTCATTGCAGACTGTGGTGTTGTGGTATACTTTATGCTGGTATCCCTTGATGAGCGAAGCGTGTTACGCTATTAGGGTGCTTTAATTTGTCTGTGACAGTATGTTATGTTGTGTACTGTAGTTTCAGGTTAACCTCGCGCGGGCTTCAGTCGAATGAATGCTGGTAGAGCTGCAGGTGGCGTAGGATCGACTACATCGCCACGCTCAGCACGCTCGTGGAACTGTGCGATATGGCTGTCCAGCTTTCCACGTTTCTGCATCTGCCGGAGCGCCTTCAGTGTTGTGCCTGCTGCGACCGCTGAGGAGCCGTGTGCCTTCAAGAAGGCAAGAGTGTTCTGCTGCGCTGTGTCCCCAAGCTCTAACACCTCGCTTTTGTAAGCAGGTGACGAAGTGTCAAGCTTGAAGCCCAAAGGTAACAAAAAAGCATCAGGTACCCCGTAATATGTCGGTACTCGTACAATGCTGTCTTTTTAACAGATCGCGAAGCATACACGCGAGGTTCTGCCGTGAACCATTCAAACCAGATTGCAGACAGCGACTGAGCACCTTTCTTCTTCGAGCGTGGGGCCTTGGCTTCAAGAGCAGACTGTTGCTCGGTTACTGCGTCCGTCACCCCATCGCACGCCGTTTCAGATGATGCTGTACCATTGGTAAGGATATGTAGCTGCGCTTCTACTGCTAACATCCTCTCGTCGAGCCGTTTGTTTTGTAGAATCAAGACATCTATCTGCTCGGACTGGCGTTTGAGGAGGTCCATTAGCGCAGGCGAAGGCTTCTCTTCGTTGTCAGCCATGACAGGTACAGCAGCGGGAGGGGCTTGGAAGGCCCGGCTAATCGTAAGACTCCAAGCAAGCAACTCCGACTCGCCAATACCCAGTGTTGCTAATATTTCCCGTATCTTTGTGATGAATGGGCTGCTGTCACAGAGTCGCAGCATGTCGGGGTAGTGCATCAAGAGCGTTGCGGTAAGAACATCCGCGACACCTGCATCGAGGTTGAGTTTTGTGTCTGCAAAAGCCAGGGTGTTCAAGAACAACAACTGCTGTAACTTGCGAGCGCGAGCAAGCACTGGCGCGTCTAAGGCTGTTAGCGGTGGTAGCCGCGCACCGTCTTTCGGCTTCCACCCGCTTAAGACGCGGGAGACCTTCTGGTCTGCCTGAGTCGTGCCGAGCATGTAACCGAACGCCTTGTTCACGCGGTCCAGCTGCCAGCCGCCGCGCTCAATTATCCAGTTCTCTGCCAGACTGCCGTCATTGGCGTGCATAGCTCCTCCACGCCGGAACGAATGCGAGGTAAGATCAGGGGTCATTCTAATCCTTCGTAAATCCGCTATCTCTTTAACTCTAACCAGCAATCTGTTCACGTATGCTTGTGCACCACGGACACGTTTTGACGAAGGTGCTTGAGTGTCCTCCACAGAAGATAGATCGTCGTCAACTTCTAAAAGTTCAATAAGTGTGAGTTCCTGTACAACTTGAATATCATCTGACCTATGTTTCTTTTTGATGAATTGGGGAAACATGCGTTGACTTGGCGACTTCTGCATTACCAGTGCCGCAGCTAAAGCGTTGAGCGGGCATGTCAAGAAATTGGTGGGATCCTTGAACAAGGATATTCCTTGCAGCAAGGCTGTCTTAACCCTTTTAAATCGGAGAAATAAAACACCACCTAATATACGTGAATGCATTGTTAGTCTCAGTCACTGTGACATCAAAGCCAAACTATACTTGCCAGGTAAAATGGATAATTGCCGTTTCTCCACCGTCTCTGCATCGGAGTTGCGGCCATATAGGTACCACATCATGACGACGAGTGCCGCGTCGAGATATTCACTCTCCGTAGAAGCCGTCGAGTACAGTAGATGCACCATAGCTGCTAAGTCTTGTTTCGAGCACGGTGGTGCTTTTTTCTCGTCACCAGCCACCTCTCGGTTGCTGCAATACTTACCCAGCCCAGAGAGAATTTTTTGGAGCTGAGATTTAACTAATGCTCCCTGCAAAGGGTATTTGTCGACAAGCCATTTCTTTACGTTTCCATAATATGCTAGACAAGTATTCGTCGCCCTTACCTTATTGGCTGAAGTGGCTAACGAATATGCATACTTGTCGAGTATAACTCGCAACACCTTACCTGTCTTATCCTCGTCAATAAGTTGGTGGGCGGCGTCAAGTGTCATGCTCTCCGCGGCTAGGAACATCGTGAACGAGTTTATCGCCGTCGCCCTGGCCTTCTAGCCGTTAGCAGGAGCGAGAGATGCAATCGACATGCCCGTTTGCTTCCTGTTGTCGCTCTAACACCAAACTCTGTACCGACCACCTGGGTTGGAAACTGAAGGATATTTTTGGAATATGTATTTATATAGGTATTTGTATGACATTAAAAATATTCTGTCAAAATTCCAACCAAATATGGTTGGGATGGTTGGAAAAGTGTATCCCATTTAAGGGGAATGCCATTGGTTATAATTGATCGAAATCATGTTGTTCATTGGATAAAATCGGTGTTATTCGATCTGCTTAGAATTGCTAAAACGAGTAGTGGTTGGAACCAAGTGGATATTACTCCATACCGCGCGCGTTCGGACATTCATGTCCGCAATTGGGAATTCGGACAACCCTTTAAATCGAATTTATTGAATTTCAGATCGGATAGTGTGGTTCTCATCAAAATAATCTTGCAATCCCGGCCGCCCCACACAACAGCGCAGCGAGTAGCAGCAGCGTGGACTGTGCGGCCTTGTGGCCAGCAGCAGCTTCGGGAGCAGGAGGACCAGGAGGCTGACGGCGACGCAGACAGCGGCTTGGAGTGGGGTGGGGTGGCCGCCCTTGAGGCCAGCAGCAGCAAGAGCAGAAGGCTGGCGCCGTGCGGGACGGTGGGCGGAGTGCATCGAGGCAGACTGCCGCTGGGGCTCGATCGGGGTGGCGGGCCTCGAGGCGAGCACAGCAACAGCAGCAATAGCGCCGCGCGTGACGGTGAGTGGAGCGTGGCGGGGTGGACTGCTGCTGGGGATCGTGCGCCGTGCGTGTCGGTGGGTGGATTCTTTGCCACTCGTGCGTCCGAGGAATAATTAGTATCCCTCTGCTGATCAGCGAGTTCGCTGATCCGGCCTCGTTGTGGACAATCGAAGCTGATATCGTGTTAACAAACTAGGCCATCGCCAGGGGTTACGCACCATAGCTCATGCATATTATACATCTCACCCAATTCTATTAGCAACCATCGGATTCATAGCTCAAACGAACAGCCCTCGCGGTTTCAGTGACAGCGATCTAGTATTACCGCTTGACTGTATCATACCATGTCATACTTATTTTCGCACGCTCACCGCAAAATCCAGAGCGAAGCACGGCTTTGTTTAAAAAAAATGAGATCGTCTTGCATTTATTATCATATCAAATACTTTTCTGGAATTTTTTTGTTCTGACAAAATATGTCCGAATTGTCCGATTTATTACTAGCAGCACAACATGAGATTGAAAGCACGCCCATTGGCCCAAACGGGTTGGCCTAGCCTTCTGATAGGCCAAGTATTGGTGTCATATTGAAATGCAAAATTTAAGATGTCCGAATTCAACCATACCTCATTTTTTTCTATAAAAAAAGCGAACACTAGAAAACCCCTGCTACGTCATATCAAATGCTTGTTCCTAGGCTTCCGCGTTTCGCACAGGAATCATTCAGCCAATCAACGACAGCGCTCCACGTGGCCAAGTCGAAGTAAAAGATCGCGACAACACGCTCGCAGTCACAACGCAATCCGCCTGCCACCCCAGAAGATCAACTTCCTTCCTTCCTTCCTTCCTTCCTTCCTTCATGTCTAGCTGGCAGCTGCTGTGCGTGGCGCTGCTCGCGCTGCTCGGCGCGCTGCAGCTAGCCGATGCCGCGTCCAACGTGGTGGTGCTGAGCAACGCCGACTTCGAGCACAAGACGCAGGCGGGCTCGGGCGCCACGACGGGCGACTGGCTGGTCGAGTTCTACGCGCCGTGGTGCGGCCACTGCAAGAAGCTGGCGCCCATCTACGAGAAGGTGGCGGACGAGCTCAAGGGCGAGGTGAACGTGGCCAAGGTGGACGTGACGGAGAACTCGGAGCTGGGCAAGCGCTTCGGCATCCGCGGCTTCCCCACGGTGCTGCACTTCAGCCACGGCAAGTCGTACAAGTTCGCGGGCAAGCGCACGCTGGAGGACCTGGCGGCCTTCGCGCGCGGCGGCTTCAAGAGCGTGCAGGGCGAGGTGGTGGGCGCCGCGCCCAGCTTCCTGGACTTCGCCAAGCAGCAGGCGCTGGACGTCAAGAGGGACTTCATCACGCTGCTGGCCACCAAGAAGAACGTGCTGCTCGTCACGTTCTCCGGCGGCCTGCTGCTCGGCCTGCTGCTCGGCTGCTTGTGCGGCTGCTGCACGAGCCGCGGCGCCAAGGCGCCCAAGAGCAAGAAGGAGTAGGCTGCTTGAAGCAGCTAGCTGCAAGTTGGGAGAGACGTCCGTCGAGCTACGGCTCTGTGTAGGTGTCTTTACATTTTTTAAAATGGAGCCAGCCTTCTGCTTTGCAACTACAGAGCTTGTGCGATGCGCTGGTTCAGCTCCATGAAGCTGTACTTGAGCTCCAGGCTCTCGAAGAGCGACTCTTCCACGCCCTTGTAGTTCGCCAGCATGTCGTCTACCTCGACTAGTTTGTCGGGGTCGCGCTCCTCGAAAAAGGCTACCAGTCGAGCTCTGTACGGGTTCGCATGGCTGGCTGTAGACCCTGAGGAAGAGAATGACAGCGTTTGTGTGTCCTCGCGACGCTCAGGGAAGGAAGAATACGTCGGCCTCATTGAAGCAGAGGGCGGTGGACGGCCATTCAACAGTGCGATGTCATCCTCGCTCAGTGTGTATGGAACAGGGGACTCTTCCTCCTCCTCTTCTGTCGTCTCCTCTCGGTTTTCTTCACTGCTGTCTGCAGCGTTGTGGCCATTGTGGTTTGGAGGTTGGGACTCGAGAGAGGGTGAGTCACTCCTCACAGAGAGATTCAGCATTCTTACACCACCTTCTCCCGCGCTTTCGTCCTTTATCTCGGGAGTTTGTAGTATGTCACGCTCCCGTTGCTCTTTTAGCTCGTCTCGAACTTCCTGAAGCTTCTGTTCGTTATCTTCAGCTTCGTTGATAAGTGTCCTGATTTGAGTCAACAGTAGCTCGTTCTGCTTCTTGAGACGCTTGTTCACCATCCGGGCCTCGCTAGCTTCGGCCATAGCCACAGCAATTTGGCCTTCAGTCTGAGTGCGCATGTTGCGTATCTCAGTCACGAGCACACGCCTCTGGCCACGAGCTTTCACAAGCTGTTGCGTCAACTGCAAACGTTCTTGTTCCCACGACTGCATTTGCTCTTCGTACTGCTGCTTCGTAGCCGCCATTTCACGAGCAATCTTTTCCAATCGCGTAGACGTCCCCGTTAGGTGATTGTTCAAAGGGTAGCCCAACTCTGCGCGGCATCGCAACACGGCAGCCTCCGCCTGGCCGAGCTCCTGTTCAAGCCGATTACGAGTGGCCGAATCCATTTCGCTTGCCAGAGTGGAAGCTTCTTCGTCACCGCCATCGAAATCATCCGTCTAAATGAAACAAATGGATAAGGCACACACTGTTAGGGGGAAAGTAGTAATGCCCAATCTGTAGCATCAGAGTACGTACCATAGCCCAACGGTGTTTTTCTTCCAGTAGTGCATCGCGTTCCGCCTGTATTTCACGCCATGCCTCACGTTCTCTCTGTATACGTTGCAGCTCGCCAGCGATGGAGGCCAGTTCTTGCTCTTTTGCCTTTACCTCGTTTGCGTAATTTTCCTTCTCCACGATTGCCATGTGGGTCTTCGATCGTTCTTGATCACGCTCAGCAGTTAACCTTGCAACACTGTCCTCCAAGCTTTCCTGGATTGTACAAGGTATGATTAGTACTGCATGAAAAGACAGCTTGCATAAGGTTATTACAGTTCCCTAACGCACCATTCGCTCCATTAGCTGCATATTGAGCCCATTCAGCTCCTCCAACAAACTGCGAGCCTCGCTGTCTAACGCATCACCATGCTGGCCCCTCGAAGCCGACACCACTGCCGTCTCTTCCTGCGAGCCAAAAAGCTTTGATGCTAAGTGCCCTGCCACGTTGATCGGCGCGCTTAGTAGCCAGCTTTGCTGGGCAATAGCTTCGGGAATGTAAGTCGAATACCCCAATGGCTGGCTTGCATCAGGCGGTGATCCCGGGCTTACGATGAGCGCCGTGGACAGCGCTGCGTCGCGTTCTTCATCACGCGCCTTCTCCGCCTGAACAGCTTCGTCCAGCGCATCCGCTGCGGCTGTTGCAGACTCCATTATGTTATTATTCACCACTTGCACCTGGTACAAAACATTTTTGCTATTGAAATCCACCCATGACGTCAAAAGCCTGACGAAGTATCGTGTCTGTGAAGAGGTGTCAGCTTGCAACGTACCCGCGTAGTCTCGAGTATGAATTGTCCCAAACCAACGTCGCCTTCCCAGGCCGTAGACAGCGATACAGCCCTTCCACAGCTCTCCCCGTCGTAGCCGACACGTATCTCGTACGCGCATGTACGATCTCCACGGGCTGCTCATACGGCTCGGGTGCAAAAGTCACGCTGAAATCCACATCGAAATCCTCCAGCTCGAACTTCCACACAATAAACTGCGGGGCGTCTTCCTGCTTCTTACTACCTTTAACTTGCACCACCACCTCGTGGGTCGACCCCCTCGGCACGTAAAACTTCTCGAGCGGGAACGGCTGCAGGATGAAGTCGACCGCCGTCATGTGCATCCGGGCGCCTTTGTCCTCGTCCCTCTCAGCTACGAAGCCGAGCCAGTCCGGGTGCAGCTCCAGCATCCCGCAACGGTGGGCGGCCAGGAACGCCGTCATGTCCCCGCACCACTGGGCGATCACCGCGTCGTTGCGGTTTCCCTTGGGCGGGAATTCCGGCAGCGGTGGGGGCTCTTTATGCTCCTCGCCGGTTCTCTGGAGCTTTGGCGCCGCTGCTTGGATGGCGCCCAGCACGTCGAACAGCGCGTACAGTGGCCGCTGGATGCAGTAGGAGGCGGCGCCCTTGGTCACCACGAACTCGACGCTGTAGGCGCCCAGGCCGGACGAGGAGAGGGACGAGGCGATGGCTTGCGTGACGCTCGGAGCCGCGGCGTCGACGCTCGTCACCACGACATCCAGGAAGTTATCGGCATTGGGGACGTCGCTGTCGTCGGTGAGGGCGTCGGGGCCATTGGGAATTGGCGTGGGGGCGTCTGCGGGGCTGGCGGTGAGAGCAGGAGAGGCGTCGGCGGAGACCAGCTCGGCCATGTTGAATTATGCGGTGTTATTGCGAATCTGATGCGATCAGATTTGGACGCGGTGGTCGGGTTTTATTTAGTATTTGAATGTCGTACAAATAATTGTTAGACTTCAAGCACACAAACTTTTTTTTCTTAGTCAGAGGACTCGACATGGGCGAGTCCTCTATCCCGAACGCGTTCCGTATCGATGTCGCGGCATTGCCGTTCCAGATATCGTAGTGGAAGAAATTGGGCCTCTGCAAACTTGTGCAGACGCCGTCGTAGCGTGTAGCACCGCATTGCTGATTCGGCTAAGGAAACCAAACTCCTTCCGATGTATTCCAGCTCCTTCGTGCTCTTGTTAGCGTCGTCAACCAACGAACAGAAGCTTGCACAGCTTCCCGTGGTTTTTAGTGTGTCGCCGAGGTGACTGTGTACCTCTTTGAGTTCACCCCACAGTGAACCGTACAGAGAGTATAGTGCGCTGTCTTGACTAGAGATGTCCTGTGTTTCATCTTTTAGACGAAGCAACTCTAGTGTGCATGATATGACTTCAGTGATAGACTCAACATTTGTTGGTGTCGTCTCGGGATGATGCTCGTGTGGGTTATCGGACAGTCTCGCTAGTTCATCGACCACCGTCGAGGTCTTCAGACGCTTCTCCGGCTCAAACACGCACATCCGTTGCACCAACCCCCACTGCTCGTCTTGACAAATTGTGGGTCGAGTCGGCAGTTTACCGTGCCTCACGTGGTATTTCACAACGTTATTATCGATACTTCCCCAAGGCGAACAGACTCTCGTCCTGTCTTCACCGGCCTCCACGACGCGCAGCGCCTCCACGATGCACATCCCCAACGAATAGATATCCGATGCAAAGGTTGGCCGTGCATTCTCCTCAATAAAACATTCGGGTGCCACCCAATGCGAAGCGCCGGAGATTCGTGGTTTATCGTCGTCGGCAGTGATCGAGCTTAGACCGAAGTCCGTAACCTTCGCTTTCATGTCGCTCCCAACCACGATGTTGTTCCCTTTCAGATCGCCATGGACAACATTGCGGGCGTGGAGGTACTGGACACCCAGCGCAGCCTCGTGCAACTTCGACCAGAGCTCGTTCGGGTGTTCTTTCAAATAGCTGATCAGCGTCCCATTCGTGGCGTATTCACACACGAAGGACGGCCTGCCGACGTGACATGCGCCGAAGAGACGAACGACGTGAGGATGGCTGAACCCGAACCAAATATCAACTTCATGTCGAAATACCGCCAACTTCGCCGCACGTATTGGAGCATTTGTTGCCGTGGATGAAGTTCCAAGCAATGAATAACATGACAAAGATGATATGTCGCCACCATCATCACCGGAGTCAGTCAAGCGTTTTACAACTACATTCGAATCTAACCACTTCGCTTGGAACACGCTTCCGTAGCCACCAGTACCCAGTGGATCGTACTTGTCAACAATTAGCTCGTACCAAGGTATGAACCATTTCGGGGTTAGCGTCGACAAATTGTCCGTCTCAAGAGTACTCGCGATATCCTGGTACGCCTTCATCAGCACCTCCTGCTGGCCAGGCGTATATTTGAACGGATGGTTTATCTCCATTTTCAAGGACGCGAGGAGAAACGATTTATCCTCTGGCGACGTTAACTGCTCTAGCAGAAGATAAGTTTTTGACGCTTCGGAAACGAAAATCTCTATCTGCTCGCTGTGCTGTTGGTTCCATAGCATCTCTCGCTCTCTGATCGTATCCACTGGCATGTTCAATGCTGTCCACATTGAGTTTAGATGGTGGCGAAATGCGACCATACTAGCATTGGTAGCACGCGTCGCCGATAGTTGCAAGATCCGAGTTTGTTCACTTGACATCGTGATTATCTCACGAAGATCCCGGACAAGTGTGTGAAATCCGTCTAGCACTTTTGGCGGGTGGTTATTACCCTGCAGGAGCCCGTGAATCTTGTGGAGCTCGTCAAATGCGTGCCGATAAAGGTCACTGTCACATTTTCCAATAAGATTTTGCACTTCCATCCAAAGTTCTGCGGTTTTACCGAACTTGTAATCGTCAACGGTGCTTAGCGGTTCGTAATTAAGCTGAGTACTGGCGCTCCTCTCGTCCATGGCAACACGCTCTAACTCACGCACAACCGAAGACAGAGTGGTGCGCTTGTTGGGTTCATTACAGCACATTCGCCACACCAAAGTGCGAGCGATCTCGAAAGGGCAGTTAGGGTCCCAGAAGCTACGTTCATCCGCCTTTGGATTCCACAACAGCTTGGATGTTTCTATCAGACGGTTGTCTTTGCTACGCCATGGCATCTCTCCTGTCACGGCTTCCAAAATGCATATGCCTAAGGAATATACATCAGACTTAAAGGACAATGGATCGCCTCTCAAAATCTCGGGTGCCTGCCAACGCGCCGAACCAACTCTCGCGATAGTCACATTGAGACTAAACTGGCGCATTGAGCCACTTCTCGCGAAATTGGCGAGCTTTGCTAAACCATCGCTACCGATCAAAATGTTGCTGCATCGAAGATCACCGTGAATAATTCCACGTTCGTGAAGATATTCAAGACCCAGCGCAGCCTGATGCAAATATGTCCACACTTTTTCCTCATGACGGTGAACTGAGTGTGCATATTCGAGCAGCGACCCGCTACTGGCGTACTCGCATACAAAGAACTGCAAGGGAAGTGGGCTCACATCGCATGCACCATACATCTTGATCACGTTGGGGTGTCTCAACTGATGCCACAGACGCACTTCGTCCTCAAAAGAAGAATGGGATGATGCGTCAGGAATAAAAAGCTTCACGGCAGCATCTGCGTCGAGCCATTTCGCTCGGAACTCTCCCCCGACGTTGCCTGTCTCCACGAAGTTAATTAGCGAAATTTCAGACGGAGGAATGAACGCAATATGAGTCGCAGGGATGTGATAAGTTTTCGACTGTCCAGCCACAAGTAACGGAGTAAGAACACGCTGGATCTCTTGGTAACCGCGAGAAGCAGCAATCTGAATAGCAGTGCATTCGTCATTATTGGTTCTATTCACGCCGGCTCCACAATTCACAGCGAGATACTCCACAACGGCAAAGTGGCCTTCAGCAGCAGCCTTCATCAACGCTGTGAATCCACATTCATCTTGAGCATTCACGTCAGCCGAGTATTCTCCAGCCAAGTATTCGACGACTACGAGATTTCCACTTTCGGCGGCCATCATTATCGCTGTGGTGCGCGTGCTACTCTTGGCGTTCACATTTGCTGCTGCGTCTCCAACTAGATAGCGAACGGTGTCGTCGTGTCCTTCACCGACAGCTTTCATCAGCGCAGTAAATCCTTCATCATCTGTAGACTCCACCTCAGCTCTGCATGTTCCCACTAAACACCGAACGACGTCAGTACGCCCTTGATGAGCTGCTCTCATCAGCGCTGTATATCCGTCGTCGTCTCTAGCATTTACGTCAGCTCCACATTCTTCAGCCAGATACTGAACGATTTCGACGTGCCCGTATTCAGCAGCGGACATCATCGCTGTAATTCCAAACTTATCTATTGCATTCACATCGGCCCCATATTCTCCAGCTAGGCACCGGACCACGTTATAGTGTCCGTCAGCAGCGGCCTTCATTAGTGCTGTGAAGCCAAACTGGTGTCGAACGTCCACATAAGTCCCACATTCACCAACGAGATACCGAACGACATCTATGCGTCCTTCACCGGCGGCCTTCATTAGTGCAGTAAGTTTTTCTTCTTCTGTCACGTTCACATTGAGACTGGTGTTCTGGTAGTGGGATGCAAATTGCATACTGGTATCATCCTGCCTAGAACGTGTGAGCAACACTTCAGGCCCCTCTGCTGTTTGTTCAACTGCATGTCGTGTGCACTTGGCTCCCATGCTCAGCCTGACACGCCGAGGATGCGTGCGAGTTCTCTGCTTATGGAAATGACACGCATTTCGTAGAAAGCTACGGGTGTGGTGTACCCAAGTGAGCGACAGTGTTCAGCGCAAATGGAGACTTCCGAATGATCCCCAGCCAGAGCCACAGAAAACCACGGCGCATTCATGCCGCGATCTTCGATGTACTTGTATCCGTCCTGATCTTCACAAGAATGCAACGAACGCAACATCACGCATTCCTCATATATGGGAGACCTAGAGCACTTCTTCTCCTCCTTCGTGACTACTGTGACGTAGATACGCCGTTTCCCTCTTGTAGTTAGGACGATTCTTCGAGAGGAACCAGCTCGGAGTCGTGAAGAGCTCCGGATATATAGAAGTTTCAGATTTGTAGAAGTTTAGACTATCCAGATACAATCTAGTACTGCGATTACTCACAACGGGCAGACCTGACGTGAATCAGCGGGCACAGCCAAAAATGTGGTGACTGCGTAGCGCTGGGAGGTGCTGCTGGTGGCAATGAATTCCAGCATTGTCGTGAGCTCATATAAGTACTTATGTCCGCCACTATCGTCGAACATTCGCGAAATGATGGGGGTTGCCAGGTAGGTCCGGCAAGCAAAACAAACGTGATTTCAAGTCCAATGCGCGACCGAGCTATGCGATGTTCATCAGCCCATAGATCGCTAATGAGCAGCTTTCTGATTGCGATTTCTGCGTTGCAAACCTTGGCGAGGGCTGAACGATGTTGACGAGATGCATTTGCTTACGAGCGATGCCAAGCGCTTTACCATAAATTGCTTGGCCTTTGATTGCGAAACGTTCTGTCGGATATCAGATCTGTATCGCCTAATTTAAGACTCGCGGTTTGTGGGGTAAACGCGCGAGTTTTTGCGTCCGCTCGACATCGTCGTGTGAAGTCGCTCGTCGCCCAGTCGAGCCAGCCTTCACTGCGTCACTGCTGCCTACAGTCGACTGCAACGCAACACACGGGCCAGAGGCGCTCGCTTCCATCTCCCTCCCGACGGTTCAAGTTTCTAAATCTAAAACGTCCAGACGGCGCGAGTCTCTGGTGTGCATACACCAACTCGACTCAGAAGAAGGAAGGCCAGGCAGGACCAGCAGAGCAGGCGCATGCGCTCCGAGGCCGTGAACACGCAGGGGGGCGCGCCAGGGGACCGGCCGCCGGCCGCCGCGACGACGTCCGACGTGGCCGTGGTGGCCGCCTCGTGCGCGTCCGCCAGCTCCACGGGCGCCGAGTCGCCCGCCACGCCCATGGAGGTGGCGCTGCAGCAGGAGCAGAAGCCGCAGAACCGGCAGCAGGACGAGCCCATGACGGCGTCGCAGGTCACGCAGATGCAGAACGAGCAGCGGCGCGAGCGCCACTGGCGGCGCGCGGTGCACAGCGAGCTCAGGGACCGACTGGTGGCCGCCATGTACGTGCATTAGTTGGAGAGGGGGAGAGGGAGAGGCTTGTGCTGATTGGATTGGTGGGTTGCTGTGCAGGATGGAGCAGCTGCAGCGGATAACGGGGGACCCGGACGCGCGCCACCTGCGCATGTGCGCGTCCCGCTACGAGTCGTTCGTGTGGAAGAAGAGCGCGAGCCAGCTGCAGTACAAGCAGAAGCTGGAGCACCGCCTCGAGTCGCTGCGTCGCCAGCCGTCGCACGGCGAGAACGAGGGCGTGGAGGTCACGGTGCGGCTGGTGGAGGGCCACCGCCTGAACCTCATTCGGTCGCCGAGTCCGGCCTTGCAGCGACAGCCACCGGTCACTGCCGCTGCTGCTGCAATTGCCACTGCTGCTGCTGCGGCGGCGGCGGCTCCGGCGTTGGTGCCGTGTCCTTACAGCAGACACCAGACGCAGCATGAGGGCGGCTATTCGCCCACAGGAGACCCGCATCGATACAGCAGCCGCTCCGGCGGCCGCAGGTCCAGTAGCTCCAGTGGCAGCAAGCGGTCAGGGAAGAGGAAGATGCGGGCCTCGTCCTCCTCGACGTCGTCGTCCTTGGAGACAGACACGCGGCGTGACGAGATGTACTTCGCCAAGCTGCGCGTGATGAAGAGCCAGTACCGCGACGAGGTCGCGCTGGTGTTCCGGGAGCTGTGCCGCGTGAACACGGTGATCCAGCACTCGGCCAGTCTGCGACGCCACGAGTCCAACAACCTGGGCGACTTCCTGGCCAACCTGAAGAAGATAATTTATTTGCTGGAGCAGCAGCCCGGCGAGGCCTGCGGCATGATCCCGGCCCGCAAGCGCACGGTCGAGTACCTGGACGTGGTGGAGTCTCACATCCAGCGGAAGGTGCTGCCGATCCTCCACCGCCTGCGCCACACGTACTCGACCATCCTGCGCCCCATCGTGCTCAACTACATGAAGAACAGCTTCCGCTACAACCGACGGTTCTAAAACGCAGCAGCCGCCGCCGAGAGTGCCAAGTCCATCGAGTCAGCGCTCGACGCAACCACAACACAAATCCGGTACACTGAGATGTAGTTCAATGCAGAATAAAGGCAAGAGGAGGAATCGGACCCTCGCTTATTATCAAAACCGCAACAGAATCTTTCGATCCTCAAACAACCATCAGTGCACTTCCGCTTCCAGCACGGTCAAGTTGAAGTCAACCAGTACATGTCACTATTACGAGTTCCATGTCACTAAACCTCATCTCCATCAATTGCGTGGCACATTCCTACAGTAGAAGAGCCCAAGGCAGGAAGGACGACGAGATGGCCACGACGGAGGCGGAGCTGCGCGCGCTGGACCGGCAGATCGCCGACCTGATGCAGCAGAAGGCGACGGTGCAGGCGCGGCTGGAGCGCGAGGCCGGCGGCGCGCGCGCCAAGCAGATGAGCGCCGAGGTGGTGGACAGCAACCCGTACAGCCGCCTCATGGCGCTCAAGCGCATGGGCATCGTGGCCAACTACGAGAAGATCCGCGAGTTCTCGGTGCTGGTGGTGGGGCTGGGCGGCATCGGCTCCGTGGCCGCCGAGATGCTCACGCGCTGCGGCATCGGCAAGCTCATCATGTACGACTACGACACGGTGGAGATCGCCAACATGAACCGCCTCTTCTTCCGCCCCGAGCAGGCGGGCATGACCAAGACGGCGGCGGCCAAGCAGACGCTGCACAGTAGGCGTCGCAGTTGATGTTGAGAGAAAAGTAGGGAATTGTTTTTTTATTAAAGTTTTTTTTGTGTTTTCTGGTGCCAGGCATCAACCCGGACGTGGTTTTCGAGGAGTACACGATGGACATCACGACGACCGCCAACTTCGAGCAGCTGCTGGACAGGATGCAGCACGGAGGCGTGGACGGCAAGAGCAAGATCGACCTGGTGCTGAGCTGCGTGGACAACTACGCGGCGCGCACGGCGCTCAACCAGGCCTGCAACGAGCTCAACCAGGAGTGGATGGAGTCGGGCGTGTCGGAGGACGCGGTCTCGGGCCACATCCAGTTCCTGCTGCCCGGCCGCACGGCGTGCTTCGAGTGCCTGCCGCCGCTCATTGTGGCCAGCGGCATCGACGAGTCCACGCTCAAGCGCGAGGGCGTGTGCGCGGCCTCGTTGCCCACGACGATGGGGCTAGTCGCGGCGATGCTGGTGCAGAATGTGCTCAAGTACCTGCTGGGCTTCGGCCAGGTGTCATACTACCTGGGCTACAGCGCCATGAAGGACTTTTTCCCGTCGGACGTGATGCGCCCCAACCCCGAGTGCTCGAATGCGCAGTGCCGCAAGCAGCAGGCTGCGCCCGAGCACGCTAACTGGACGCCTATGGTCTGGAAGGCTCTGGGCCACGACGGACAGGAGAATATGGTCGTGGAGCATGATGACAACGAGTGGGGCATTGAACTTGGCGGTGACGACGATGCTGCTGCCTCTAGTGTCACGGAAGCTCCTGTCGCTGCGGAGTCCTCGAAGCTGGCTTCGGGTCTCACGTTTGCGTACGAGCAGCCCTCCGCGGCGTCGGCAGCTGATGCTGAGGAGAACTCGGCGTCAGTAGCGGACGTGGACGTTAGCCTGGAGGACCTCATGGGACAGCTGAAGTCGCTTTAGATGAATTCATCAACCTTTCGTCTTGGAATCGATGCGTCGTGAGTGGCGCGAGGGCATCGCTAGGAAGGCCCCTCGAGCGCGTTGTAGCAGTGGGGTAATGAGTTAGATGGAGAATGAAGAGAGTTGCGCGTGATGGGGTTGCCTTTGTGTTGCTCGCTTTCTATTATTTTACTGAGCGTCTAATACGTCACGGAAGGCCTGTAGCAGTGCGATGCTGGATGCCTCGATTGCTTCGTTCCAGAAGCCCTCCTGCAACCGCCGATCAAGAATTTGCGCTACTTTGACTACATTTGCCAGAGTTTTGCTGGACTCTGGCGCCGTCTCCACCACAATTTGCATGGCATCCAGTGCCGAAGAGCATACAACAAGATCTGTACAGGTCTCCAGTTCTCGCAAGAAGTCCACGAACGTAAGTCCAAGTTCGGCGATTTCTTCTGCGTGCAGCTCGGTATTTGTAGTTGGAGCCTGAATTCCACCCGACGACACGTACAACTCGCGAATGCTGGCTGGTAGAAAGCTGTAGTTGACATTCAGCAACTTTTCTTTGCGGGCACTTCCAGATTCATCCTCTTCGGCAAGTTTCCCAGCAGATGACGACATGGAGAATGCTGACGACTGCAGTAAGCAACCATACAAATTTTCAGAATCCTGTGCACTGTATCCTCAAAAGTTTCATAGAGTTAGCTTACATGTTTTGAAAGACCACTTGACGATGAACCATGGAGGGACTTCAGCGATTTCCGGGTGAGGTGGCCACGACTGAGAGCCTGAATGCATGTAGCAGCTTCAATCTCTTCAAGGCAGTGATCACGGGTGGTGAGGTACTGTTTCCAGAAATTTTGAATTGTGATAGCAGCAATCTGTTGAACGCTCACGAGCTCCTGCTGAACTGCAGCATGGTGAATAGCTGTCTGGCGTGCCTCATAGTCTCGATAAACCTGCTGAATTGCACGGGCAGCTATACTGCGGACGCCTTCATCGACTGCGCGTTGCATATTGTGTCGATGTAAGCGAAAGGACCTTTGAATTGTGCTCGCCGCCGAGTAAACTCCGGCTTTCAGGCATTCGGTCAGCAAGCGGCTCTGGCGCCCGCGCACCAGTGCCTGGATTTTGACAGCGCTAAGCTCTTCCAGAAACTCTTGTTCCTGCTCCATTGCACGATCGAGGGCAACGGAAAAGTGTTTCTGCTCAATGTAAGACCTGCTCATGTCACCAGCGTTGTCCTGTGCAATGTGTTGTCGAATGCAAAAACCTTTGATCAACGCTTGGATGCGCACTACGGCGGCATTTTGTCGCTGTGTTTCCGATTCTGCTGTGTTGAGGCTGATGCGTGGTGTTACGGCAGTCGAACGCGATGGTGTGTACACTTCTTCCATAGTGTTGCGAGCGGTATGGGGTGGTGCGGACTTCCACTCTTCATCGTCTTCATAAACGTCACTACGCGAACTTGCCTCAGTCGATGCCTTAAATGGCGCTTTTACGCCATCAGGATCGCTGAGAGGGATAGATGAAACAGTGAGACTTCGGCGAGGTTCTTCTGGTTGTTTAGGATGGCTTAGGTTCATGCGTGGTACTGTGGCCGAGGAATTTAGGCGGTGTGGTTCCGATCGTTCGTCTTCGTTCAGCAGCGTTTGGATCGATCCAATCGACTTGTTAACAGCAGCGCCAAGCGCAACATCAGCAATTGTAAACGGTCGGCGTTGAGGAACAGGAGATGGCTTATCTCCTTCGTCTTCATCCTCGTCTATTCTTTTAGCCGCATTGATAGGTTTTCGACTGAGAGCTCGACGACACAATCGTTGGATGAGGCAAGCCGCCATATCCTCCACTTCTTCTTTCTGGAGCTCCAATTGCAATCTCTCCTCTTCAAGCCTCTTTTCCTCCTGTAGCATCTCGAGGTATTGTCGCGTCTGATGTTGAATCAAAGTAGCAGATTCATTCTCAAGCTTGACCTAGAAGCATACACAATGAGTGAGTTCTACCGAAAGAAAACAGGAAGGCAAAACGGGAATCGCAGAATTACCTGCTTCAGCTGATTGACCTCAGTTCGGCAGCGTTGGCCACGGAAGAAAGCCTGTAGTCGGCCACCCGCAGCTACACGGAACAATTGTAGTTCTGCATCACGCGCCTGAGCCTCGGATTCAAAAACATTGACATCTTCCACAAGGTCGAATCCGTCATCATCACTGGTCGTTTGGCTCTCCGACACAAGAGCTACTGGCTGTACTTGATCGGGTTTGCCGTCGCACACGCAAGCTTTGGTCAAGTTACCCGACGAGTCACGTCTTGCTTGCTCAATTCGATCACGAAGTTTCGAAGTAGCGCTCCGCGGGGTCGACACCCTTGATCCACATTCACTGTCCGCCGAGTTGATCCCTTCATGTCGATGTTTTGGGCTCCTTGCATGGTTTGCTGCTAGTTCTGCTGGTTTCACTGTCGGTGGGCGAGTTCCTACTCCACTCAGACCATCCTTAATACTCTCAGCCAGCTTTTTCATGCGCCGCAAATATTCCATGTGGCCTACACGCTTAGCTGGTAGATCGGGGTCCGTGTCATCATCTCCGCTGTAACCTGTAAGAGACGCACCCGGTGAATTCTCCTCGGGTCCCCTACTCGAAGAAACGACAGATTCACTGTCGCCATTTGGTTCGCTCTGATCTAGGGAAGTCTGCGAGCGACTATCATCCAACGCTCTGCGATGCCTTGACGAGCGCTGACCCTTTGCATAAGACATTCGACCATTTTGAAATCTAGCAACAGTTCGGCTGTCAGGTTCTCGCTCCTGTTGGTTGTTACTACAGTCTGAAGGCGCGGCTCCAGGATAGCTGTCGAATCCATCGTCACAATCGCCGTCGTCAAGTATAACGCCATAGTCCTCGTCATTCCCAATAAAATCATCGCCTTTCGCAGCAAAGTATAGCTGCCCTTGCAGCTTATGCCGCCGTTGGGTCTCCATTGGTACCGGATTTCGTCGTCGAGTTGCAGCAGTAGCACTTCCTGCACTTTGAGGCCGGCGAGTTTTCCGGTCGGTCTTGGAAGGTGCCATTGGATGTGTTTGGAAGTCATTCAGAGCATGTTCCTTCTCTAATTTCTTCCAGTGTGACTCAAAAGCGTCCTCCGCAGAATCACGAGATCCATGATTGCGGTAGTTTGGCCGTATTGATACCTTAGCTGACATTGGTCGCTGTCGAGTCGTTGCTGAAGCTGGACGCTGAGGCTTACCACCTCGACCAGATGCAGCACTACGCGGAGATCCATAGCGCAATCCTGCTGTTGAAGGCTTGGTGGCTTTGTAGCAGTGGGAGGCGACTGTAGAGCTATAGGATACGTCCCCTTCATTCACACATCGGGTTGAGGCATGTGCAGACTTCGGGCGAGTCATCGGTCGACGTCCATTGCCAGAACTGTTTGCTGTGCAGGCAGAAGCGGGAATACCATTCTGCCGGACATTCGCAGTCTGCTGCTTCTTCCTAGCATCAAGAAAAATCTTCTTGAAGGATTCGCAAAGCGCCTCATTCGTCTCACGGTACTTCCACACAAGCTGCAGAGCTTTCTTGTACCATTGCAAGCTCGCTTCTCCACGCCCGTTGAATTCTAACTCCACCGCCAGGTTGTGGTAAGCCACAGCAAGC
The DNA here is from genome assembly GCF_018691715.1 of Phytophthora cinnamomi. NCBI lineage: Eukaryota > Oomycota > Peronosporomycetes > Peronosporales > Peronosporaceae > Phytophthora > Phytophthora cinnamomi. The sequence goes on from NW_027151017.1 coordinate 406,640, forward strand.
GAGATAATTTTCTCCTCCCGGGTCTTCGGATCTAATGCATCGACCAAAGCTGCCTGGTCTCTATCGTCGACGTTACACTCACCGTCCTCGTCCCGTTCATTCCCAGCTCCATCTTCGAGACTTACGAGCTCCTCTTGTGTGTGAAAAATCGCAGCCTGGGCGTGTTCTAACGCCAGGTCGTGGCGACCAAGTTGAGACTGGATAGCGCACAAGTTAAGATGGGTGATCGACAGATTTTTCACGTGTGCGGAGCCAGAACCGATTTGTGCAGCCTCCTTCAAATACTTTAGCGCCGACTTCAGTTTGCCAAGTTTTCGATAGCAGCAGCCGATGTTGTTGAACGTAAGAATCTGTAGAGCTTGACATCTCTTGAAATTGCCCGGCGCTGTGATCGCCTCGGCCTTGCGTAACATTGCCAGACACTGGTCAAATTGCCCCTGCGCAAGATATTGCATGGCCACCGAATTGTAGCTCAGCATCACTTCATTAAGCGCCTTGTGCACAACAGAATTATCCACGCCAAACATGCGCCGCTTTAGCCACAAACTCTGCTCAAGGCACCCCAGCGCCTCCAAATCCATATTTTTCTGCTTCAAGCATGCCACCGTCGAGCTCAACATCTCCAAGAGGCTCTGGTCACTATCATGATTTGAGGCTTGCTTCCGATCGAGGTGGGCGCGTATTTTGCTTGGTGAATAGTCCGCTCCGGGCAGACATGCCGGATTACCAGGCGAGTCTCGTGGAATATGTGATGGTGTCTGAAATGGATTTCTCTTGGGGGAATGCGCACGCGGCGCTGATTCATGCTGGTTTTCATGACGATAGTAGTGCGTCATGTCTTCACGCTAGATGCCCGGCCTCTCCAGCGTTGTCGTGTTCGCGTCGGTCGGAGGAAATGAAAAGCGCGAATATGCGGCGGACACGGAAATAGAGGTGTCGAATCCTTCCCATGCGCTTAGATCATCCTCTGAGACTGCAAGGCACGACCAAGCCGACAGAACTTGAGTCCGCGGCTTGCAGCGGCACTGGCGGCCAGTGCGAGAGCTATTTTCCTGCAGTGTTTCATCCGCGGTTTCAACGAGTCTTGAAGGCTCAGAATATGGCGAAACGACCGCGCAATGCATCACTTTGGTGACCATTGCTCCGGCACTGCCTAGGCATGGAGAATTGAAAGCTAGCCGCTACATATACAACGACGCACGTGAGTCTCGATCAAAACCATATCCATTCTCTACACAAAAGTTCACTTCTCTTCCCTGGCACTGAAGCGTCCGCTGGTCTTCGTCTTTTATTCACCTTTTGTCGGCATCAACTATGCGTCTTGAGGCCGGGATTTCTTCAGCTGCAGCTCTAAGGACTTGATGTACTTCTTCATTTGGGCTATCTCCTGAGCCTGGCTGGCCACCACCTTCAGCAGGTCGTGCTTTTCGCCTTCCAGTCGCGCAGTCATTTGCTTGTACATGTCGGACAGTTTTAGCGAGTCATCCAGCGTGGAGAGCATCGACATTCGGCTAGGCGCGATACTCGGCGCGTTGGACATCGCATCATCTTCACGCTTGCCGGTAGGAAATTTCATGTGCCGCACATCTAGCCCAGATTTTAGAGGAGATTTAGCAGACGCTGAGAGCTTCACGGACCCAAACGCGGGGGTGAGGTGGTCCTCGGGTCTCATTACTGGAGACTCAGGAACGGTAACCTGTGGTCTCATCGGCGGAGAGGATGAATTAATCATCGGCGACGGCGGTGGAACTGGGGGCTTCATTGGCGAAGGCGGAACGTTCACAGGGGATTTTGCAGGAGAGGGTGGGACACCGACCGGAGGCTTCACTGGCGAAGGCGGGACATTGACCTGAGGCTTGCGTGAGGCATTGGCTTGGGGCTGAGGTGGCGGAGGGGTGCTAGTCTGAAACGGCGATGGCGCACTGCCACCAAACAAGCTGCTAGCGCTTGGCGCCTCATTGGCAAATAAATCCTGCGCTTGAACCGGGCTCGGAGCCTGTTGAGCATATTGTGTCGACTGTGCCGACTGGGCTGGGTGCGCCCAATCTCCATTATACGTTGGTGCAGGCGACGCAAACAAGCTGTCTGCACTCGCCACGCTCTGGTTCCCACCGTCATTCGACGGCGCAGGGGATTCAAACGGGCTGCTACCCGATTGCGACGGCGTAGAAGCAAATGGATCCACTGACGAGTTCGACGGAGCAGAAGCAAACGGGTTCGCCGCCATTCCCGACGTCGCTGACTGCTGCTGCTGTTGCTGTGGTTCCTGTCGCATCTTCGCAGCCTTCGGAGGCTGCGCAGCAAACGGATCGTGCGCGTTTGCAGCTGGCGCCGGACTGTTAAACACGTCTCTGTTCTCCCCGGAGCGCGGCGCAGCGAACGGGTCGTGCTGCGTTGGCTGCGTCCCAAACATGCTCCCGTTCTGCGACGGCGAGGCAGCGAACGGATCCTTGGGCGGCGCTCCACTGCCGTTCGCAGGCGCCGCCGCGAACAGGTCTTTCTGCGGCGGCGCGTTGTGCGCAAACATCGCTCCTCCGCTCGGCGAGGGCGCTGCTGCAAATGGGGGCGCCGTATTGCTGTTGCTGCTGTTGCCGAACATGGCTACTCCGTTGCCGTTCCCATTGGCCGCGAAGGGGCTGGACCCCGACTGGGAGCTGCTGCGTCTGTACGGGTTGCCTCCCCCACTGCCGCCGGAGGACGGCGGGCCGCCGAACAGCTCTCGTGCCGGCGGCGGGCCGCCCGCGAACAAGTCGGCGGCAGCCTTCTGCTGGTAGAACGGGCCGCCCTCCCTGCTGCCCGGCGGCGTGGCGGCCTTGTAGAGCGGCGTCTGGCCCTGGCTGTTGGGCGCCGACGGCGGCCTGTAGCCCGCGGGCGGCGGCGTGAACAGCCGCTGCTGCTGCTGCTGCTGTTGGTGCTGCGGCGGCCGGTGCTGCTGGCTGCTGTCGGCGTTCAGGTCCACGGTCTCGTACACGCCACCGGAGGACTGCGACGTGAGCGGGATCTCCTCGAGGCCGGCGCCGCCCTGCGCCCACTGCGGCTGCGGCTGCGGCTGCGGCTGCGGCTGCGGCTGCGGCTGCGGCTGCGTCGGAGGCGGCTGGTAGTAGAAGGGTCCGCCGGGCGCCGCGCGCTGGAACGAGCCGCGGTTGCCGCCGTGGTAGGAGCTGCCCGAGCTCTGCGGCGGCGCGGGGATGGGCGGGCGCGACGCCGGCGGGCCCTGCGCGCCCGGCGAGTCCGCCACGAAGTGCTGCAGCAGCCGGTTCATGCTCGGCGGGGGCGTGCTCTGGTCTGGTGCTGGAAGCTGGAATGGGTACCACGTACCGCCTGTGGCGTGAAATGAATTAATTGCACGAAATATTATATTTAATTCGGAAAAAGCAATTATAGACCCATCTGTACCCATTTCCAGGAAATGGGAGGCGCCAGTAGCGGGAAATGGGTACGCGCAGCAGGACGCTCAAGTACCTGCCGGGCCACGCGCTGCGCTTCGGCGTGGCGGCCACGGCGCGGGACGACGTCAGCGGGGACGTGGTGGAGGCCGTGTGCCTGTTCTGCAAGCACTTCGGGCGCGAGCAGCGCGCCGACAAGAAGCGCAAGAGCGCCAGCACCGTCAAGCACTTCCGCGACTCGTTCCGGCCGGACCAGTACACGCAGCACCACCAGCTGCAGCACCCGACGCAGTGGCAGCGCTACAAGGCCTGCAGCGACGCGGAGAGGCGGCAGTTCTTCCCTCAGGGCGGCCATGTGGTCCCCACAATTGACGTCGCTCCAGCTACGTGCACCACCAGGACGGGGCTGCTGGACGGGGGACCCAAACGGACGCTGCTGCCCAGGGCCGAGGAGAGAGGCCGCTGCTTCGACCTCAAGGCCTCCATCGTGGAGATCGTGGCCGTGCTGGCCGTGGGCTTCGGCCCCGTCGAGGCGACGGTCAAGACCCGGGACCGCCTCATGTTCCAGTACATGACCCACCACGACTACGACGGAGAGCTGCCGTCGGGCTGCCCGGGCTGGTCTCCGCCCGCCGACACGTTCCAGAGCTGCTACGTGGTGCAGCAGGACCCGCCCGTGTACCGCGTCGTGGTGTTCTCCAAGGCGCAGATGGACTTGCTCATGGAACTGGCGGCCGACGGACTGTCGGCGCCGCAGATTGCCAAGTCCGTGCAGGTTTTCAGGCGGCACGCGCCCATGCTGCTGGGCGACTTGGTGGACAACACGAAGAAGGCGGAGGTGACCTCGAAGCGAGGCGTGGCGATGGCGGCGGAGAGGGCGGAGGAGCGAGAGAGGAAACGCTTTCGCGTCGAGGACGACGTGAGCCCGGCGTACAATGAACAGCAGACGGCAGAGTTCGTGAGGCTGGGCGTCGCTGCGAGCATGAGTGTCATTGCCGGTTTGTTGGAAGACACGTGGGCGTTCTCACTGGAGCTACGCACAGTTGAGCGGCACCCCATGCTATCGTATTTGGATGTACGCGCGAAGCTTTACAGTCGTGTCGGCGGCATGTGGAATGCCCATTTGCTCGCGATCCCAAGGTATGTCGGGAAGTGTGACATCATGATGTTCCAGACTCTGGATCGAGTATTGACGGTGCTGCTGCCGGGATGGAGACAACGGCTGCTTGGAGTTACCATCGAAGGGGACGTACCGATCCCAGCGCGGATAATTGACCTCACGAAGCACTTTCAGAACGCGGCAAGTGGGTCCGTACTGTATCGCACCAACAACAGCAGTGCCTCGTTGCAGCGCATATTGCAGATTTTTTACGCTTCAGTCGGCCGAGGCCGTTTTCTTCAGACGTTAAAGTCGTTGAGCGATTACGTTCGCAGGGAGCCTAGCGTGGTGTCTGAAATAGAGAGATATCCCGGTTATCGAGACCAGTGGGAGGACAGCATGCATGGTTCGTCTAAGTCGCCATTGGCGTTTGGAAAGGAGATCGAGCTGCTGATGGTTTACAATGGCATGCTTCGAACGCATTTTAAGGATATCGCTTCGACGACGATAGCGCCATCGATGTCATGGTGGGTGATGCTGGAGTTGGTGCAGTGGGTAAGCTCTCGCGCTAATGCGATCTTCGAGGAGTTGGAGAAGGGCCACGTTGGCATCTCGCAGCAAGCAGCAGTCATAGCCAGCTTGGCTGAGGAGTTCATCACCGGTTTCCACGCTCAATTCGTAGGGGAAGAACATTCGTCGTCTCGAACACACTCAAATGATGTCGTGTCTAGTGATGGCCGAATTGCTCTGAGCCTGAGCACGATGCTAAAATTTGTCATGAGCTCAAGCCAAATTGCACCCGAGTTGATGCAGTATGAAGACTCTGCTACGGTGAACTCGGTCGCCGCAGACTTGGCTGCAGGCGCTGTAGATATGGTTGCATCGTTGGTTGAGTTCAGTGTCAGCCTGAAGAAACAGGATGCTGCTTGCGCGAATAGCACCGGCATTGCCGTGAATCACACGATCGCCGTAACAGACATGCTACCTCCAGTGCTGCCACACGAACTAGCTCAGCTCAGTCCAGCCGAGTTTGTGGAGCTACTCCGAGCACATGCTGTGACATCTCGAGGAACTCTGACAGACGCGGATATCATCGCTATCCGCGAAGAGCACGAACTGCTGCGACGCAACTTCACCGAGAATGAAGACATCCGCTACGCTCTGGAGAAGTGCGCACAAGATACTTCCTTCGATGTGGCGTGGAGCCTCGTGGACTGCCGCTTCAAAACCCTCGAGGCCTTTGCCGGCGGGCTTGCCACAGTTCGGCCACTGGACACTGTCGCATTTAGCGACCAGAGAGCGCGAGACCTGGTTGTGTGTACGAAGGAGCTGGAGGAGGCCCGCTTGCTTCTGGCAGACTTCGAGCTCGAGAGCGCCTTGCACGCACAGCAACTGCAGTCGCTGACTAAGCTGCAGGAGGAAATTTACGACCGAAAACTCAGCGAAAACCGAAGCAGGCTGGTGCATGCACTGCAGAGAAGCAGTGAAACTACCAACTAGACGAAGTTCGTCGTGACCGTCCGTACCAAGTTGAAGTTGATGCGTATCAAAACGCGATCTTTGAATCTTTGGTGACGCCGTTTGGGCCCCGAGTCGAGATCGCCGCTCATTTCTCGACCGGAATCGTCAGCCGCACATCAACGAGTCTCGGACGCAATGCAGTTCTTCGCAGCGCAAGGCAAGGATAGCTTGGTGGCAGCAGCGCTAGAGGCGTCGATGCGCTCGGTCAGGCTGTGCGGCGCCAACGCTAGTGCGTTCGACCTAGAAGAGCACCAGGTACTGTGCACCATCTCGAAATCCTGTGGACTGGATCTGACATTCTCTTGGTGATACTGTAGCGCTGGTGTGCTGAGACTATGAAGCTGCGCGTGGTGCTGAAGGTGAGCGCTCCCGAAGCTCGAGGCACCTACCTGCAGAAGCACACGACGTACCTCGTGACGCAGGAGCCCCACCAAGAGGGCGTCCGCCGACGCTTCCGAGATTTCGAATGGCTGCGCGTGGTGCTCCATGCACGCTACGTGGGACTCTTAGTGCCGCCGTTGCCGGAGAAGACGACAACGGCGGCGGTGCTCAAGAATGACGCCTTCTTGCAAAGCCGCATGCGCGCGCTGCAGCACTTCCTGAACGACATCATGCAGTCGCCGTACCTGCGCTCGGACGCAGCGGTTGCCAGCTTCTTAGGGGAGCCTGGCGACGAGGCGACTTGGGAGGCCATGAGGAAGGGCACGGCGGTGATGGAAAATGCTGGGGAAGGGCACATGCGCTGGCTGCAGCGTATTATGTGCGAGCATATTGCAAGCTCATCGGAGAAGTACGTCGTGTCAGTGTGCACAGCTGAAAGCGTGGCCGAGAGACTGACGTTATGCTTCGTTTTTCAGCGAGATTTCCGTGTTCAAGCGGCACGTTGAGCAGCGTGAGAGGCTGCTGGGGGAGCTAGCGGCCTGTGCCAAGCGTCTTGCAGACAAGAGCGCCGCGATGGCGAAGGATGTGAGCACGCTGCATGCGATCTTTGCGGGGTGGCAATTGGCCGAGACAGGCACGGGCACGTTCGAAGCGCGGAATGACGGACCCCTTGTATCTCTGCTCGACAAGTCAAGTAAGTAGTGCGAGTTGTATCGGTAGTTTTTATCTGCATTCGCTTACCACTACACTTTTACTAGCGGCTACAATCTGCGGCTGGAGTCAAGTGGAGAACTTCCAGCCTGCGATCTACGAGCTGCTTTTGCTGGAAAACATCAAGTACATGCTGCACCAGGCCACCGGCATGAAGCAGATGCTCATAGAGCGTGAGCGTGCGATTGCTGGCGAGTCCTCGCCGGAGCGCAAGCCTTCTCCACCGCCGTCGGAGTCCCCAACATCTCCGCCGACGTCTGGGTTTTCCGTGGCATCGTTCACGTCAGCAGCATCGTCAGCAGCGTCGAGATTCATGAGCGCAGTGGAGCCACCGTCACTCAGCGTCGAGGAGCAGCAGCGTCGAGCACACCACATCAGCGAGCTTATCACGCGCGCGTTGATGGCCGCGGAGATGCAGCGCTTCCGCTCCGAGACGACCAAGGCGCTGGAAGACATCATGAACCACTTTTCCTGCGCCGAGGCGCAACTCACCAAGCGCTTGGGCTCTGTGTGGCGCGAGTATCTCAAAACCTCTCCAGCCGACCCTCAAGCGCTGGCCCAAAGCACCAAGGAGCTGCTCGACTCGGCGTCAACCAGCAACAGCTCACCCACCCCTTCACCTGCCGACGCGTTTTGAACATGAACATCTACATGCACATGTAGCCATGTCAACTTCAACAAGACCACCACTTTAACCTACGCACCGTTTTGCAACTAGTAATGAACAACTAGCAATGAACTATCCTACAACGATGGACGCACACCATTAGCTCATCACTACCAGCGCCGTAGACCACCATCCAGTCTCAATTCTTGCCCCTCCAGCCCCAGTGCATGACAACCAGCCAACCAGTCTGTCCCGTAAGTAACATCGAGCATATACGGGTCTGACGCCGCACTTATCCAAGCGCTCGTTAACTATGGCGCCGCCATCAGAGACGCCCCCTGTCCGCCTGTTCCGGGAGAGCCATGCGCAGCGCTACGGCCTGGCGGTGATCGGGCGCGACGAGGTGACGGGCGCCGCCACGTGTGCCGTGTGCCTGTTCTGCCGCCACTTCGGGCGCGAGGAGCGGCCGGGCAAGAAGCGCAAGGCGCCCACCACCGTGAAACTCTACCGCAACGCCTTCCGCACCGACCTGTACCTGCAGCACGTGCTGCTGCAGCACCCGGCGCGCTGGGAGCAGTACAAGAGGTGCGCGGACGAGGACAAGCGCGCGTTCTTCCCGGCGGACCCCGCCGCTCGGTCCGAGCTGGAGGAGGAGCAGGTCGTGAGCACTGCGGAAGCTGCGGCGGCCGCCAAGCGCTCGCCCGCGGAGAAGCACTGCTGGTTCCTGCTCCCCAAGAGGCTCGTGGAGCTGGTGCTGCCCCCGGTGGCGGCGTGGGATGGTCGGCCGTGGCAACCGACGAGTGTCTTCAGGGTCTGTGAGGTGGCGGAGCAGTCCGTGGATGGAGAGAGGGGGCAGTTCTACCACGTCGCGCTCGTCCGCAGAGCTGACCTGGAGGTGGCGGTGGACGCACTGGCGGCGGGGCTGTCGCCACGACAAGCGGCGCGGCATTTAGCTGCGCTGGAGAGGCGAGCAACCGCGGGTGGTGTGACAACGTCGCTTCCAGTGCTGAAGGAGACGGACATGCGAGACCTGGCGCGGTTGGCGGTGGCCGAGAGCTTACGGGTTGCAGGTCGGCTGCTTGCAGAGGTGTGGGGCTTTGGTCTTGTGCTAAGAGAGGTGACGGCGGCACCCACGCTGCCTGGAGCAGGATACCTGGATGTTCGTGTTGTGGTGTATGCGCAAGGTGAATTGCGAGATATTCACGTGGTCGCGCTGCCGATGTTTGAACGACGCACCGCTGGTGAGCTGGCGCAAGTGGTTGAGACCGTGCTGGACGCTGTTTTCCCGTTGTGGCGGGCAAAGGTGCTGGGGATCTCCCACGACGGACACCCTCTTGCTCGAGGCAGGACGGATGCAGCCCTGGCAGATGGTCGAGCTCCCTTTGCAGTCCCCTTGACGTCACTGTCCAAGCACCGCACAGCGGAGGTTTTCTCGTTGGTGAAGACGTCGATTTTGAACTCGACCCCGACGAATCCTAACCGTGTGCTGCACGAAACATGGGGAGCCTGCCGCCAAGTGTCTCTTGCACTTTCGGAGTTCTACGAGTCACTGCTAGGAGGAAGCTTTCTTCCGGTTCTGCGTACAGTCATTGCTTATGTTCGTGGAGATCCCGTGCTACTACAAGAAATGGGCCAACCGCCTACCGGTTGTTCGGTCACAAATCTGGGAAACATTGAAGGCGGCGCGCATTCCAACAATAAGAGTGTGGACCTACACGAGCATGCGGACTGGCTGGTCATGGGTGTTGTCACGCAGTGGATCACCGACAAGCGTGTTCGCTTGCGAAAGCAATTGGCGGGGTTGTCAAACTCCGCAACTTCTTCTTCTGCCACAGCAACTGCTGTCGATGATGTCTGGTGGGTAGCGTTTTTCGTAGTGCACTGGATCGCTACCCGAGCGAACGATGCTTTCCTCGAGTTGCGATTGCCTCGAGTTTCTCGCACACGACAGGGCCAAGTTATCACGGAAATGGCGGTGGAGCTCTTTGCCATTTTCAACATTCAGAAGGGGGAGCAAACAGAGGACCAGGAGCAGCGATATTTCTCACCTGACGGCAAGTTGTCGATTCTCAAGTCGAGTGTGAATGACTTCCTAGGCGACCAGGGTATCTTCGTTATCAACGTAGCCGACGGCTTGGAGGCGGCAGCTTCGGATAAGGTGCTGGAGAATATCGGTGTTTGCATGCTAAACCTAGCCGAGTCTTTGACTGATCTCAGCACCACGTCGCTAGAGGAGGGTGGAGTTGCTGGTTTGGCTACTGAAGACGTCGATCTCCCTCCAGTGCTACCGCAAGACTTGGCTCGGTTAAGCGGACGTGACTTCACTGCGCTGCTTAAGCAGCACAAAGGGCTCATGCATGTATCTTTCTCTGAAGAGGAATTGGACAATCTGGATCGGGAGTATCAAGCGTTCCATCGAGCAGCAACTCGTGATGCAGAGATGAAGAAGGCGTTGGCTCAGTGCCACAAAGAATCCCCATTCGTGCAGACATGGGCACTGACGAAGGGACGATATCCATTGCTTCAAGCGTTTGCTGGAGGACTTGCCAGTTCGTATGCTGCTCGTGATTTCGACTGCAAGAAATCCCCAGTAGATGTATCGCTAGGTGGGGATGTCACGGAGGATGCTGATGTACTACGCCTCGCTGCCACTGACTTTGGTCTTGAAACCAAACTACATGCTCGGCAATTGGACGCGCTTGGGCGTCTTTCAGATACTGACTGTGCTTCGGGTTGATCGCCCCCAGGGAAATACGGCTATCATAGATCCAAGCGTTTGGAAGTGGACACGTTTCCTATCGACGTCAAAACATGGAGTATATTTTTCTTGTTTCATTTTTTTCAATACCTTCTCCACTACACTGCGGCTGGGAACGTCATCATGAAACTGCAGAAATCGATGAAGATGTACTCGGTCAAAAAGTAGAAAATCGTGGCCAAAAAGATCGAGATAGGCAACGTCGGCAACGCCTTGTGCAACACAGCAAGCAGGAACAATGTGCCGCCAAGACCCTGTAATCACAAATTGATACGTGAAGGTTAGCGCGCAGTTCGTAGGCACACAACGTTACAGCGAAAGCACAGAGCGACTTACCATCACGATGCAGACGAAAGTAACAACAAACATTGAGAAGTCCTTGATGGCAGCACGACCGACTAGCAGACTGTAGAAGATGAAGTTATCCAGTCCCAGCTTGATGGTCTTGTCATCTTCCTCTTCCTCCTGACGTTGTCGTTGACGACGCTCACGTCTCGCCCGAACGGGGCAGGGCATGTCCATTGAGCACGAGCAGACATAGTACTTGTGCAAGATCAGGAGCCACAAGCGGTCCTGCGTGGGGAAGAACTTCTCAGCCACCTGGGGTGCCTTCCACGCATCTTCCGGGCTGAACATCTCGTAGAATTGGGTCAACAGGCCGACGAGCGCCTCCATCGTCTCGCACTCGTACGTTGTGAAGCTGGACTCGGCCACGTTACGTGGTCGTCCAGAAGACATCAACGGGGTCGGGGACGAGTCCGTGCGGTCATCACGCCCTGCGGCTGTCGAAGTTTCGGCCACAGGTGCCGCCGTTGGCACTTGAGGGGGTACGTTGCGCGTGCTGTTAGTCACGGACGCGTTGGCGTTGCTGTTCTGGTTGCTGTTGCTTGACGACTGCGACGTAGTCGACGATGACGGGCGGTGGGCAGTCGTCACCTCGTCCGTCGGTGTGTTCTTGGGGCGGCGCGGTTGCTCCTGCTGCTGCTGCGGCGGCGGTTGTTGACGCTGCTGCTGGCGCTCTTGTTGCTGCTGTTGCCTGTGGTGGTCGTGCGAAACTCCGTCGCGCACATCGGCTTCGTACAGCAGGCCGGGCAGCGGCGCCTGCTTCTCCTGGATGAGGCCAATGAGGTATTTGAGCGGGCCGCAGGGCGTGAGCACGGCGCACAGGTCGTAGCAGGCGAACATGACGCAGAAGGTGATGGTGGTCGACTCAGGCCACATGGAGAACTCCCAGGCCAAGATGACGCTGACCATGACGAGGTATCCGTTTTGCACGAACTTGGGCGTGCCCTTCTGGTAGAAGATGGAGATGACGCCGACGAAGCCGAAGTTGATCATGACGAAGAGGAAGGAGGGCCAGTCCACGGCCCAGCCGAACTGGTCGTTTACGATCTCGTCCACGAGCTGGCCGCCCACGAAGCTCAGGATGACCGTGGACGCGAACATGATGTAGCCACTCAGGAACTTCATGCAATTGTACTTGTACAGCAGCGCCATGCCGAACGTGAGCACGGCGACGACGCATTTTTTGATCAAGTCGTGTAGCGACGACTTGCTGATGCCCGAGCCGCCGCCGCTGCCGCTCGAGTCCGAGGCCGAGTTGCCGTACACGAGGTACGTGGACATGGAGGCCTCGACGCTGGAGCTGTGATAGTTGACCACCACGAGGCTGGCTACCACCATGGTCACGCACACGGGGAACACGATGGCCCAGAACGAGTTGATGCCGTGCATGAGGTCGTCGTAGCTCTCGCCCTCGCCCTCGCCCTGCTCCAGCTCCTGCTCCTGGGGCCTGTCCTGCCGCTGCTGCGAGGGCGCGGCCGACGCCGCCACGGGCGTGTCGCCACTGTTGGGCGTCGTGAGCATGTCGTAGTTGGTGCCAGCCAGCAGCGCCGTGTTGTCGATGGACATGGGGGCGGCCTCGCCGCGTACATGCGCGTCAATCGCCATCAACGAGTCTGTCGGTCTGTCGGTTGCCTACGCTGCGCTTCAGTCCGGTGCCGGCGCGTGAGCTGCTCGCCTTGCCGTAGCTCCCGTGTTGTGAACCGGCGATGCAAGGAACAGAGCAAATTGGAAACTGAAAATGGAGATAGTTAGCTGCGTTCAGTGATCCTAACACTTGACTAACTGCATCCATGCACGCACTAGGATCTCCCTAGGGCTGCCTCCTTGACTGGGTTCGACGTACATCCGAGTTGGGTGTCAGCTGGCTCCAGCTAGTTGTGAATACTTTCTGGCCTTCGCCTGTCGGGATACGACATCCGCCCCCACGTTACACGTTGTTCGTGGGCGTGAAGCTGGGCATGATGCGTCTCATGTCCAAGCCTTGGACGAACTTTTGACGTGAGATGTGCTCATTTTTCTGCAGATGTCATTGGACCAAAATAGCAGTTTACCTCACTGGCCAATATTCGACTGAAAGACGCCTCCAAATTTCGCGGAGAAATCTTTGTCGAAGTGCAGCCCTTGATAAATTTCAATGCCGCTCGAAGATTAAAAAAAAAAGTCGCTGTATATCTACTAATCACAGTCGCTCGTGAAGGAGCACATGACTACATGAAAGAACACACGATACTGCAACTGGCAACAAGAACGAGCTCGTACCCATTTTCCTGGCGGCATGCTCGCGTACTTAGCTGGAGGAGCACAAATTTCGGCAGTTTCGTGCTCGCGGGATTTCGAAGGAGAACGTTTTCCCTCAAAATCGTGTTCCCCTACCCCGTGCTCGTCCAAGGCGTGCTCATGTATAGCGACCACCGTTGACGGTAAACGTCCGCAGAACAGCTCAGTTGTTTTTTAGCAAGTGATTTTTCCGGGGCTGTGATTGGCCAGCAAAAAGTCCGCGAAAAGTCGTTCTTTTGGCCGCAGTGAGGTGTGGCATCTGAAATCTTGACCTGCTACTGCTCAGAGCAAAAATGGGCTGGTCAAAGCTGCCTTCCAACCCCCCCCCCCACCACCACGAAAGGTCGCGCAGTAAAGTTTAAAATCACGGGAATTGTTTGATCCGACCAAAAAGTGGTCGGATCAAACAATTCTAATGCGACTCTGAAGCAGCAACGTGATTAAACGAGAGACTGACCTTCGAAGGTCGCATACGAGTAACCACTTAGGAGTGCATTAAATGATTCGGTAATTTAAAATAAATTACCGATTAAACTGAACAAACGGGTTTTGGAAGGCATCATATGGTCAATAAACATTTTGATAAAAAAGTTAGTTGCTGCTGCGACTCTGACTGACTGAATAGAGTTCTATTATGAGTTATGGTTGGACTTCGTTATCCGCTAAAACTTAATAAATCATATGCTTTTAGCTAATTTTTACGCGTCCTACTCCAAAATGAGGTTCGGGTGCATCACCATGTAACTAGTCACTGCTTGCAGTTCTGTCTTCGAAAGTGAAAGTGCTTGATACCGCCGACAAAGAGAGCGAAGGAACACAGTAAACTGTTGAAGGATGCCTGCCGTGAGTGCTCTGACTGGTAGGATTACAGTACCGTATAGTCGTAGTCCTAGGCGTCGTTTACTTTTAAGGGTCAGCTAGGAAGTAGCCAATGAATGGTGCGCATTTCTAAACAGATGCTAAATTATTCACTCGCTATTTTTAGGCTCCTGCTCGGCTAAAAAGAGGTCTGGGCTCACTAATACATGTCGAAGGCGCAAAGCAGGTATGGAGCACCCCCGCATCAATGGATTGGGCAAGAAACGTAAAAAGTACCATCGTACGGCCGTAGAGTACTCGCACAAGCTCGAAGTTATCAACTATTTAGAACAGGGTTACGACCTCGACGCGACCAATAAACATTTCTACGGCGACGTGCCCTCTTCAGATATCAGAGCCAAGAAAAAGCAGATAATCAAGTGGAATCGGCAGCGCAACACAATTCAGGTAGCATGTGAGAGCGGGCGAGGAAGCCACATGAATCTACGACGGTTAGGGGATGCAACGGCGCTATCGCGACAGGCTGAGGACGATATAGTGTTGTGGCTAAACTCATTGCGGAAGGATGGCACACATGTGTCGAGGTTGATGCCGCAGCTTCAGGTCCAGGAAGTGGCTGCTGATTGTGACCTAGGTGATAAGTTCGCTGCCTCACAAACCTGGGTAAAACTTTTTCTCCGCCGACACAGACTTTCTGTAGTGGGTCTAACTTGACTCACTACTTTAGCTTACACGTTGCGCAACGTGTATGAGGAAGCGTAGGAGTTTATTAATAACTTGAGTTAATTACACTTGAGTACACAAGTATAATATAAATCAAATAAAACACCAAATAGGTAGTTTAAGGTAAAATGAGAACTGTATTGTTTTGTGAATTGATCCTCCTTCTAAATCTACTAAAACTGTTTATCATCTATGAAAGGGGTTGACAGCGGCTGGCTGTCAGAGCCCCGCTAATATGCATGACTCTGATTGGTAGAAAGATGCTGCTTTCTACCAATAGGATCTTTGGGTATGTGTGGACCACTCATTGGTGGCCCACTTCAATGTATCCATTGGTGTGTCTTACACCAAGGTGAGGAAGTATCTAAAACGTTTAACAGATAACCTATCTGTTAAATTCACGAGTTGCTTGCAGCCACTTGTACGTGTAACCCCGTTACACCATCCCCCCCTTAAGGTTAGACGCGCGGGGTCTCCGCACGTCAATCTTTGGAATTGACCATTCGTCAATTCTCCGCGTTTGGAGAAGAAATCCGCGCTCATTCAACGATGAGCGCGCCTCAGAAGAAGACTTCAAAGTCGGTGGGGAGTCATCTCTCCATCGACGACTACTTCGAACGCCAGAAGGCGAAGTACGGCGACGTCGTCGACTTCGACGACGACGATGAAGATATGGAGGGCGAGGAGGACTCGCCCTCAAAGCGCAAAGACTCAGTGTCGAGCGAGTCGCTCGACCCCCACGCTAAGAACATTCGCCCGCGTGAAGGGGACGAATCGGACGCTTCGAGTTCGAAGCGTTCGCGAACTGAGAGCGATACCCCACTCGCTTCCGCTGGGGCTCTCAGTTCTCCGCGCGCTGCAACTACAGCGCGTGATACCAAAGCTCAAGGCTCTCCACGCGCTGCAGGTGTAGCGCGCGATCCATGGATGCCGTCCGCGTCCGAGATCGCGGACCGGTATGGGAACTCGGTACCTCCGAATGAGGTGCCGCTGTACGTATGCAGCGCCATCAAAGATGACGCTGTGGCTGCCGAGCTGCACTTTGATGCGGAAACGCATCAAAGGCGCGATTATTACATCGGACTCTTTCATGAGCTCCGATGGTTTCAAAGCAAGAAGACATCTTCTCGCAGCAAAGTGCCCGAATGGCAGGCACTTTGTCAAAGTTGGAACGCCTTTGTTGAAAACTTCAACAAGAAACCGAGTGGTTACCGTGATCGGATTAAGCAAGCGCGTGATCGCTTCGAGACGTACTCGAAGCGTGGAAAGTTGGAGCAACTCCACGTTGCTGCGAAGGAGGCTAACGTGCCGTGCGCTGTGCCCGAGGGCTTTCAGTGCACGAAGTGCTTCCCAGGCGCGGTCCGCTTGAGCGACCGCGACCTGAACGGGTACACGTCGTTCCGTGTGCCCGAGAGTCTCAAAGAGCTCCGTGCTAAGTTCTTAGCACGTGAGAGTTCGGGCGCTAGCGATGACCGCAGCGCTCGCGCTAGTTCCGCTGCGCCAGCGCGTACTGCTCTTCGTACGCCCTCACCATTTCCGGAACGTCCTCCAGCAAGACGTTCCGCGGCTCCCATGTATCTTGATGGGGAAGAAATCCTCTCCAACGAATACGAAAACGAGCCCATTGAGGGTTCGTTTTCGGGATACTATGGTCAACAATCCGCTCAACAATCCAGCGGGTTGACCCGCGGGCGTCACGGATCGGCGGTGGCGGGGGTGGGAACACGTCCCGGGTATGATCAGCCCCGGGCTGATCAGTATGCGCCTCTCCACCACCGGGTGACCGCCGTGGAGCGTCTGGAGGGCGCTGAGTTCGCCGCCCTGAAACAGGAGCTGGCGAACCAGAAGGCCCAAGTCGCGGCGGTCTCGCAGACCGCCTCGAATATCCAGGTCGAGCTGGGGACCCAGATGAAGGGGCTGCTCCAGCGCGCGGACGCGCTGGAGGAACGGATGCTCGTCGCTGAGGCCCATGCTTCCGCTTCTGCCTCGGCTCCTGCCGAGGCTTTGGGTCAGCCGAGCTAGATGGCTCGTGCTGCAGGTATGGCTTCAGCCGTCCCACGTAAAAGGTCGGATGGAGGCGCATGCTAGACGGTATGTCTAGCGTGTATGCGTTGCCGTGCCGTGCCAACACAGTGAACGGCCCGATGAAGCGCGGAGCAAGCTTGCTTGCTCCGAAGTTCGAAATTGCATGTTTAGGCAGGTTTTGTGTAGCTAACTAAACTAATGAACCAACTTTAAATTCATTTGTGTTGCATCTGCCCACATTGTCTGCGTTCAGCTTCTGTTGATCAACAGAAGCTGCTATTGTGTCTTGGACAAACCGAATTACGGCTTGTATTTTGGTGATGAAACTGATTGCATCCGGGCTGAACTCGTTCAGCTCGCTCTCCGCTAGAGGCCCGGCCTCTGCGTGGTTCTTTGCGGTGTCTGCGCCCTGCGCAGACCCGTGGTCGTTGGCCATGTTGTTGGGGGAGTCTGCGCCCTGCGCAGACTCATGTGGTTTGTCCATTGTTGCAGCTGACACTGTGCAAGTGTCAGCGGTTTTCTGCAGCTGCTGTTTTGCAGTCGTAGCTCCTCCCCCACTTAAGGTGAGAGCCATCACTCCGAGTAAACTCGGTAGACGTGGATGCCGCATGACATCCACGTAGAACGGTGTATGCCCGGTCGAGGCATGCACTGAGTTGTTGATTGCGAATTCCGCCATCGACAAACACTCGCTCCAGTATTGGAACGAGTGAGCGTAGCCTTCAAAATGTCGACGAGCACGCGATTCACGGGCTCGGTTTGGCCGTCCGTCTGCAGATGATCCGCAGTCGACATTGAAAGATGACTCCCTTGAAGTGTAAACACTTCTTGCCACAGGTGCGCTGGGAAGCGCGGGTCTCTGTCCGACACGATGTCGGTCGGCATGCCATGGTGTTTGAACACCATGTCAACGAACAGACTGGCGTCTGCTTCGCAATCACTTCTGCCGGCACCGCAGCAAGATGTACCATCTTGCTGAAGCGGTTTACAAAGACCACAACACCGGTATTCCCTCAGCTGTCCAGTGGAAGACCAAAGATGAAGTCCAAATACACGGACTTCCAACACTCCGACGGAGTCGGTAGTGATTGCAAATGAGTCTGCGCGAATGGCGCAGGTTTCACGCGTTGGCATACCTCGCAAGCACGGATGTACTTGCGCATCCACTTATACTGGTGATGCCAGTAGAAGTCGCGCGTGAGAAGGACGTATGTCTTCTCACGTCCGAGATGTCCCGCAGTCGGGGCATCATGGTATTCGTACATGATCCTGAGCCGCAGGTCATGGTCATTCGGCACGACAACGCGGTCCGCGTTGTCATCGACTGCATTGTAGAGAAGCAGTCCGTCGTGCGCCCGATAGCGGTGTGCACGCGCACGAAGGTGCTTGGGCAGCTTCTGACGAGCCTTGTCAGAAGGTGCTGTGCGATGGGCCAGCAAGAGCTTCGTGTCCACGTCGTGCTCGTACGCGGCCTTCACGTCATCCAGCAAAACCGACGTGAGCGTGCTCGATCGCATGGCGTCAATGGCATTGACGTCAGCAGCTTCCGCATAGTCCGGCCGACGTGATAACGCGTCGGCCACCAAATTCAATCTTCCGGGTTTGTATTCGACCCGGAAGTTATATTCCGCAAAGAATGAGAGCCATCTCGCCATTCTTTGTGATATGTGGGGTGACCTCACTGCAGTGCGCAGTGATACATGGTCAGTGTAGACCACGAACGGTCTACTTCCAAGCAAATACACTCGGAACTTTGCGAGTGCGTATTTCATGGCAAGGAGTTCCTTGTCATGCACCGGATAGTTTCGCTCAGCTGGCTTCAGCTGACGCGATTGGTAGTAGACGACACGATCACGGCCCTCGTGATCGTGCTGCATCAATGCGCATCCGATCGCGAAGTCGGATGCGTCACATACGACGAGAAATGGATGTTCTTGGTCAGCTACTGCCAAGATTGGTGCCTCAGTCAAGCCCCGCTTGATTGCATCGAATGCCTGTTGGCAATCGGTTGTCCAATTCCACACAGCTTCCTTCTTAAGAAGCTGTGACAGCGGGCGGATCTTGCCCGCGTAATCCTCCACGTACTTGCACAAGTACGTGGCCAAGCCAAGGAACCGCCTCAGTTCCTTGACACTTGAAGGCGTTGGCCATTCATCTATCACTCTGACCTTTTCTGGGTCAGGTCGAACATCGTTCTTGCCTACGAGGTACCCGAGGAGGGGTATCTCGCTCGCCCCGAAGATGCACTTCTTCAGGTTCGCGTAGAGCTTATGTTTTCGCATAAGCTCAAGTAACTTCCGGAGATGCACCCTGTGCATCTCTACGTCGGTTTTCCCGTCCACAGCCTGGATGTGGATGAAAACATCGTCGAAGTAGCTCGGCGCGAAGTCGCGCACCGAGCGCAACAAGTGCGTCACGCACCTGTTGAAGGTCACAGGGGCGTTCTTGAGTCCCTGCGGCATCACTGGCCACTCCCAGAGCATGCCGCTTGGTGTTCTCACTGCCGTGAGAGGGATATCGCTCTCACGCATTAGGATCTGATAGAATCCGTCTCGCAAGTCGAGAGCTCTGTAAACGGTGCTCCCGGCCATCGAATCGATGATAACATCTTTGCGGTATCGGCGTCTGCGCCGGTACCGTCGCATCGTTCAGCTTGTTATACGCATGAACGATGCGCCATCCGCCCTGTGGCTTTTTGACACAGAACGTCGGAGCACTGTGCGGGAACTTTGGTTCCCGCACTTGTCCAGCTTTGCGACGACTTTCAAAGAAGTCGTTGATCGCTTTTACTTGCTCTCGCGGCAGTGGCCACTGCCGCGTGACACAGTACTTCGTGCCCGGCACGAGATTAATCTCGTGCTGAATGCCCTTATCCTGCGGAAGCTCCGCAGGGATCTCTTCTGGGAGTACGTCTTTGTACTCCCTCAACAATGCGTAATAGGGACTCGACTTCAGTGAGTCCCAGCCGTGTTCATCGAAGCGCTCTCGCTTCGTCTTCGCACTGAGGGTGTCATCACTCTCGGTGGTACTTCCCATGAAGAGCTGCCTCAGCCCTTCGCTCTCGCTCTCCGTTCTTTCGCTATTCGAAAGAACGCAAACCTGCTCGATGCGTCCATCGTGCAAGTCGCGCGTGAAGCGCTTCCAGCTCATGACTGGAAGCGAAGTCAACTCCGACGCCGTCGGAGGATTAGCGAGTCCCATTTCACGATACTGGAATCCAGTCTGGATGCGCGTCAAGACACTTAGCGTCTCGACGTTCGGCGTCACCGCCTCAGGCTGTCCAGCAGACGGTTCTCGTGGCGTTTGCATGCTGTCGTGCCGGGCTGCACGACAGCATGCAAATTGCGTCAGTGCGGTACGTTTGCAACCGTCCGCACTGTTTGCAACGTCAACTCCCGGAGTTGATACGCCTTCGTCACCTCGACGCCATTCATTGGCGGAGCCCCTCATGACCGAGGGTGCGTCGGCTCCCGGAGCCGACGCGTCGTTGTCGACCTGACCTCTTCGGGTCAGGGACTGTCCCTTACACGCTTGAACGTGGGTATTGGTTCCCGGAACCAGTACATCTTTTTCTTCTGACGTCGGCAGCATTGCCGACGTTGGTCTCACTTGTGCGCGCCCTCGCGCACTTCCTGGGCACTCGGGGACAGCAGCATTAAGTGCTGTCTCGACTGGTGAGTCGTGCGCACCCGCTGGTGCATGCGCTGCGGTAACAGGGCTATCGCTCTCTGTTCCGCTGTCGTGACCGAAGCACACGAGTGTGCGCTTCTTCCAGTTTATTACCGGATCATGCCTTGCAAGCCACGGCATGCCCATTACCACGTCGAACTTATCGTCCAGGTCCAGGACGATAAAGTGTTCGACAAACACTCGTTGTTTGTACGAGAAGCGCACGTTCACGACGCGCTTCTCGGTCTTCACGATGGCACCTGTTGCCAGTCGCACCTCCAAAAGACTTCGAGGTACATTTACCTCCTCGAAGTCAAGTCTCGGCAGGCTCCGTAGTCGAACAAAGTTGTTCGACGCACCTGAATCTACCAAAGCTCGAAGAGAGTCACTCACTCTCTTCGAGTAAACCTTCAAGATGACTAGGTTCGGCCTGCCATGTTGCTTCTTGTAGCGAGAGCTAGTCTCACTGGGGGCTGCAGTCCTCAGTGTCGCGTGCCCGATGTCGACACGCGTGACTGCATTACCGGTGGGGCGCCCCGCGCCTACTGGATGTTTGCGTTTTTTGTTGGTCCGCGGCGATGCCTAGCATCGCCATGACGGTCACCTCCAGGGGGCATGGGAGCTGTGCACTCCCGTGCAAAGTGACCGATCCTTCCGCAACGGAAGCATCGCACGTTACCTCCCTGCTGCTGGTAACCAGCAGATGTTGCGTTCGAGAGGTCCATTGGTTCTGGACCTCCCGTCCTCGCTACCGGGCGCGGTTGCGGCCTTAACACGTTTGCATGGGGTTTAGCCTGCCGCAGGCTGAACTCTTCTTGCATGGCAAGGGTGATTGCAGCTTCGAGAGTACTCGGGTACACTCGAAAGAGATAGGTCTTCACGGGCCCATCTCTAAGTCCCTTCATGAACGTGACGACCTTAGTCGCCTCGTCAATTGGATTAGTCACGATATTTGAGACCAAGTATCGTGCACGCTGCGCGTAAGCATGGACGTCATACTTACCCTGCTGAAGGTCGAGGAACTCCGCCCTCGACCGGAACTCATTTTGCAGGGGCTCAAACGCTTGTCTGAGCTCCTCTTTGAACACTTCGTACGTGCTGAAGCACGTCGGATCAGAGCGTCTGCGCCCATACGCCCAACTCCTTGTGCGTCCGCCAAGGCAAGACATGGCGAACGCGACCTTCGACAGCGGGTCGACGATGCGTCGAGCCGCTATGGCTGTGTCGAGCTCTACAAGCCACCGGAGGAGAGGCTCGCCCTCTCTTCCCACATAATTGCTTACGCTCAATTTCGATTATTGAGCACGCGGTGTCGTCAAGACGACACCGTCACTGAGGAAGCAGCATTATGCTGCTCCTTCATGATGAATCCTAGAGCAACGCCATGTTGCTCCGTCGGCGATAGCATGCGCAGCATCGTAGCTATCGCCGCCTCTCCAAGGACTGTTGACAGTCGCTGAAGGGCTTCCCACTCTGGGTCAGACAGATGGGGGCGGTCTGCGCGTGCAACATGCGTTGCAGGCGTATTGGAGCTCTCCATAGGCACCTCCGTGTTCATGTAGTTCTCGGCTCCGCGTTCGTACACCCTGTACGAACGTCAAGCAGTCGGTCGTTAGGTGGACTACAAAGTGCTACCAGGTGTAGTGGGTCTAACTTGACTCACTACTTTTGCTTACACGTTGCGCTACGTGTATGAAGAAGCGTAGGAGTTTATTAATAATTTGAGTTAATTATATTTGAATACACAAGTATAATTTAAATCAAATAAAGACTCCAAGTGACTTAGATTAGGTAAAATGAGAACTGTAATGTGTATAAATTGATCTTCCTCCTAAATCTGCTAAAACTGTTTATCATCTGTGAAAGGGGTTGACAGCGGCTGGCTGTGAGAGCCCCGCCAATTTCCACGTCTCTAATTGGTAGAAAGATGCTACTTTCTACCAATAAGATCTTAGGGTATGTGTGGACCACTCCTTGTGGTGGCCCACTTCAATGTATGCATTGGTGTGACTTACACCATGGTGAGGAAATATCTAAAACTTTTAACAGATATTCTCTGGATTTTAATCCAGACATTACTTAGCTCAAGCTCACAGTCCTGAAGATAGTTTGGTGCAACGGGTGCAACGATAGCACGCGGAGCTAACGGGCACATGCTTTCTCTCTCATCCAACGGGAACTAGCTCACTTTCACCTGTGCGGCAAAAAGCACACACGACATGACCTACTCTCACCGCTGTGGCTCATACTTCAACGCATTCGAGAGCTTCGCGCGCAGGAGGACCAAGCGCTTGACTGTACGACTGTTGAATAGCTTCGTGCTCAAGCGACAAATTCCGTCAAGGGAAATCATACTCTAGTTCGGGATACGATGCGTCTTTACAACGCGGTTACCTACCTACTGTATTTTCCGGGTCGTATACGATCGGACGTTAGGTCAGACTTTTCGGGAGGATTGGCGTACAATGGGAAGCCCTCGACAAGTGAGCTCCTCGTTTGCGTCGCCAATTTCGCTTCGCTCATGGCGGGCAAGGCGTCGGTAAATAGATAATACATACTTCGCAGTGCAACTACTCCGGCCCACGCGCCGACCATTGCAGACCTCCGCTTCGCTCCGGTTGCAAACGGTCTCTCTGAGGCCTCTTTGAACGATGTGAAGATACGTATCTCCAGAAGAGGTCTTCTACCTCAATCCAGGTCATAGCCTCGGAAGTCTTGACCCAGGGATAACCCCAAACTGGATGGAGTCCACCCTTGTCCTCCGCCACCTGGTCGGCTTCGACCGTGAGAATATCATCATTGCGCTGCACGTCTGCCATGCGCTCGTGTACCTGCACTCGCTGGCGCCAGCGATCATCCACCGCAACCTCAAGTGCGCAACGTCCTACTAAGCAGCGACCTGACGGTCAAGATGACGGACTTCGGCATCTCTCGCGAGCGGCTGGACCGCACCATGACGGAAGGACTGGGGACGTCGCGCTGGGTGGCGCCGGAGGTCATGCACGGGGAGATCAACGACGACAAGGTTGACGTGTTCTCGTTCGGTGTGGTGCTGTCAGAGCTCGATGTGCATTCGCTGCAGTACGCGTTCGTGAAGGTGAAGGGTCTGGCTGTCAGCTGTTGTCGGACACGGTGATCCTGCAAAAGGTGGCAATGGAGATACTTCGCGTGGAGTTCTCGACGTCAGGGTCCTCACCGATAGCGATGGCTGAACTTGGTGAGACTTGCGAGAGCGTAGACCTAAACGAGTGACCCAGTGCAGCGGAGGCGCTGTACAAGCTGCAGGCAAGTGGTGTCCGAGTAGTGGGCTAGTTTGTGGAGCAATACATGTCGCCTATGTTAGTCCTATTTCCTATCTCTATAGTTGACGACCCTCGCATCAAAGATTTCATTCATCATCTCGGTTCAGTGCCGCCATCAATGATTGATAGTAATATCGATTTCGCACTTAAAGTAGTATTAACATTTAGGAGACGATTTTGATTTGCTAATTGTATTAATATTACCAATTGGGTGCGTGGAAAATCTAATATTAATACATATAGTTACTAATAGTAAAATCAAACTACTGAAACGCCCTTACAACAGATTCCGCTCGCATTTCCTCATCCGCTCAATCTCTACGTCATTGTGATGAAGAATTAGCTGGCATTGGCCTCCCTCATTGCTCGTGTGTATGCGGAGAGGGATCGATACAAACGAATCTGTCGAAAACACTAGAAAAGCTGTCGAGGAGCAACGGGCGTCCTGAGCTCGGAAGGGTTTGTAATAGCCAATCTGCTAGAATCCCAACATCGGATTTCCGGCTCGCTGTTGCTTGAGTTCGGATGTCAGATTCCGCGAGAGTAGCTTCATTCGCCTCCGTAGCCTGACTCGACACAGATATCATTTGACTGCTTGCTAGGGAGGGCTCACAGTCCGGTTAATCTTTATTCCTGAAGGTGAGAACGCACCTGGAAAAACTACTGTCGCGCACCCTCCCGCCAAGGATCGGGCACGCGTGGGCTGTTCGGGGAGTATAGTCAAGGGTGGTTGGAGCTCGGAGGGGCTTTTCGCGGTAGGTACAGGAAGGAGGCGGTGCTAAACGAAAATGTAAAACGATACTTGTTAGACTTCGTTCTTAGCGGGAAAGTGTTTGACTGACAAGCAACTGCGGGCGTCGGCCTCGGCCGCGCACGCCCATACGCATGCCTCCTCCTCCATTCTACTCACCGGGACACCCTAACGTGCCATCCTTCCTTGTTGCGACACCTCCTCCCTCCTGGCCCGGGGAAGCACCGTAGCACGTCCTGACACCCGTCCTCGACGCCACCATGCTAGCCCTGGAAGCTCCCGTCGTCATCGTCTAACCCAGCTGAGATCTGGGTCTCGCGTCATTTTTCCGGGCGACTCCTCACGAATCGGTACGCTGCGCCACTCGGGTCTATCCATCCGTAGCTGTAGCCATCGGACGAGCGAGAGTCACCCCAGGCGGCCTCGGCGCGGGTCTTTCAGAGTCCAGGCCCAGCGAAGTCCCTCCTGGAATGTCACCCAGATTCCCGGGTACGGGACATTCTCCCCGACTAGAAGTTCGGCGTCCCCGACGAACGCGAAGCTGGGCCTGGGCTGCCATCTCCGTCAACGCGGTAGCCCTAGCAGCCAGCTCCGTCAGAGTATTGGCCAGCTCCACGTCGGCACGAGTGAAGTCGACCGGCGCAGCACAGTTCGGGAGTACGTCGCCCGCATTGGGTGGGAGATCGCACGCAGGGCGCATGGTTGCAGCTCGCAATAGTGACCGGGTACAGAAGTCGGAGAAGCAGATCAGCAAGGAGCTTCGCGACAACAAGTACGAGTCCCCCACAGTTCCGCCTTTCGACCCTAAAGAAGCCAAAGCCAGTGGGTACGCTCCCTTCCAACACGCTAACGGATCGTTCACTGCAGTGTGGGGAGATGCCTCCGACGACGGAGATGAAGACGAGGAGGACGACGACGGAGTCGAGGCGGACGACAGTGAGGAAGACAAGCCTCCTCCCCCAAAGGAGTCGAAGGCGAGCACACCTACCGCCCAAACCATTTAGCTCCAGTGTTGTTCGCCAGATAGTCATAACCATTCAATTTCAAGAGTTTTCTTTCATTCCCGAGAGGGCAGCCTTGGTCGAGCGCCTGGCTCAACGTCAAAAGTACAGGCACGGTGGAGAGTCGTGCAGATAAAATTCAAAGTAATCAAAATCCAAACAGGAAGAGCAGAGCCCTTCAGTGAAGAGGTTCCACGTGTCGATCGACTTCGGTGATCGAGGTGTTCGGGAACCAGCTCTTCCTCCTAGAAGAGCAAATCTTCCTCGTCGACAGACGCGTTGGCCCCAGCCAGTCGAGCGCTTCGACGAAGTTCGGGTAGCCCGAGCTCTTTTTGCCGAGTATCTTCGAACTCGCTGATGAGGGCGTGGTAGGTCGGTAACAGCGTGACAGTGGCGCGCCAGCAGACCTCATAAGTAGCCAAGAGTACCAAGTATTGTTCTTCTCCATTTTTCTTCCGCTTGGCAATGATATCGACCACAGGACAGTTCGTGCCTGAGAACACATTTTCCTCCCCACCGATGATCAGGCGTTCCACAAAACTCGTCGAGGGAAGGTCTTCCTCGGTGAGAGGGCCATCATCATCAACGCCCGGCTCGGAGTTCACGCCGCTGGGAGTCTCGGAAGGTATGGCCTGCTCCACCGACCCTTGAATCGCTTGAGGCGGTTGACATTGATAGTCACGACGCGATTGAGATGGGTGGGTATAGCGACTCGATAAGCGTTCTCGCCCATGGTGCCGACGACACGTTACGGCCCGTGCCAGGAGAAAGCTAGTTTCTTAGTCTTCTTTTCTCCGCGCCTGGCCCGGAAGTACTGGTACACCCACACGGGGTCTCCCACTTCAAATCTGGTTTCTTCTTGACCCTCGAGTCGAATCACGTGCCTGTCCTGCGCCTTCAGGAGCTGTCTCTCTATCATTCGGCGGGTATCACGGAGGGACAAGAGTAGTCGACGGCGGTAAGCGGCAACCTCGTTGCTTTTCCAATTGTTGCTCGTGTTGAGGAAGGCTAGGTCCAGGGCAGAACAGGATCTCGGCCGTAAAGGCTAAAGAACGGAGAGTCCTTGAGGGTCTCGTAGTAAGAGGTCTAGTAAGCGAACAACACTCGGGGCAAGTACAGATCCCAGTCAGTTTGCGTTTCGTTCACAAAGAGTCGAAGCATGCCTAGGACCGTGCCATTGAAGCGTTCTACCAACCCTTGGGTTTGAGGATGATAAGCAGCACCAAAGAGCTTCTTAATACCAAGGGTCTCGTAGAAAGAACGAGCCAGCTCAGATATAAAATTCGATCCTTGGTCGCTCAGGAGCTTCTCGGGGACTCCATGTCTCGAAACCACCTCATCCACCATAGTTTCGACGAACGTCACGGAGTCGAGCCGCGAGACCGCGAAGGCTTCGACCCATCGAGTGAAATAGTCAGCAAATACCAATATGAACTTGTTACCCCTTGGGGTGGTAACGAGCAGTCCAACTGCGTCCACGACCAACAACGAGAACGGACCAGAAAGTTCTTGGATTGGCATGCGTTGCATGGGGCCATTTCTCCAGGGACGATGTCCTTTTCCGCTGCCGCAAGTAGAGCATTCTCGAACATATTCAGCGACGTCGCGCTTCCAACCGTGCCAAAAGGCATGCTTTCGAACTTTGTCTAGCGTTTTAGCCACTCCGACGTGGGCGGTCAGCCATCCGTGTGGCAGTGGTGCAGTACCGTCGAGATAAATTGTAGGGGAATGACCGGCACCTCTATAGAGCTAGCAGGTCCAGCTCGAGCCTTCAAGTGTACCTTGCGCATCAATATTCCGTTGCGCACGACATAGTTAGGGGCCGTTAATAGTGTTCGCGTCCGTAGCTGCGGGTTCAGCGCCAGAGCACCACTTTCCAGGTAGGCGATCATCGCGAGGATCGACGGGGTGCGACGCTGTTCCTCCACAAAGCGATCCTGTTGCAGTCCGAATACGTCCACAGGGGACACCAACATTTGTTCTGATGACGACAGGCCGACCTCGTTTGAATTCAGCGAGGGAGAGGTAAGATCCAAGGCGTCCGCGGCCTGGGATTCACGCCCCCCGACTTCGACAGAACGGTGGGTCGCAGCCGGAGTGTCGGAGAACGAGGCCCCAGCGTTTGCCGTGGGGGAACTCGTCAGGCCGCTCTTCTCGACCAGAGCCGAATTCCGTACGTCTAAGTCAGCATCGTTGAGTGGGTCCGTCATCGAGATGGCCGCTATAGTGTAGGAGTACAAGCCTGAGAGTCCGTCCACGTGCCCCATCGCGGAGCCGGCGTTGAGTGGGTCCGTCATCGAGATGGCCGCTATAGTGTAGGAGTACAAGCCTGAGAGTCCGTCCACGTGCCCCATCGCGGAGCCGGCTTTGTGGTAAACCTTAAAGCGTAATTGGGAGAGTTCCATGGCCCACCTTGCTAGTTTTGCATTGCTGGTGCGGTTGGTTTCATTCAAGACCCAGGTTAACGCTTGGTGGTCCGTATAAAGGTCGAACTCGCGACGATCCAAGTAGCAACGGAACTTGCGGGGCGCCCACACTATTCCGCCACACTCAATCTCCGATGTTCCGTCCTGCTTGTTGATCCAGTTTTTCTCTGATTTCACCAGCAGTTTGCTGGCGTACGCTACCACTCGTTCCCGACCCTCTACAGTCTGCATCAGGAACGCGCCCACGGCCAATTTCGATGAGTTTACATAGAGCTTGAAGCGTTTTTTAGAAGTCGGGGTACACGAGGATAGGGGCTCCATTAGTTTCCGCTTCAATTGCATGAAAGCAGACTCGCAGTCGTCATTCCACGCAAAAGGAACGCCTTTGGCCTTTAAGCGTTCAATCGGGGCCGAGATGGCCGCATACCCGGAAATGTAGCGTCTGAAATAGCTAGTCATGCCCAAGAAGGTCCGTACAGTGTGGAGATCATGAGGTCGTTGAACGTTCAAGACCGCTTTGACCTTCTCGGGATTGGGAAGGATGCCCGAGGGAGTGACGATGTGTCCCAGGAAGGCGACCTGGTCCCGACCCCACTTGCACTTCTTCATTTTCAACTTGAACCCCGCGGAGCGGAACCGTTCCAGGACCTGATTCAGTCGCACCAGGTGAGTAGGGAAATCCTCACTAAACACTACACAGTCGTCGAGATACACGAGACAGGTGCGCCACTTCAGATCGATCAACACGTTCTACATGAGTCTTTCGAACGCCGGTACGGCGTTGCACAAGCCGAACGGCATAACTAACCACTCGAAAAGACCGTACTTGCAGGTAAAAGCAGTCTTCTCGACGCTATCCTAGGCCATGGGTACGTTCCAATAGCCGGAGGCGATGTCCATCGTCGAGAATAATTTGGCTTTCCCAAGAACGTCCAAGATGTCGTCTAGCAGCGGCATAGGATAGCAATCCTTAATAGTCACGGCGTTGAGGCGTCGGTAGTCAATACAAAATCGAATACCGCCGTCCGGTTTTCGGATCATTAGGACAGGGCTCGCCCAAGGGCTGGTTGAGGGGCGAATAAGGTTCAGACTGAGGTATGGTTGGACCTCCGCTTCCATGATGTCCCCTTCAGCCTTAGAGACGCGATACGGTTGTTGTTTGATCGGGGGGGGGGGGGGGGTCACCAGTGTCAATAGTAAATTCGAGTAGGTCCGTCCGACCAGGTTTCATCGAGGTCTCTACGAACAATTCCTTGAACGAGCCTAGCATCTCGGCGAATAGTTCCTTCTGCTCGCTTCCCAACTTAGAATCAGAGAAGCCCACGTCAAGTTCTTGGCTCAGAGCCGCAGCAAGCCCCGGTATGGGCTCGGTCGGAGCATGGTCGGGGTGAGTCGAAGCACTGATAGCGGAGTGAACCCAATCATATTCACGCGGAGTCGCAGTGCGTTCTGGCGTATGGGCCGCTTATCTGTCGTGACTACACTCGGCGGCGACTCGAATTCAAAAGCAGAGTCGGGCACCACGTTTATCGCAGCAAGGAGCGTTCCTTTCCTTATGATCAGTTCCTCAGTGGACGAATTGCATATCTCCACGACCACCTTTCGTTTCTGAACCGTACACAGCGTGCGGGCAATCCTCACAGTCTCGTTGAGGTCCACGAGCCCTTCCACCAGTACAGTAGACTCATCAGCAATTTCACCTTGGACCTCCGAGATAACCAAGGCTTGTCCACCCGGGCAAATGCGAACCGTGGAGTTGATCCGGGAGGCGTACACTTCTTCCACGCGAGGAGCACCAATAGGAAATACTTCACCCGTGTCTTTGAGAGTGACGATGTTATCGTCCAAGTCGACTACGGCACGGTAAGCCTTGAGTGTATCGGTACCCAAGATGACATCAACGTGAAGTCGGTCTGCCACGACGAATGGCCTCACCCTTTCTTGAAAACCAAGCTGTATGGACAGGTCCAAAGCCCCCTTGATTCGTAGAGGGTGTCCTGAATCACTGCTCAGATCGCGAGGGCAAGGACGCAGGGGAGCGTCCGCTCTCCCCACTACCGTCAACATGCGGGCGTCCATGAGGCTAGCGACCGCTCCAGTGTCGATGAGCATCTCGGCCGGCACACAGTCGACGAAGCCTGCGGAGACGGCCTCAACCCCTCCGACGGTACCGATCAAGCGTTTCCCGCCTGAGACAATACCAGCGGCGTCCCCGCCGTTCGGGGCCGGTTGGTCAGGAACCTCGCGTAGTCCAGGATTGCGCATCTTCTTGGTCGTGGGCACGACGTAGACGTTCTCGAACAGGCCATTGTCGTGGTCGTTTCTGCTGCCGTGCGTTCCCAACGCTTCAAAGATGGAGGCATACAATGAGGAACAGTCGAAACTCACGCGCTTACCACCGGAAATCTTACTGGGGCGAGGAAGGGCGCGGCAACGGTCGCAACGAGGTCCTCTACCAATCACCTTGTCACGGACCCTGGAAGCTTTCTTGGAGTACGCCTCCAACACTTCATTTATAACTCTTTCAGACAGAGCCTCGCTCGCAGGGGGACCGAAGCATTCCAAGGCAGTGTGAACTCGCACCGGGAGCCCTTGATCCTCCGACCAGGGAGGGTCACCAGTCCACAGCATCTGCTCGCTCGAACTAACCAGCCTAGACGAGCATGTAGGGCACCGACTCGGGAGGCGGGGCTCGCCGTCCAGTACGAGGTGGTACACCATCTTTCGCGCCCAGGCACGCCACTTATCAGGTAACTTATGCATGTCTTCGGCCGAAGCAGGGGTCGGGACTGTGACGGGAGTGCCCAGGTCCAGCTTCACCGAGATGTTCTGTTCTACCGCCGCTTCGTCGACGGCGATTGACGGCCTAACTTTACACGTCCTCGGCGTCCGATCGGCGTCTAGGTTCGCTCCACTCCTGACGAAGCGCGTGTCGGGACTGCTATCGAACACAGAGCAGACAGCGGTCACCGCAGCCTCGGCCTTTAGGGCGCCCCGGAAGTCCCTGCTCGCCCTCTTGGCTTCTTTGGAAGTGGCCAACGTTTCCTGGTACCAGTGCAGCCAATACTCGGGAGTAGAAAACAAGCCTGGCGAAGATTCGCGATTTCGGGCCAACTTCTCCTCCGGGATGTTCAATAGACCGCTCAAGGTGGTCAAAGGGAGCTCTTGTAATTGTTCTTCATTTTTTTCATCCGCCTCCGAAGCTCAACTTCGTCCCTCGGAGGTAACCGTTCCTCCAGTTCCTTCTCATATTTTTCCTTCTCCTCGGCCACCGAGGAGGGTCCTCCGTTCTCCAAAGCGTCCAATTCCTCCGGCGTAAATAGTCTAGCATATGGCGGGGCCAGTGTCTCGGTGGGTTTGGTTTCCCCGTCTCCTTGAGTCAGTTCCGACTCGGAGGCGCTTTCTTCGTTGGGGTCGCGTTCGGGTTTCGTCTCCAGGGTATAGGTAGGTCTCGGGCTCACCGCGGCAGCGTTCGGGTCCAGCTCGGGCGGGTCGCTCACCGTCTTCTCATTCTCCAGATTGTCGTTGCCATTTCGGTCCACACAGCTAGATTCGTCACGCTCGGTATCGAAAGTGTTCCGGTTCACTTTCATACTAAAGTCTTCATAGGATACTTCACGTTGAGGGGTATGTCCGCGCTTGGTACAGTTCTCGTAGGGCGTTCACAGTCTCGCCTTTTCCTTCACTTGTTCGGGGTTCATTCTCGTCTCGCTCGGGGTCTTCACTTGGTGGAGGTTCTTCACTCGATTGGGGTTCACGCTCGCCACGCCTGGGTTCCTCCCTCGCTGGGGTCTCTGCACTCGCTTGGGGTTCACGCTCGTCACGCTTGGGTTCCTTCCTCGATGGGGTTTCTGCACTCGCTTGCACGGCTTTGGGCTCGTCACGGTTGGGCTCGATTCGGAAGGGTATAACCACCTCGATGGGGGCTACGGTCTCTTTCTTTTCGTTTGTTTTCTCGGCTTCGTCTTCATAGTTCCACTCTTGACCTCAGGAGGCAGTAATCTGGCTCGGCACCCCCTCAACAAGCAGTTGATTCTTGTTGTCTTCGTTCTCGTTCATTCCATACATAGTACATTCATATACACCAAGAACGACGTTAACCGTTCCTCCCAGCCCAGTGCACGCTTCGAGGCATTCGAACTCCTCCTCAACTGGATCAGAAGCGCGCCCGCTCGTGTCACTCCATTGACAAGAGGAAGGTGTGACACATCCTTCCCCTTCCTCTCGCCCCCATCATTGCTGGCTGGGCGGAGACACTTGCACGGGAGCGGCGGTCGAGGGGTCCGGCGGAGTCATCGGTCGGTATGCCGCTCGAGCCGGGCAATTTAACACCAAATGGTCCGGGCGGCCACACAAATAGCACGTTCGCCCACCCCGGGGATCACCGCCCTGGCCCGCTCCCGTTAGGACCTGGGTCTCCCGCGGGCGATCACATTCGACTGCAATGTGGCCCCTCATCTGGCAGCACGGGCACACAGCGTTCGCACGACGGCAGTTAATGCGACTACAAACGAGATTGTGACGCCTCCCGCACACAACTCGACCTTCTTGAGTATACATATCCGGCCCCTGTCGTATCCCGCGGAACGGAGTTTCCGGCATCGATCCACCCGACATCGCTGGCGGGGAAGCGTTCTGGGTCCCCTGCACACTCGGTTGAGAGAATGAAGCCGCTGATACTGGAGCATGCCTGGGGGAACGCGGCGAACGAGCCATCTGTTGTTGCTGTTGCTGGACGAGTAAGTTTTGTGTTTGTTGCATCATGTTCAGCATTTGCTGCATCAGAGAGTTTTCGGAGTCTGCCTTTGACGGGGAATCAGACGAGAATTCGGCATCATCCTCAACCGGGAGGTGCATGTTCTTGTAGAGCAGTACCGCGACAGCCTGAGGGATCGAGTTGACCATCGTGGTCACCAGAGCCGCTTTCCACTCCTTATTGCGCAGTCCGGACAGGAAGTACTGGTAGCGCATCGCAGGGTAGTAACACTGAGCGGCATCACAGAGGCTGGATATGAGGTCGCCCCAGACCTCGGCCGACATGTCCTTGGCACGCTTAGTAGATTTCAACCGTTCAATCATCTGTAGAGGTGTCTGGCAGATAAACGGATTGTGGAACCGGGTCCGCAGCGTCTCGAAGTTATCAATCTGCGAGTACATCCACCACTCTTCCCCAGCCTTCCCTTTTAGACACTCACGGAAAGCGCTCAAGCGAAGAGCGTCATCCAACCCTTCCGTAGCGCGTTCGAAAGCACTCCAGAATGTTCTGGCCTTGTCTACCGAGGCGGAGTCTGAGTAGAACGGTTGTATCATCCGTACAGCGTTTTTGATATGCGTCGGCATGCCATAGCGAGGTTGACTCAGAGGTTGACCGAATGAGGCCCCAAAGCCGTACGGAGGGTAGACATATGGGTAGGCTGGTCCGGAATAGCTCGCCGGGGCTGCCCCTACTACAGAAGGCATTCCTTGAGGTAGTGGTTGACTCTGGTTCGGGAACGGTCCTCTGCTAAGAGGTTGTCCCCGCCTCCACCGGGTGGAGACGGACCCCAGGCGGCGACGGTCCCCAGGTGGAGACGGACCCCAGTCGAGAGACCCCCGGACAAGGCAGCTGACCCGGTAGTAGGAGTCTGGTGGCTCTGCATCGGAACCGCTGTTCCTGGAACAGTTGGTGGCGCGGCCACCGGTTTGACCGGGGGGGAGGAGTCACGAGTGGTGTCGTTGGACCCTGGGACGGCACCCGAGGTCCCCAGTGGCCTTGGATAGAGTGCACCGGTGTTGGGATCCTGGCAGTAGGGTGCTACGTCGGGGGAGTGGTGGTCCTCGCGTCTGGAGCCGAGGCTAGACTGCCTTGGGTTGGAGCCGTTGACCAGCTCGGGAGTGGAGCGGTCGGATACCCGAACCTGATCCCTGCAACGGCGGACGGGTCCGCAATGGTACAGTTCTGGTACGACGGGATAGCGGTCTTCACGCGGGTAGTCGGCGGCGTCATGGTCGCTGTCGTAGTCGCTGGTGTGGCAGGAACCCCTGCTCCACCTAGGGTAGGTCCTTGCGTAGCGTACTGCGGCATTTGATAACCGTAACCGTAAACCGTTCCGGAATTCGGGTCCAAGGGCGGGTTTGAGAGGTGGTGGCCCCAGTTGTCGTCGTCGGAGCCGCAGGGTCTCCTCCCCATTGGTTCCAATATTGTATCGTCGGGTCAGGACCGAGAGGGGCGTCGGCCGTCGTTGGGGCGCTCGAGCCCGAATACTGAGGTAGCGAGGCCTGGTCACCACTAACAGTAGGAACCACAGCAGGTGACAGGGCTCCGGGGCCCAACGACCCTCTTTCGCCGAATTGAGGTGGGTTCGCAGGAGCCAGGATCGTTGGAACGCTTCCACCGAGGGCAGGAGCGGTCTGATTAACTCCTCCCGTCGACAGGGAAGGCGTGTTCGTCGTAGTCGTAGGCGCAGCGGAAAGCCCCGCTGCTCCGGTTATCGTAGCAGAGGCGTGCGGAAGTAGCACGGTAGTAGCACGCACAGGCGAAACAGGTTCAACTCGTGGCGTCGGCTCGGCTCCGGAGCCCCGCGCCGCCCAGCGCAGCACTTGCGATCGTACGGCTCCGAGCCCAGCGGGAGTTGACAGGTCAGGCCGGTTCGGGTCAGTGAGTATCGGTCGAAGTCCATCCTGACCAGCCACATCTTCTGTAGTCGCTCGAGGGAGTTCCGTCACACCTCGTGAGGGTCGACCTCCCTCCCCTTCCTCAGCGGAGAGGAACACTTCACTCACCGCAGGGGAGTCACTGAAGCGCTCGTCTCCCTCATCAATAGAATCCATTGTTACTTCCTTCACGTAGTCGTCACTCGAAATTTCGGTGTTTGGGTACAGTACGGGCCCGGTCCAGTGGACCCACACCAAAACCCAGTGCACGGCCTTTTAGTCTCCAGTAGCAGCAGCCACCGCTCGTTGGAGCCGTCTCGTTTGGGTCTGAACTTGAACGCTTGTCCCACTGAGCGGAACGCTTCCTAGCAGACCAGTTTCTTCACGCAGTAAGTGTCGCCGTCCACGCTGGTACTCAGGCTGACTTCTCGGGCCTTGTTGCGCCGACGAAGCCGAACTGGACAGACGTCACGGCCCTTGCTCGACCACAGGAAGTCGCTGCTCCACACAGACGCCTCTGGCGGCAGCCTACAAGCCTCTCGAGCTCACTCCACTCAAGACCTTCTCCAGCGCACGCGTACCTTGTTTCTCCACCAAATGTCGCGCACCCTCCCGCCAAGGATCGGGCACGCGTGGGCTGTTCGGGGAGTACAGTCAAGGGTGATTGGAGCTCGGAGGGGCTTTTCTCGGTAGGTTCTGGAAGGAGGCGGCGCTAAACGAAAATGTAAAACGATACTTGTTAGACTTCGTTCTTAGCGGGAAAATGTTTGATTGACAAGCAACTGCGGGCGTCAGCCTCGGCCGCGCACGCCCATACGCATGCCTCCTCCTCCATTCTACTCACCGGGGCACCCTAACGTGCCATCCTTCCTTGTTGCGACACCTCCTCCCTCCTGGCCCGGGGAAGCACCGTAGCACGTCCTGACACCCGTCCTCGACGCCACCATGCTAGCCCTGGAAGCTCCCGTCGTCGTCGTCGAGCCCAGCTGAGACCTGGGTCTCGCGTCATTTTTCCGGGCGACTCCTCACAAATCGGTACGCTGTGCCACTCGGGTGTATCCATTCGTAGTCGTAGCCATCGGATGAGCGAGAGTCACCCCAGGGGGCCTCGGCGCGGGTCTTTCAGAGTCCAGGCCCAGCGAAGTCCCTCCTGGAATGTCACCCAGATTCCCGGGTACGGGACAATTTACAAGTCAGTTTTTCAAATGTTACCGTATATTCAAAATTTATGTGATGATTAAAGTGATTGTAGACCTCCGCTTTGCCCTGAGGCCTCAAGCTGCAAATAGCCAGTATGGTAATTTCATGCTTTCGACATACCTGTGGATAGTTCGCCGTGGGTAGCACCAACGTGCTCGCGGCCGTGGGCTGCTCGTCATGATGTACCCGCCTCTCACCAAGGTGCGCAGGAACCTGGTGCTGCTCACGATGGTGCAGAATTGGGTGCTCGGGTCCTTCGTCATGTTCTTCCTCTAGTTGGCCTTCTGCAGCGGCGACGTTGGCTACATTACGGGGCTCAGTTTCGTGTGCTGCGCGTGCTGTATTGTCATGGCCGTGGTCTGGAACGGCCTCGCGGGCGGAGACGCTGCGTACTGCGCCGCTATTGTGGCCGTGAACGGTAGATTGTTCAGCAGATCGGTTGCCGATTTGACCTGGTTTGAACTGGGTCAGGGATTAGATTATATTCGGTTATATAACCGATATATTCTGACCAGATGAACAGATCAAGAAAATACATCATAATTAGTCCGGAAATATGCATATTCAAAAGAATTTAGGTCAACTAATTTAGCTTATAGCTGGACTATTTCGTAATTTGTAACATCTAAAACTGGTAACCTTGACTTTGTTCAGACGGTGACCATTATAGTTCTCTGGATTTTATCCAGAGTAGTTGGGGCGATACAAGTGCGCGTACTAGTCCCTATATAATCGCAGGTCCCTGAATCACGTATAAGATAGCAAAACAGTAATGTATCGGGACGAATCTGCTAGATTTTATACATGGGCGGACAGCATATTATCCTGTGCGTGTTGCTTGAGTCTTTTACGGGCGACATTCGCGTGACAAGATAATCTGGATGTTACTTGTAGCGCTTAACATCAGGGGGGGGGGGGGGGGTACGCAGTAGATATCCGCACGGCTACATGTAATACATGTAAAACAAACGTACTACAAATAGATCAATGTCATTCTCGGTTGGTACAATCCTTCGACGCCATACTCCATACTCCCTCCTAACCGAGGTTGCGCTGTTCGATCATACCGAATATTGCGATGTCGTGCAGTTTAGCGACACCGACTGGGCGCTGATGCAGCTGGTCTATCGTCCCCGCTTTAAACTCCTGCGGATAACGTACACAGTGGCCTCTAACCACCCACCTTCCTTCTGCAGCTGTGGTGGAGGTAGCCACGTACAACGAGACGTTGTCCGTGGTCCCGAACTTGGGGAGGGAGGGAGAGAGAGGGAGGGGGTAAGTGTTTCCGCCACGCGCGGTCTCATTCCCTCTCGCGGTAGATATTTTGCTGCCCCCACCAGGCTGGTGACCACCACCAGCAGCAGCAGCAGCATCGTATGTGTTGCGTCTGTAGCACGGGGTTGTATTGAGTTTCGTGTATTACGGTAGCGATCTGACGCCAACAAATTCGTGAGAACTCTGGATTGTCGCTCAGAATAACAGTAGTTGTATCGAAAAGTCGCCAGGGGTAAAACGAATTCGCGTGTGCACAAACGCACAAGAAACGCAAAAGTTTTCATACAAAAATGAAGTCAGACGCCATCGAATTCAAGAGAATCATGCTTTTTTGCCAAGTCCCAGTAACGCCAGAATTGCGTGGCTATTAGCAGGCATCTCAGGACCCAACTATCCAGGTTCTCTTGCCAGGTCCCAACAACGACACCTCGCCTCTCGCAGCAGAAGAACTGGCCTGTGAACGCCGGTGTGGACAAGATCATCTCCGCGCTGGAGCCCGTGAAGGAGTCGTACCCGACGCTATCGACGGCCGACTGAATCGAGCTGGTGGGCCAGGTGGCCCTCGACGACCCCGGCAACGTGACCGTCGCCTTCGTGGGCGGCCGCACGGACGCTAACAACGGGAACGGCACGGAGATCCTGGCCCCGTGCGAGTACTATAACGCGACACTGATCTCCGTGCGTGACAACATCAAGACCCTCGGTGTGTCTCCGTACGAGGCGGTGGCCCTGGCTGGACGTTCGCGCACAATGGCGCAACAGAAGACCTTGGACTATAGCGGCTCGTACAGCAGCGACTCGCTCACGCTGTCGAACGAATAATTTCAGGTGCTCCTGAACGAGACGGGGACCGAGGTACCCGTCGGAGAAGGAGTACAAGGCGGGAGAGCAAGGACGTGTACATGATGGACACGGACCTGGCACGCCTGAGCTGAAGGAGGCGGTGCAGCTGATCGCTTCCGAGGAGGGCTTCTTCAAGCACGTGTTCTCTTCGACGTGAGCCAAGGTCATGACAGCCGACCACTTCAACGCGAGCAGCCACTAAGCAGGGCGGCGGCGCGTATAAGGCATCCTAGTCGATAAATACAGTTGACCCTGCACTCACCAGTGCAAGTGCGGTAGCATAATTAAAGCGAAGTTTCTATGATCGACTGGTTGCTTGCATTTCTTTCATTCATTAGTGTGATGGAACTCTTCTCACTCGTAGAGGTTCTGTTCATAGTGGTCTGACATAGGCGCCGTGGTCCAGCCCAATGTGGACCAAACTTATTTACTCTCTTTGGCCCTTGCTGAGCAAGGTAGGCGGCTCTTTTAGGGTCAGCGGTGATGTTCGCGCGACAACCACCAACTTCGGGATCGCCCATTCACGCCAACTCAAGAGGCACTGGTAGAAACAGAGAGGCTGTGGCAGAACTTACTTCATGATAAAATCCAGAGCTTCTCCGTGCTTTAGCACGGCTTAGTTTGAGATTATAATTTAAAGATGAAATGTTGTGGTAGTGCATCTGTGACGGATTCATGTAACGATACATGATTCGTCAAATTCTTCATACGTAAATTGTCAATTGGTACATTTGGTGTACACGTCAATTGATAATTTGACCAATGATAGTTGAGAAGAAGTTTTTGTCATTAGTTTAGCGAACGTAGCTACAACAGGGTAGTGCTGCAACTTGCTAGCGACAAGTTAAAACTTAATGTCGCTCTTCAATTTTCCATCGTGAGCGCTAGTACCATTACAGCATCTACATCACGCCTGGCTTGATGCTTTTGTAGCTCAGGGTGACCGAATTGTACCTATACAGTCTGTTGCGGACTTAAACATACGTGATTTTCGGCGTCATATAGAGACAAGAAACACAGGATGGGCGACATCGTTCAAAGAGGCCTCAGAGAGACCGTTTGCAACCGGAGCGAAGCGGAGGTCTGCAATGGTCGGCGCGTGGGTCGGAGTAGTTGCACTGCGAAGTAGGTATCATCTATTTACCGACGCCTTGCCCAAGCGAAATTGGCGGCGCAAACGAGGAGCTCACTTGTCGAGGGCTTCCCATTGTACGCCAATCCTCCCGAAAAGTCTGACCTAACGTCCGATCGTATACGACCCGGAAAATACAGTAGGTAGGTAACCGCGTCGTACAGACGCATCGTATCCCGAACTAGAGTATGATTTCCCTTGACGGAATTTGTCGCTTGAGCACGAAGCTGTTCAACAGTCGTACAGTCAAGCGCTTGGTCCTCCTGCGCGCGAAGCTCTCAGAATGCGTTGAAGTATGAGCCACAGCGGTGAGAGTAGGTCATGTCGTGTGTGCTTTTTGCCGCACAGGTGAAAGTGAGCTAGTTCCCGTTGGATGGGAGAGAAAGCATGTGCCCGTTAGCTCCGCGTGCTATCGTTGCACCCGTTGCACCAAACTATCTTCAGGACTGTGAGCTTGAGCTAA
This sequence comes from Phytophthora cinnamomi, assembly GCF_018691715.1. NCBI lineage: Eukaryota > Oomycota > Peronosporomycetes > Peronosporales > Peronosporaceae > Phytophthora > Phytophthora cinnamomi. The sequence continues at coordinate 445,987 of NW_027151017.1, forward strand.
GTAATGTCTGGATTAAAATCCAGAGAATATCTGTTAAAAGTTTTAGATATTTCCTCACCATGGTGTAAGTCACACCAATGCATACATTGAAGTGGGCCACCACAAGGAGTGGTCCACACATATCCTAAGATCTTATTTATAGAAAGTAGCATCTTTCTACCAATTAGAGACGTGGAAATTGGCGGGGCTCTCACAGCCAGCCGCTGTCAACCCCTTTCACAGATGATAAACAGTTTTAGCAGATTTAGGAGGAAGATCAATTTATACACATTACAGTTCTCATTTTACCTAATCTAAGTCACTTGGAATCTTATCTGATTTAAATTATATTTGTGTATTCAAATATAATTAACTCAAATTATTAATAAACTCCTACGCTTCCTCATCCACGTAGCGCAACGTGTAAGCTAAAGTAGTGAGTCAAGTTATACCCACTACACCTGGTAGCACTTTGTAGTCCACCTAACGACCGACTGCTTGACGTTCGTACGGGGTGTACGAACGCGGAGCCGAGAACTACATGAACACGGAGGTGGCTATGGAGAGCTCCAATACGCCTGCAACGCATGTTGCACGCGCAGACCGCCCCCATCTGTCTGACCCAGAGTGGGAAGCCCTTCAGCGACTGTCAACAGTCATTGGAGAAGCGGCGATAGCTACAATGCTGCGCATGCTATCGCCGACGGAGCAACATGGTGTTGCTCTGGGGTTCATCATGAAGGAGCAGCGTGATGCTGCTTCCTCAGTTACGGCGTCGTCTTGACGGCACCGCGTGCTCAATCATTAAAATTGAGCGTGAGCAATTATGTAGGAAGAGAGGGAGAGCCTCTCCTCCGATGGCTTGTCGAATTCGACACAGCCATAGCGGCTCGACGCATCGTCGACCCGCTGTCGAAGGTCGCGTTCGCCATGTCTTGCCTTGGCGGACGCACAAGGATGGGCGTACGGGCGCCGACTCTCCGATCCGACGTGCTTCAGCACGTACGAAGTGTTCAAAGAGGAGCTCAGACAAGCGTTTGAGCCCTGCAAAATGAGTTCCGGTCGAGGGCGGAGTTCCTCGACCTTCAGCAGGGTAAGTATGACGTCCATGCTTACGCGCAGCGTGCACGATGCTTGGTCTCAAATATCGTGACTAATCCAATTGACGAGGCGACTAAGGTCGTCACGTTTATGGAGGACTTAGAGATGGGCCCGTGAAGACCTATCTCTTCCGAGTGTACCCGAGTACTCTCGAAGCTGCAATCTACCTTGCCATGCAAGAAGAGTTCAGCCTGCGGCAGGCTAAACCCCATGCAAACGTGTTAAGGCCGCAACCGCGCCCGGTAGCGAGGACGGGAGGTCCAGAACCAATGGACCTCTCGAACGCAACATCTGCTGGTTACCAGCAGCAGGGAGAGTAACGTGCGATGCTTCCGTTGCGGAAGGATCGGTCACTTCGCACGGGAGTGCACAGCTCCCATGCCCCTGGAGGTGGCCGTCATGGCGATGCTAGGCATCGCCGCGGATAACAAAACGCAAACATCCAGTAGGCGCGGGGCGCCACACCAGTGGGATCCACGTCGGCGGTGCTGCCGACGTCGGAAGATGAGGATGAATCGGTTCTGGGAACCAACACTCGCGTTCAAGTACGCATGGAACAGTCCCTGACCCGAAGAGGTCAGGTCGACGACGACGCGTCGACTCCGGGAGTCGACGCACCCTCGGTGATGAGGGGCTCCGATAACTGGCGTCGAGGTGACAAAGGCGTGTCAACTCCGGGAGTTGACGTTGCAAACAGTGCGGACGGTTGCAAACGTACCGCACTGACGCAATTGCATGCTGTCGTGCAGCCCGGCACGACAGCATGCAAACTGCCACGAAACCGTCTGCTGGACAGCCTGAGGCGGTGACGCCGAACGTCGAGACGCTAAGTGTCTTGACGCGCATCCAGACTGGATTCCAGTATCGTGAAATGGGACTCGCTAATCCTCCGACGGCGTCGGAGTTGACTTCAACTTCAGTCATGAGCTGGAAGCGCTTCACCGCGACTTGCACGATGGACGCATCGAGCAGGTTTGCGTTCTTTCGAATAGCGAAAGAACGGAGGCGAGCGAAGAGCTGAGGCAGCTCTTCATGGGAAGTACCACTGAGTGAAGACACCCTCAGGGCCGTTCTTAACTGAGCGGTAGGTTGGGTGTGCGGTGTGCGTAGAGTACCACTCTGCGCGTCGTCGTTAAGAATGACGGAGTGTAGGGCGGTAGGCTGCTGTACTTGACTGTACCTGTGTCCGAGAAATTGTCTCATTCACAAAACGCCCCGAACCCCTGTGGCAGATACTACGTATGTTCCCTCAGCTAGTCGATTCGGACGACGAGGAATGGAGCAGTTCATCCAGTGATGAAGAGATGAATGACATTGTCGTGTGTGTCGCTGCAGCGATGCAGGCGCTTGCCATTAGAGAAGATTATTTCTGTCAGCAGCGGATCATTTGGAGCGACCACGTAGCGGTCCCTACGGCGGCGAAGCTCGTTTGAGAGGAATTATCGAATGGATGAAGGTTCTTTTGATCATCTGTTGGAGTTGCTGCGCCCAGATCTGCAGGTAGATGCGGTCATGTCGACGGTTCGCACGGGTGAAGCCCCGATTTCTGCCGAGGTAGTTTTGCACTGTACACTGCGATGGCTAGCTGGCGGATCCCTCGACATTTGCACTATTGGCCACATTAGCCACGCTTCATTTTATCGCTGCCTCCTATAACGGGGTTAACGCAATAACCACATGCCTGCTCTGGCCATCAAGCTTCCGAGAACACACGAAGAGATCGAGAGGACAACTTTCGCTCGCTCAAGTACAGATGCAAATACAGCAGCTCAATATGACCATGGCAATACGCGAAAAAACGGGTTGTGATGCCCCGAAGCTCGGAATTTTATGCATGGCTAGCTGGCGGATCCCTCGACATTTGCACTATTGGCCACATTAGCCACGCTTCATTTTATCGCTGCCTCTATAACGGGTTAACCCAATAACCACATGCCCTGGGCCATCAAGCTTCCGAGAACACACGAAGAGATCGAGAGGACAACTTTCGCTCGCTCAAGTACAGATGCAAATACAGCAGCTCAATATGACCATGGCAATACGCGAAAAAATCCGGGTTGTGATGCCCCGAAGCTCGGAAGTTTATGCATGGCTAGCTGGCGGATCCCTCGACATTTGCACTATTGGCCACATTAGCCACGCTTCATTTTATCGCTGCCTCTATAACGGGTTAACCCAATAACCACATGCCCTGCTCTGGCCATCAAGCTCGAGAACACACGAAGAGATCGAGGACAACTCGCTCGCTCAGTACAGATGCCAATACAGCAGCTCAATATGACCATAACAATACGCGAAAAAATCCGGGTTGTGATGCCCCGAAGCTCGGAATTTTACGC